>NC_081847.1:78693009-79293009 GCF_963259705.1 Myotis daubentonii | reverse complement strand
GAGGTTTACCTGGGGTAGCCCTAGGATAAGGAGGTTTGTCTGGGGCAGCCCTAGGGTAAGGAGGTCTGTCTGGGGCAGCCCTAGGGTAAGGAGGTTTGTCTGGGGCAGCCCTAGGGTAAGGAGGTCTGTCTGGGGCAGCCCTAGGGTAAGGAGGTTTGTCTGGGGCAGCCCTAGGGTAAGGAGGTTTGTCTGGGGCAGCCCTAGGGTAAGGAGGTCTGTCTGGGGCAGCCCTAGGGTAAGGAGGTTGGTCTGGGGTAGCCCTAGGGTAAGGAGGTTTGTCTGGGGCAGCCCTAGGGTAAGGAGGTCTGTCTGGGGCAGCCCTAGGGTAAGGAGGTTGGTCTGGGGTAGCCCTAGGGTAAGGAGGTTTGTCTGGGGCAGCCCTAGGGTAAGGAGGTCTGTCTGGGGCAGCCCTAGGGTAAGGAGGTTGGTCTGGGGTAGCCCTAGGGTAAGGAGGTTTGTCTGGGGTGGCCCTAGGGTAAGGAGGTTTGTCTGGGGTAGCCCTAGGGTAAGGAGGTTGGTCTGGGGTAGCCCTAGGGTAAGGAGGTTTGTCTGGGGTGGCCCTAGGGTAAGGAGGTTTGTCTGGGGTGGCCCTAGGGTAAGGAGGTTGGTCTGGGGTAGCCCTAGGGTAAGGAGGTTTGTCTGGGGCAGCCCTAGGGTAAGGAGGTTTGTCTGGGGTGGCCCTAGGGTAAGGAGGTTTGTCTGGGGTAGCCCTAGGGTAAGGAGGTTTGTCTGGGGTAGCCCTAGGGTAAGGAGGTTTTTTGGGGTAGCCCTAGGGTAAGGAGGTTTCAATGACACACAGATTAGGTCATAACATCACCCTTAGGCAATTTACATGATTAAAGGTAGGGAGGTTGCTTCAGCTATCATTATCTAGATTAACTGGGTGGTACACAGCCCTGACCTTTGCTAGGGCTTTCAAATGTTACTAGCTTTTGGGGGTCTCTGTCTATACTCAGCTAGTGAAGACAGTAAATGGTTTCCGGCATTTTGCTAAGGGCCAGATTGAATGATCAGAGAAAACTCAGTCAGCTCTCAGCAGAAGCAGATTTGCAAATTGGGGTTGAATAGCAATGTGGCGTCACAGCTGCAGAAATCCAGATATTAATTTCTGAATTTCAGTTTTTTATACGCACAGCAGTTAAATTCATTTCCAGCCTTGTTACCAGGACTTTTGCAGAAACAGATAATTGATGTCTCTGACATGTTACAGCATGGAATTAAGAAGTCCAAAGTCTAATTAAGTAAACATGTTCGATAGCAAGTGTATCTATTAGTCAGTGATATAAGTGTCACCAGGTTGATGAATGTGTAAACCTTTCATAAAGTATTTAAATGTCTCCCTGACAGTCACTTGTCCCCAGATGCACATAGTTATCAGTGCTTAGATATGAGATTAAAACATTTCAAATAAAAATATTTTGTTTTTACTGTGAAATATAACACAGACTAAAAGGATATAACACATATGAAAAGGACATAACACATAAAGGTGCAGATTAATAAATTCTTATGAAACAAGCACCTATTTAAGTAAGAAATGCAAAGAGCCTGCACTTCTAAAGCCCCCACATGACTTGCAATAACAAATATTTTGCCCTCATCCTTCTCCCTGTAAAAGGAAAGTTAAAGATGACTCTGACTATTACTGTAACTGTTTCCTCATTTTCTTTTAGAGTTCTATCACTTTAGTATGTGTTTCTAAACTCTTAGGTTAGTTTTGCCTGGATTATGAGAACTGTTCATGTTTATTTATGTCACTGTAGCATGTTCACTCTTATTTTATAGTATTTAATTGCATTCACTCTTCCGACTCAGACAATTGTTTGGGATAGTTGTTTGGGGCTATTTCAAACAATGCTCTTGTGGGAATTGTGTACACGACTACTGGTACATATGTATACACATTTTGGGGAGAATATACCTAGGAGTGATACGTTCTATTAACTGTTTATTATTCGTTATACGTATATATTCAATTTTGATAGTTAAATCCACAGAGTTTTTCCATGTGGTTGTAAAATTTAAATTACTATAAATAGCATATAAGAATTATTAAGTGTTATGATTGTCAAAATTTGACTTGTCAATCTTTTTTGGTAAGAAGATATGTTCTTTGTCCTTTCTCATTGAAATGTATGGGATGCTTTCAAACTTGAAGGACAAACATTAACAGTTACTATAGCACATACTAGTTTTTATTATGCTGTTTACAAATGAGGTTCAGAACCTGTTTAGTGATTTGTTTTTGTTGTAAAGGACTTAAATCTTTTTTTAAAGATTAAAGATAGAATTACCTATCTTTTTCTTATTTATTTATAGACGTTCTCGCTCCTTCCCTCTCATTTATCTTCATCATATAACTCTCTAGTATATTATCTCATATCTTTATCATATCTAACATATGGTCCCTTTGTTGATTATTTATGTGGAACACTTTTTTTTTTATTCTCTTAGCTCCTATTCTTTTAATGGTGTCCCTTTAATGCAAAGATGTTCTTAATTATTTTTAGTGTTTTATATGACTTGTTCAGGGAATTTTTTTCCTATTTTATCTTCTAGGAAAGATAAAGCTTACTTTAAATTTTTATGTTTACATTTATTTCTACAATCCTCTTGGAATTTATTTTTGTTACATTAAAGGTAGAGATGAAATTTCACTGTCTTCCAAACAGAAATTCATTTGTCCCAACATCGTTAATTGCAATAACTTTTATTTCTTTCCTACTCTCTAGAGTTTCATCTTTGTCATCAGTCAAGTGCACTTCTAAGCATAAGTTTCTTTCTGGTCTATTGGTATATCAGAATATTTTTACATTAATTTCAGACTCTTCTAGTTACCTAAGTAATTTGGTTTTATTTTAAGAGAGAAGGCCCTTCTAAGAAGATATGTTCTTTGTCCTTTTTCATCAAAATGTATGGGATGCTTTCAAATTTAAAGGACAAACATTAAAATTTACCATAATGAAAGTTTGATTGTTATGAAACTCCTTGGTGCCTTTACCCAGCATTCCGCACCTCTCCAAGGTGCTATACTATCCAAGGCATCTGCCAGGTGAATGGGCTTGGAATTTAATGAAATTTGCACTGGATGGAGACTGTACCAAATACAATTTAGGAAACAAAAATCAGAGGGACTGGCCAAGCATAAATTCAAAAAGAAGGCTGCATTTTAATACTGGAAAGACTAAGTCCAAACACAATTTCTCCTGAGCCAAGATTGAGGTTATAGAAGCAGGAGTTTATTTTATATATTTATGGGATCAGGCTGGAATGCTTTGGGATGGAGGAAGGTGACTTCCAAGGTGATTGCTGCAAATATCACTGCATTTTTGCTGCCTGCATTACTGGTGACAAAAGTAAAAACCAAAGGGCATTTAAGGTTTCTGTTGGAAAAGGAATTTACTGATTGCTTTTTCTAAAGCATTTTTTTTCTAGCATGATATTTTAGCACTACTCTAATTGTTAAAATTAGAAACTTCACCTTCTAAGTGTCAAAATCTGAAAACAATTGAATGAAAATGGTCTGATACAGACAAGAGAATGGAAAAGAAGATATATGCAGCAACCTCATTCTCATCTTTAAAACTTTGTTGTTGCTTTATCTTCTTTCTTAAATGCCTGCACATATACCTTTAATCCTGGTATCAACTCCTCTGTGCTCACCAAATTTTCTCTTTTATAAAGTACAATTTAAGATCTGTGAGATCATGTTTATCAGTATCAGGCTGCAACAATCTATCTTTTCTTTACAATGAAATATTTAAAAAAAAAATAAAAATAAAACAGCCCAGCCAGCATGGCTAAGTGCTTGAATGTTGACCTATAAAACAGAAGGTTTTCATTCTATTCCTGGTCAGGGCACATGTCTGGGTTGCAGGCTCAATCCCCAGTATGGGATATGCGGTAAGTGGCCGATCTATGATTCTCTTTCATCATTGATGTTTCCATCTCTCTCTCCCTTTCCCTTCCTCTCTAAAATCAATAAAATATATATTTAAAAAATCTGTCACATTATATGTCATCTCACTGTAGCAGTTTTCTTCCATGAGTATTATTTATTTTAGTATAATGATTACTTTTCATATAATTAGTGTGTCCCAATAAGTTTTTAATACATGCTGACTGATTGGCTTGTGTAATAGTCCTAACATTGATAATTCTCTAAATGCAATAATAACAAAAGGTGAAATGGCTATGACCTAAATGGAAGATATTTTCAAGTACACATATCTGGAAAATAGCATTACAGTTATAATTTTGGCTATACAAGGAATCAATACAAGTTTGCCCTGCCTTTGCTCCATTGTGGTCATATTGACACAACGGAGGGTCTGTGGTATTCAGGATTATAGAAAGTTGGTTACCATAGATTTAGGTTATTTTTTTCCTTTGGGTACTACAAAATGTTGTTCTTTTATAGAATTAAAGATCTCTGGCTTTTCTGTAAGCATCCTGGGAAATGTATATTCCCAAAGCAGACTCAGTAGTTTCCATATCAATGTGAAGATTTTTTTTTCACACTCTGGTAATGTTCTTAAGCATTCCCACATGCACTAACACTCTCCACTGCTTCCCCTAGAAGACTGTACTCTTTGAGAGAATCCCTCACCCCATGAATGCATATTATCTCTCATCTTGAAAAATGCCAATAAAAAAGCAAATTATATTTGTTCTCTAACATGTTCGCTGCAAACCATGACTGATTAGTGTTATATGTGACATCCATAGGAACAATAATCAAGGTTATGTTAGCATTGATTTTTACAGAGGTGAAGTCCCTTTGATGTATTACTCCATCAACACCTGCAATGACAAAATTTGCACATGAAATTAATCCAAATTAATTATACTGTTGGTAGATAGCACTGACTTTTTTATGTTACAAAATAAATATTAATTTAGTGATTTTTTTTCACCTTGTGAGACTTATTTAGTTAAAGGAGGGGGCCTCTATTGATCAATATTGTGAAATAGAAAAGAAAGGTTAGACAATTGAAAGGGCCTGAGAAGCTGATCTAGTCAATTGGTAACAACTCAAGTCTTAAGACATGGTACCACTATTTTATTTTCATTTTTACCACTTGAGCTTCGAATTCAGGTTTCAGAGAAAAAGTGCTCAATCCTATATGACCTATATTTAATATTGACTTTTATCCTCACATGAATTTATAGTTCTTCACACACCTTTTGGCTTTACCACTGAGTATAATGGCTTTAGCCTCTTCTATACTAAGAAAAAAATATTTAACCCCATGATGGTGAACAGAACTGGGTGGTGCATTCTTTGAGAATCTTTTCTGTGATTTCTTTACTCTTTTTAAAAATTGCTGTGAAAACTGGACCCAGGAGGTTGGATAGCTCTTCTGTGTTCCTAGTAGATAGGAGAGCATTCCAAAATTATATTTCTAAGAAAATTTGTTCTTTAGTTAATACTTTAGATAAATACATACATAAATACTAAAGTGAAACATTCTTACATTACACACATCTCTAAGTGGGAGTTGGGGAAGCTGTGTATTGTATTTATCATAATTATAAGTATAAACATTATGTTATGTGTGAGGGGTATTTTGGGGAATGTTTTGTCCCTATGTCCCTAAGTAGCCTCAGCCATCTTTATTTTTCCAGAACTTTCACTGGCTCCTTAAGGTTCATAGCTGCTCCTCATAGTTTCTGATATATTGATTAAGTTCACATTTAATTTCCTACTTGAGAGGATATCTTTCTTATCTTACAAAGACTTATGCATGTGTACAGTTACATTTCTGTGCACTCAGAGATCAAGTCTGCTGGATATGTGATCAAATTTTAGATGAATGAGTTGATTGGAAGTCTGGCCCTGGGAATTAACATCACCACCCTTCTTCCAGATTGATTTGTATGGACCATTATTACATTTAAATAACTGAAGCCTCTTAATTTATGTAATGAAACTTTTCAGTAGACATGATTTGACCTATAGCATTGACAGTGAAACTGTCAAGCAATGAACTGATTGATTATAGTGAATTCTATATTTTTTCTTAATTTTTGTATTAATCCCACTCTCAAAAGGCAATACTTTCTATTGTTTTTGCTAAGATAATTAATCATGGATGCCCTCTACTGTTAAAAGTCTCTCCATGTAAATTCATATTCACATTTGGGCTATTGTTAAACAGCTGGATGTGATGTGTTACCTGCTCCGTGATTTAATATTGTGAAGGGGTAATGGAACACACTAGATAGAGATTAGGCTCTAAAATCAGATAATGTATTTATATCCAACTATTTTTATTATATTTATGAGTATGACATTGGTTAATAAGATCATATAGGTTTTAAATGCACATTTTGATAATACATGATCTCTATATTTCATTGTATGCCCACCCCAAAAATATCAAATCGTCTTCCAACTCTGACAATTACTGGCTAAGTGACTTTAAGCTAGTTATTATACTAATTTCCTTTATAATTCTTCATACTTTTAAAATATATCCTAAAGCAGAGCCTAATTTTCTGTCAATTATACATATTGACAGAAAAAAAAAACATTAATAAGTTGTCATTAAAGGCTAGATGATATTTTCTTTTAAAAAAATGTTTTTATTGATTTTTAGAGAGATGAAGGGCTCTAGAGGGATAGAAAGATAAGATATTCAGGAGAGAGAAACCTCGATCAGCTGCCTCCTGCATGCCCTCCCCTCACACCCAGGAATCAAGTCCACAAACCTGTGCATGTGCCCTCACCTGGAATCAAACTGGGACCTCTTGGTTCATGGGTGGACGCTTAACCACTGAGCCACCCCAACCAGGCTAGATGATATTTTTAATTACCTCCAATGACCCTGCAAGGCGAATCCATTTCACTGTAATATAGGAACCTTCTTTGGAGGATAGTCTCTGTAAGGCAGTTGTTCTATGAACCCTCAGCATAGGTACTCCCATTCCTTAAAGAGAGAAAACTTATGATAGGGTTAACTACCTTTCCCCCTAGAAAGTGGAGGGAGTCTGTTGTAACCAACTTTCCAGCTGGTTTGCTGGTCTTCTCAAGGGAGTTATAATGCCTGGGTCTCAGCACATCTCTGCTGCTGATAGCACTGCATTCAGCAGCAATGGCAGCCAGATCAGCTTGCTGAGATGGAGCTCCAATGAGGATTCATTTAGTCTACACCTTTGAAACCGTTGCTAGTCCATTTGAGAGTCTCTTGTGCAAATGTTACAGGGGCTGAAAACAGTGCCAACCAACAACCAGTAAATAAGCCATTATGTTCACCTGCTGCTTAAAAGTCCCCTCCACAGTGGATGCTATCTGGTGGGAAATGAGGTGAAACCAAAAGGTTAGCATACAATGTGCTCAGTCTCATACGTTTATCTACAAGCCTGTTTCTAAGATCTTGTCTTTGATCTTCCAATCAAACCTCTAGACCCTGATTAATAGGCTAAATCATATGCCACCACCTAGGAATTTCTGTATATCCTCCCCTCAGTCATCATCTCAAGCCGTATGGACTTTCCAGCTGATTTTAATGTTTGAATTCCTGCCCACTGGAAGCATTTCCCTCACCACTCTCCTTTAGAACCCTCCCCATATGTGACCATAGTGCAATTTGCACCAGCATACGGAATCCACCCATTGCCAATTCAGGCCTGCATTTTTCCTTCTCCATCACATAGCTTTGGGAAAACTGTCAAAAGGGCATAAGTTTGAGATAACAGGGAGATGACAAGTGCATTAGAGAGTGTGGACATCATGTTTGTGTAGCTAACGTGTGTCCTCCGGATATATTTTTATCATAGGACTAGAGGCCTGATGCACAAAATTTGTGCAAGAGTAGGCCTTCTATCCCCCAGCTGTCGGCGCTGGCTTCCCTCTGGCACCCAGGACCCAGGCTTCCCTCGCAGACCCAGCTTCATAGGGAAGGTCATTTGGAATGATGTCCAAAAGGACATCCAGTCTAATTAATATATTACACTTTTATCATTATAGATATTTGCTGCAAGCCCTGCTCAACATTATAATATAGTGGGTATGACAATATCCAACTCATGAGATGACCTCCTGTCAATCTTTGATAGCAATCAGCAGATAGCCAGTCTCTACTAGGGATCATTTGTTCACTAGAACTGCTTTTCAGCATCTCATGGAGTTTCCTGTCATAAAAGATAGGATCCCTATGGCTTCAGTCAAAAGTAGAGATGGGTGATTCATGCCTCCAAATGATTCCACTCTTATTTGGCAATGATATAGGGATATTTATAATAATTTTAGAACAATGTGCTATGCAATAATCATCAATTAAACAAAATATTTACAAAGATGCTACAATGGCAAACATTCTCCTAGGTACTATGAACCACAGAGGAGCAGTTTGGATTAAAGCAAAGCTAAAACTAAAATTAAGGCATCAAAAGAGCCATTTTAGGTGGAAGAAATGTGTATGATGCCATGATGAGACGAGAGGGGGTTTGTTAGAGAGTCAATTTTGCAGTCTACACAATGACTTAAAAATTAGGCCTTAGGCCTCAGGCTTTACCACAGGAAGCAAGGACGCCCTCTGTGCGCTGGTTAGGTCAGATATGGTAGCTGCAGTTCCTGAGCCTAGTGCACAGTCAAGGGACCACAGTATATGATTAAAATAAATATATATATATATATATATATATATATATATATATATATATATATATATATATATATATATATATGAATGAAATTTATTGGGGTGACATTGGCTCATAAAATGATATAGGTTTCAAGTATACAATTCTGTAATACATCACCTGTATATCTCAGAGACCACAGTGTTGATGGGTGAGAAACTTCACTTCCCTTGGGCGCAGCAGTTTGAACTGAAGGATTAAACTGTGGTTCTAGTATCACCAAGGCCAGGCTTTCAGCAAGCTGCAGGGCAGGAGGCAGGTAGTTTTATGTTTCTGGAGCTCTTTCTTTTCCTGATTTAAAGGGTCATTGAGCTTCCTTCCTGATCCTAAATTCCTTCTAGAGCTTGACAATTAGACAGGATGACTGATGAAAAGATAACTCTGGCTTTTCCTTCTTAGTTATTGTGATCATCTCTCACTTTCATAGACTGTTCACTGATACCTGTGGCCAAAATAATCATTCATAAATAACCATTTGGTTTATATTAAGGTGGATTTTTTAACATTCATAAAAATATATGTATAAATATGTCCTGGCATTTGTCACTGCTTCTGTGTTCTACAATTTTAAGTGTAGCAAACTGTGAATATATGGCAATGCATCCAAATATTTATTAAATAGATAATTTTGTTAAGAAACTAAATAAGGGCCTGAACCAGTTAGGCTTAGTAGATAGAGCATCGGCCTGCAGACTGAAGGATCCCAGGTTAGATTCTAGTCAAAGGCATGTACTTTGGTTGCGGGCACATCCCCAGTGGGGAGTGTGCAGGAGGCAGCTGATCATTGTTTATCTCTCACTGATGTTTCTAGCTCTCTATCCCTCTCCCCTCCTCTCTGTAAAAAAAATAATAAAATATAATTAAAAAATAAACTCAAAAAGGAGTTATGAGAAGCAAATATGTGAGGTATTAGGTACTGTGTGTCCTGCCAAACCTTTATAGTTGAAATGCATAACTAAGCTGTGTATAAATTGTACAAATGTTCACACCTGCATGTAAACACACATTCACTCAAGGTGATTAGAAATAGGGGCTAAAATAACAAATTCCAAAATATAAAAGATGCATCTAGTTAAAATATCTACCACATGGAGTAGAATAGTAGAGGTTGGGGTTAGATTCAGGGGGAAAAGTGGTGTTTGGGGACAGTAGGAACATTGAGAAATGGGGATTGACATGAGTCTTAAAAAATGGTAAGGATAAGCTAAGAAAAGAGAGTGGATATTAATGTATAGATATAAATATAGCATAATAGATAGAAAAGGTGTGAGTTTGAAGGAATGAACTAGATTGATTTGTTGAAGAAAAGGGCTTAATTGGGACCAGAATGATGAGTTAGTGCTGAATTATTAATCAGGATGGGAAGTCGAGATTGCATTTATTAGACAAAAAATAAAAAGGTTTGGAGTTTTCAACTTTAGTGCAATAATTATGTTAAGAGGACTCAGACTATAAGTGTTTTTACTTTCTGTTTTCAATATTGTGTTTTTGTTTATTAAATTTATATACATAGATTCTACTGATCTATAAATAAGATCTATTAACCAGGAAGGAGAAAATACTGATAATAGCTCTGTCTTTATTGTTTTGTTTCTGATGTCAGAACAAATACCTTAATATCTCTTGAGAAATCTAGTTGAATCTATGCATATAAAGTTTGTCAGTGGAACTCAACCACATTGTAACATTCAACAATTCCTAGAAACCTTAAAAAAGCCAGTGGTCAGTAGTGCACCTATTTCTTGTGGGTGCCTTTTACATACCCAGATATGCCAGTGACAAATATAATGCTTCTCTGTTAATACATATTAGTATGTTCAAAGAATCAGGGCCTTTCTATTTGCATATGAATGTGAAATAATTCTATGAATGTGCGTGTGGGATTTAATTGTTTTTTAAACAATATACTCTTATCTTTCTGGAAGCGATTCAGGCCATCAAAGGGTTGTCAGTGATGAGCTTGCTAATTACTTTTCAATACTTAGCCCTGTATTTCCCTTCATTACTGGTGCTCTGTTCCCTCCAGTTTTACATGACTATTAAAAAGTTCATTTAGAATCCAGTCAATCTTCCAGTGCCAGTTCTGCACTTTAAATTTGTTATTCAACAAGGACACAATGGGAATATTTGTAGCTGCCAAGGAAATACTCAAAGTTTTTCCTGCATTATCTTTGCAAAATTGAAAGGATACTTTACTTCGAAAAAGAACAGGTTACAGTTAAAGAACAGAAACTGTCATTCTAAAAAAGAAGACAAAGACAAGTCAAATCTGTATATTAAATTTGTATTCTTCAATGACACAGATGCTGATTGTTAAGCTTTATTTATTTCCTCTTTCACTTTGTAGGCCACTGGTAGTAGCCAATAGATCAAAAGGGATCTAGAAAGGTGAGTTTATGTCTAATAGACTCTTTCAGAAGCAACTACAGAACTGATGTATATTTCTGATTTTGTTTGCTTTTTGAGACTGTGAACTGTAGGAGAAGTATATAAAAGCATTATTAGGAAACAGATTATCTCAGAGTAACATTATCCCTTTCAGCAGACTGGATTAATAGTCTCTGGGTGTGTTTACATCATGCCAATCATAGATGTTTCCAAACATCTGGACTTTGGGCATCAAGTCAATAAAACATCTGGATAATTGATTAACACTGTAATTGCTTTTGTAATAGTGTAGATGCTACATCTATTTGATTCTTCCTCCAAATGAGATGAAAGTAGAATGTTTGGCAATAGACTTAAATTCAACATTTGGGTTTTTATGGCTTGCGACCATGATGAGGTGCTCTGATGAGGTCTTTCACATGTCTAAGTAACATATCCTTACACACATTTTTTTTTTTTTTTTTACAATCACCAATGAATACATTTAAAATCTTAGCAAAACTTTTCAAGTACTGAAAGACTTGGCAGGTGAGGTGGGAACAATTCAGGCAACCAAAGACAGATTAAGACTGTGATGACAGCTCATTTGAAGATGATTATAGGCAAATGCTAGTAAACCTGTTGGATATTCACAGTTTTGATGAAGGTTCAGGGTTTGTGTGATATTGAAAATGAAACACTCAAACTATGTGTGACTCCAAGAAAAGAGAATGCCCAGTGAGAGGAAGATAATCACAGTCTTGTTTGGAGGCATGCATATTAAGTGGCCAAGGGAGGACCGTCAGGTGGGCAGAAAGACATGAAACATTCAGAATGTCTTAAGCTTTAAACCAGTGTGGCTTGGAAAACTCAGAAATTCTTAAATTGTCTCCTTCAATTGGGAGAAAAGGTCATGTGGACTCTGTTTACTGTATTTGAAATGTATCAGTTCTTTCCCGCCTACATGGCTATTTCTACACAGTTATGTAGGGGAGGAATTCCTTAAATTGAAATAATTAGAAAGGCTTTCTAACTCTCTCAATGTACTGAGGATCATCCTCTATGCAAAATGTCCTTGTGTACTTAGGAGCTGCTAGGCAATTAAAGCAGAATAAGGAATCTCTTTGAGCAAATAGTCATTCCCAGTATTTGATTCAAGGAAACTAAAAAGACCATAATTATACATATATCATAACTGAATGGATTACATTACAAGATTTTGTATTCTACCTCAAACTGCAGGAAGACTAAAATGTCTCTATGATAAATATAGTAGAACTATCTATACCCAAGTTCAAATGACTGTAGTCATAGAAATCAAAGAATCCTTCCAAGATAACTTTTATCCAGTTCAGTATTTTATCAGTTTGGTCTATTTAATTATATGCCTCAGGGCACTATCCGGGTAACTTGCTGACCATGGAAACAATGCTCAACTAATCATTTGTCTCCCAGATATGGAGCCTTTTCCTCCTGAGTTATCTGAGAACATTGTCAAAGGCATGTATTTATGAACTGAGGTGGGGTGGCAGAGGTGATCATAGGTTGAAAGAATATTTGGTAGGGAAATCTAAAGCAAATAAACAAGGACTAGCTCAAATCTCTCAATATCCAAATAAAAATTTCTCTATATGCCTGGCCTATAATGAATGACTTTGTATCATAAGTATTATAGTTTTCATCATACCAATGGTGGAAGACCTGTCCTGCTTGATGAGAGATGTCCCATTGTCTTACACCCTTAGATAATTTTCAATAATGCATGTAATATAACTAGTTAATGATGGAGATGTCTTCATGTACAACTTATTGAGCCAAATAAATTATTTTATATAGTCACTACTTCAGAAACTTGTCCACCAGCAAACTAGGCACCTGCGGGATGGGAACTTTGTGCTTTGTTTTTATATTTTTACTAGAGGCCCGGTACATAAAATTTGTGCACTCAGGGGGGTCCCTCAGCCCAGCCTGCACCCTTTCCCAGTCCAGGAGTCCTCGGGGGATGTCCAACTGACAGGGAGTGGGCCTAAGGTTTATGCTGTCAGTCAGTCTTCCTTAGTGCTTCCAGGGGGGCGGGAGAGACTCCCACCACCACCACCACTGCACTCTCCAGCTATGAGCCTGGCTTCTGGTGCACTGACCACCAGGGGGCAGCTCCTGCATTGAGCATCTTCCCCCTGGTGGTCAGTACGTGTCATAGTGACTGGCCATTCTGCCATTTGGTCGATTTGCATGTTAGTCTTTTATTATATAGGATTAATTTCAGAGAGGAAGGGAGAGCAAGAGAGAGATAGAAACATCAATGATGAGAGAGAATCATTGATTGGCTGCCTCATGCACTCACCACACAGGGGACTGAGGCGCAACCTGGGCATGTGCCCTGACCAGGAATCAAACCATGACCTCCTGGTTCATAGGTCAATGCTCAACCACTGAGCCACACTGGCAGAGAAAGAACTTTGTTTTTAAATGATGAACTCTCACTAGCACATATTCAGAACATACCTTAGGTGCTTCATAAATGAACTAGGATGGTTGAGAAATTCCTGAAACCCTAAGGTTGTTAGATATAACATTGATAATTGAATAATATTCCTTAAAGCCATATCCTTTCTAGTTATTATAGATTTTTTTCATAAAATGTACACAAAATAATATATTATATGAAAGAAATAAAGAGCCTCTCTTTGAACATTCACATGCTATGGTGGAGAAAGAAAGAGAATCCATATTAGTCACTAAAATTCAGTTTTCTTCTATAAAAATTATTAAAAAATAATATGTACCCTATCTATCCTAGAAATTTGTTTTGGGAATATAATTGAAAGGATGCAAAAGCATTCAGAAAGCAACTATTGGCACCAATGTTGATACTATTACATTTATTAAATATTCATAAATAAACTGTTAGACATGCTAAATCTATAGAAGAATCTAAAGAGTCAGATGATTACATTGTTTTCAGGCAAAATGCTCTGATCTGCAATAAGTAAGTATAAGCCAGATTCATATGCTGTCCCATGAGGATACATCTCTAATGTGTGCTACATCAAGTACAGCATTGTGTGAGAAGTTAAAAGGAAGAAAAAGTTTTTAAAAGTTTCAATTATAACCCCACACAAAAAATAAAAATATCTTTGGTTTTCTCATTTATTTTTATTAGTTGGGTAGAAAGAGAAATGTGTAGATCTTCTGACAACTATAACAGTTTATGAACCATAAAGTTAGGTAATAGAAGTTGTTGATTAAAAAATACATGTTTTTTTGAAAAGTATTAAAAATAATAAGACACCCTGATGTTTTAAAGGTTTGGGTGCATAAGTCTCTTGTTTTGACATTTATAATATCACTGAAATGCCTTGATTAAACATTTAACCATCGTTTGAAGTTTGTTTATCCCTAAATTTTATATCGCAATTTGATTCAACCTCTTGCTTCAGTGATTTAATAAAAAATACTATTAAGTGTTTGCAAATTATTAAATTGTAGGACTTTATTGTGGATTGCTAATACATCAGATGGGCATAAAACAGTGGTTAGCTTGGGAGAAAGCTAATATTCATACGCACGCTCCATTTCTCACTTTTCCTGACTTTGTCATTTTGCTTCTGACAACTGCTAAAGGAAAAAAAAAAAAGCAAGTTCTTTGTTTGAGAATGGTAGTAGGTATGGTGAGTTCACCCTCATATACACTAACCCATGAAAGGTCAGAGGAACAATCTTAAGGAAAATGTATGTGAGTGTATTAGTCAAAAAGAAATGCATAAATTAAGAAAAATCCCATAAATATATTTTAAATTCCAATGTCAAAGATCTGAGTCTTTCTAAGAATACTATTTATTTCTGAAGTATGCATTTTTCCTAGTAGTGTGCGTATCCAAGGGTGAAGTAATTGCATACTGCTTGTCCGTGTGGATTGTAAGCCATGTGGCCTAGAGCTTTTGTCCAAACTCTGCCATTTTCTCAATTTCCCTAAATTAGAATACCAATACTAGTTCCTATTCATATAGTAGTCCAGAAAGTATCTCTCAAAATATTAGTTACTTAGTGCTTTAATCTGTTTATGCTGTGATAACAAGATAACATACACTGGGTGACTTAACTGGAATTTATTTTCTCAGTTATGAAGGCTAGGAGACCAGCAGGGTTGGCTTCTGGTGAGACCTCTCTTTCTGGCTTATTAATAGTCTTCTTCTCACTGTATTCACTTGACTATTCACCTGGGCACATAAATGCACTCAAAAGAGGGAGCTCTTCTTCTAAGGACACTAGTCCTATCATATTCGTGTCCCACCCTATTACCTCATTTAACCTTAATTACATTCTTAAAAGCCCCATCTTCAAACACAGTCACATTGTAGGTAGGGCTCAACATATGGATTTGGGGAGGACACATTTCAATCCATAATACTTGTCTTATTTCCCATAGCATTTTCTGGGATATCCAGAATGCTCTCTATTGAGGTACTGTTTTTGTTTTGTTTTTCCCTCATATCTGTATGTTGTATCATCTTGACCCATGGTTTATTACTAGATAGGTCTCATATTTGGCCATTGGCTCATGCCTAGATTTCAGGGACTCTTACTTCTATTATATATGTATATAATTCTATTCATGTCCTTGATGCTGATCTAGGTTAATACTTCGTCACTTAATATTGTAAGTGAAGGGGAACATGTGAAGAAAATGTAGGGTCATGTAAGGGACTCAGAAAATGAAACAAAGAGGAGAAAAAGTTAAAGTTTCTGATTTGAGATACTTGCAAGGATCCAAGGTAGGTCACTATAATGGATTTTCTGACTGAAAGCTGTAGCTGTTTGAACATAGCTTTATAATTACTCAGACATACATTCACTGTGGTTTCTGTTCCCATCAGAGAAGGTAACATTCAAGGAGCCACAGGGTTAAGGGATATAGAATATATGTTTGGTGCACACAATTCATTAGTTAGGAAGTATATGAAGCTACATACCTGTTTCCAAAAGTTCTCAACCAGATGCTGATCTAGGGAAAATGAGTTTATGTCTGGGAAGTTTCTATCTCTCCCTCCCTCCCCCTTCCTCTCTGAAATAAAAAATAAATAAATAAAAATAAGTAGTTTACTAAGTAATCCCCAGGGTGCACTCATGCAAAAGTACTTTTTCATTTGATTCCAAGATTCTCACTCCCTTCTCTGTCCCACAAAGACACAGAGTTTCAGTGACCTAGTTGCCTTTCTGTGAAATGGAGCAAATATTAGGTGGAGGATTGTTGGGGTCATTATTCCAGACCTCCAAACTTGAATATTTTAGTGATTTAGTAAGAGAATAATCACTACTTTTTTTCTGTTTAAGAATATGAATATTGACATAAAATAGCTTAATTAAGAAAATGGGCTGAAGTCTAAGAGATATATAATCTTATGCTTTCCATGGCAGTTACAATTAGCTATGTGACTTAAGTTATTAATCTCACTATCTCAGTTAACTTATTTGTAACATGGAAATTAGGGGAGGCTCCCCCTCATACAATGGAAGAGACTTAATGGAGGACCTAACACAATCTCAGTGCTCTTGAAGAATATGTTTATACTAAAAGCTATGACTGCTGCCACTCTCACTCTAGGTTTCAGCACTACATGTACCTTTATTTCCCATTAATCTCTATCTACACAGCAGGCTAGGTGTAACCCTGCTCAGTAACATAGAATCAGAGAAGTGGAAGGAACTTCTTGAGCTCAGTACTGTTTTTCAGACACTGGGTGATACACATATGAACAGGATAAAATCCTTGCTTACATGAAGACCTTTTCTTTTTTAAAATATATTTTATTATTGATTTTAGAGAGGAAGGGAGAAGAAGAGAGAGAGATAGAAACATCAATGATGAGAGAGAATCATTGATCAGCTGCCTTCTGCATGCACCCCACTGGGGATTGAGCTTGCAACCCAGTCATATGCCCTTGATGGGAATTGAACCTGCGACCCTTCAGTCCGCAGGCCTACACTCTATCCACTGATCCAAGCTGGCTAGGGCATGAAGATCTTTTTCTTAATGTAGAAAACAGTACATAGATATATAATATAATTTAAAATAATAGCAGGTTTTCTGAGGAAAAATCAAGTAGATTGAGAGAGTGCTCAATGGTAGAAAGATGCAGCTATCCTAGACTGATTAGTCAGAAATTCCTATTTATGAAGTGGGGATTTTAGCAGAAGAATATTTCAGATAAAAAAAAAAAACCAACAACAACAACAACAAGGGGAAAAGTCATACAAGCTGCTCAAAACATAGGGACAATAATGTGGCTCAGGGTCACAGTGATGGGGACCTGAAGCTGACATCAGAGCCACAGGCAGGAGTAAGATTGTTCATTGCCTATAAGGGCATTAACAGGTACAGGCTAAGCTGCTGTAGTTAGGAAACCCAAAAATGCACTGGTTCAGACATAGCAGACCTTTGTTTTCCGCTCATATCATGTTTAGAAGTGAGCAGTCTAGGGCTCTTGGGTGGCACTTCTCTTAGGTCATCCAGTTCTTTGTCACTTGTTGCCCTGCCATAATACTATGTCAGGGTTTTAGCTGATGAGAAGAAGAAAAAACAAAACACATATACTGTTTAAGGGTATGACTTCAAAATTGTACAGATTGGTGCCCACTCTAGACAAAGGGAACTATAGGATGTAATCAGCTAAATTTATAGATATTTATATTAGTAAATAAAAAAAGGAGGTAGGAAGGTATTGATACTGGAGGCCAATTACTAGTTTTCGCCATGGCAGGGAATGTAGATTTTATTTAAAACTAGAGGTCTGGTGCACGAAATTCTTGCATGGTCCCTCAGCCTGGCCCCACCTGCTCTAATCCTGGACCCCTCGGGGGATGGCTGACTGCCTCTCGCAATCTGGGACTGCTGGCTCCTAACTGCTCACCTCCCTCCCTGCCTGATCATCCCTAACCACCTCTGCCTACCCAATTGCCACTAACCACCTCTGCCTGCCTTCCTGATTGCCCCTAACTGTTCCCCTGTTTGCCTGATTGCCCCTAACCGCCTCTGTCTCGCCCTGCACCCAGGACCCAGGATTCCCTCCTCTGGCCGGCTGCACATACCTGGGACCCGGGCTTCCCTCCCTCTGGCCAGCCACAGGCACCCAGGACCCAGGCCGGCTTCACTTGGGTTGGCTGTAGCCACAGGGTACCATGAGTGGGTGGCTTCACCTGGGCCCCAGCTGCAGGCACTCGGGACTGCAGGGCAGGCAGCTTGTCTCTCTCCTGGGCCTCAGGCGCAGGCACAGCCATTGGTGCCTGGGACCATGGGGCAGGTGGCTTGTCCCTCTCTCTCAGTTTGGTTAGTCCCCATTCCTCTCTCATGAGCTCATTTGTGCCTGGCTGGTCCCCATTCCTCTCTCCCTAATGTTGAGTGTCTGAGCTGTTATGGCATGATGGCATGAGGGCATGAAAATCATTTGAATATTAGCTCTTTATTATATAGGATGTGATGGAAGCCACTGAAATGTATTGAAAGAAGAGAAGATTAATGCACATACTTAGAAGACTTTTAACTTTTGAGCAAAGTTAGAATGTAGAATATATTTCTAGAATATTTAAGAAAAGAGAGACAACTCAGATGAGAGATGAAGGACATTTTGATCAGGGTGTTGTAGATAGAAGTTTTAGATTCAGAATATGCTGAAGATTAAGGCAGAAGATATTGCTAGTAATAGGAATGGTAAAAGAGAAAAATAAATGGTGATGAAAGATTCATCCTAAGATGTTGGACTGAGAATTGCGTCTTCCACTATATTTGAGAAATGTGTTGGTAAATCTACTTTCTTGTGTGCCCAATATAAATTATGACTTATGCCTTATGGGTGTGTATGTGCGTTTAACAGAAATGATCAATATATGTGCCAAGATCTATGGTAACACTAGTTTGGTTATTTTGTGAAATTTTTTATTCTTCTCCCTCAGTTCTACAATATTTGTAAGCACAGTGTCTCTTATGAATATAAGGGAGATAAATAAATAAATAAATAAATAAATAAAAAAAAATAAGTGAAGCCCAGAAAGAGAAAGAGAATTCCAAGATTTATTTATAGATTAAATATTGTCTGACCTTGGTAACTCATTCAACTTGCAAGGGCATAAATATCTTCATCTGTAGAGTGGGGATAATGATACTAGTCTTATCTACCTCAGAGGATCATTGTGGATCCCAATGGAGTAAGAGATGTGAAAAGACTCTGTTTAAAATGTTAACATCATAGTGAATAATTTATATCACATTTTAAATTTCAATCTGATTCCTCCCATGATACCACTTGGTAAAAGCAACCACTTCTCATGCTTGTTCTTTCCCAATTCCCATGGCAATTTGGCTTCACAAAGCAGGTCAAGCAGATATCAAAATAAGCTTGCAAAGTGGGAATCTGTAGACTGTAGGTTTAAGATAATTAAGTTTTTTTGAGTTTTAAAAATTATTTTTAAAGTCTAATTCATTATTTGTAATGCAGTTATCAGGAACTCTTGTTATAAAGACTGTTGATGAGAGTTTTATGGATAGCCAACACCATATTCATTTTAAATATGAATAGCAGGCTATCAGAAAAGCTTTGCCAAACTCCTTTAACCAATTAGTAAGCCTGATTATTTTAATACCTTTCATATGGAAGGCAAATTGTGTGACATTTCTAATGATGTTTTGAATTTAGTATCAACAAAATACACGGTAATTGGAAAGCTCGGTAAATGTTAATATTTATTTCCTTCCCATAACTCATTGGGGAGTAATGCTTGCTTTTCTACAGGTTTTGACTATCAGCTTTTATCAAACAAGATACTCTAAGGCTATATAATATTGTATGCCTAAAGGTGATGCAACTCCATATTATAAACACAGTATTTCTTCCAAGTACATTTTTTTTTTACTGAAACATTTCTGAAATAGGTTAAAAATTACAATCATCTTATGTGAATATAAAAAATGATCTATCATGTATTTTAATGCAAGATTTGATTATAAAAATAAAAGATAAGATTTAAAAGAAATATTGCATTAGTGGTGGCAGCCTCAGGCTATGCTCCTGACTTTGAGGGCTTGAGTTCACTCCCCTTTCCCATTAGGGGAATATCAGTAAAAATATCTAAGACAAATGCCTTTAGAGGTCTAATCAGATCCAGATGATTGATCCACACAAATGAAATATTTCTTGTAACCTTTTCAGAGACATAAAAGAGGGTGGGTAGAAAAGCCATTTGCACTATGATTTTTTCCTTGGAAATTTCTCTAGAATTACCTCCTCCTAAAGGTAATCGTACATCAAAACCTATACAATAAAAGTGTAGTATGCAAATTGTCCTCTTGACCAGGAGTTGTCTGGGAGTTTGACCAGGGGGCAGGGCTGGCCGGGGGAAGGGAGGGAGGCCCTGGCTGGCAGCCAGCAGCTGGCAGACACTATGGACCCTACCATAGAATAAATTTCGTGCACTGGGCCTCTAGTATAATATAAGTGCCAAATATTGGTAGACTGATATGCTAGTATGCATAGCTTGATAAGATTAGGTCTGAGCCTTGAGTTACAACAGACCCTTTGGGAGACATTTATTGTAAGGCATTATTGGGCAGTGCCAAAATGAAACTGACCAGAAGCATGAAAGCATCCAAAGAATCAGACAGTATCATTTGGACTCTTACAGTTTTAATCTTTTAGTTTAGTCTTTGTTTAGGTGCATATTTTCCTACCATTTAACTGGGAAAAATGTTTTCCTACATTTAACTGGGGAAAATGACTACTGGGCACTCACAGATCAGATCATTTAACTTCGCAACCACAGTGAAAAGGAAATATTTCTTCACATTGTCTGTATATAATGTAGAGATATAATCTGATTGGTCCTTCTAAGACCAATCACTTTGCCACTGTGATGAGATATCTATATTTCATTCATTTTGTATCATGTTCCCACATTGATTACCAGGGGCAATGTTTTGCTTTAGAACTGGATGGAAGAGAGGGTAAGAGAGTAGACAAATCAATTGCTACCACAATCAGGAAAACCATGCAGACACTTATTGCACAGCAGCTTCATTTTGTTTGTATAAATCAGAGTGACATTGAATGACTCAATAGAATCTGAAGCAACCAGAATTAATGCCCAGCATAATAATATATTATATCCCTGGCTTACTCAACTTTACTATTTTACATGACATTAACATCTTCCCTTATTAGGTAGCACAATTAATTGTTTGATAACTTCTGCTGTTATAAAAATCATAATGGGAGCCCAAATGTGCCTCTTGGTTCTTTAGTTCTAGTTTTACTTTTTGAAATAACATGGGATGGACAGACTGCCTCTTCTCATATCAGCCCTCATGATTATCAGTTACATTGTGTCCTTTCTAATTATTTTGCCTTCACCCATGTGATCTTCTTTTCCAGTCACTTGCCATTTTGATTTATCTCCTCTGGATAATCTTCTAACAAGACTGATGCATGTATGGCTATGGGGAAAGCAGGAGAGGAAACGAAGAAAAAGAAGAGAGATAGGTGACTGGATTAGCAGCTAGCAGAGTGACTGGATTTCTAATGTATAAACTGATAAGTGGGCAGGTGAAGAAGATAGAAATTAATGGGTGAGATTATTGCATTCACCGATCAGGGCACATCATCTTAGTAAAAATACTAAGCAAATTCAACACAACAACAATCTCTCTTAATACAATGAAGCAAGATGATAGTTAAGCAAAAAGGATTAAACAGTTGGTATACTATGAAAGAAGAAAAATTATGTGTAGTTCATTCATACCTCAAAGCCATTCCTAAATTTAAGGTAGCTGTTCATTTAAGCCAAACTGAGTAGTGTTTTACTACTCCTTCCTTGTAAAACATTAATTTATTTACTCTTTATCTTATTTGTTTCACTTTATATCCTATGTTCCTCTGTAAAATAAGAACACTCAAGAATATGTGGTTATATTCTCAGTGCCATAAGTAAGATGCTGACTGTCCAGTTCTCTTTGAAGAAGGGGAAACCATGTCAAACATTTTTATTAGAAAGCCAGAACAACTCTCTCTATATATTGGTGATTGAATAAAATTACCCAACAAACTTATTGTAAATTAGAGGCCCAGTGCACGAAATTTATGCATGGGGGGAGGGGTTCCCTCAGCCCAGACTCTACCCTCTCCAATCGGGGACCCCCTGTGGGATTGGGCCTAAACCGGCTGTTGGACATCCCCCTCACAATCTGGCACCACTAGATCCTAACCGCTTACCTGCCTGCCTGCCTGCCTGCCTGATTGCCCCTAACCACCTCTGCCTGTCTGCCTAATCACCCCTAACTGCTCCCCTGCCAGCCTGATCACCTCCAACTGCCCTCCCCTGATGGCCTGATCTAGCCCCTAACTGACTCTGCCTCAGCCCCTACCACCATGACTTTGTCTGGAAGGAAATCAGATGTCCAGAAGATGGCTGGTTGACCCGGTCTAATTATCATATTACACTTTTATTAGTATAGATACTCCAGACAACTTTATTAGGCACACATGTTCTCCCATAGTTTTGACCAACAAGAATTCATTCATTCATTCATTCATTCATTCATCCAACAGATATTTATTGAATGCCTACTCAAATTTGAGCAGTATTTCAGGTTTAAGGGATTCAGTGAAACATAAAAACAAAAAAAGACTTCCTTCTATTATAAAATTTACACTTAAAAGGGAAAGTAGATGTTATGTAGACCAATAACTAAATAGATAATTATATAATTGTAGTTAAGTATAACTCCTGGAGAAATAATAAAATTTTGTCTATAAGAGTTAGACAAGTGGTCGGCAAACTGCAGTTCGTGAGCCACATGCGGCTCTTTGGCCCCTTGAGTGTGGCTCTTCCTAAGCCTTATCAGTACCCTAATTAAGTTAATAACAATGTACCTACCTATATAGTTTAAGTTTAAAAAATTTGACTCTCAAAAGAAATTTCATCACTGTACTGTTGATAATTGGCTCTGTTGACTAATGAGTTTGCCGACCACTGATCTAGGGTACTTGGACTTCTAGGGCTTCTATATATGTAATTAACAGGTTCAATGAACTAGAAATTATATAAACATTGTGTGGCTATGAATATACACATTTTAAATGGAAAGAATTACAGCATACATCAGTGTCCCAAAAGAATATCTAACCTATAAAACCCTGAGAATGACATGATGGGCCTTTCAGAAGAGGTGATGTTAGAACTAAGAACTGACTGTGAAGGAGCATGCTATGATAATTTGGGGATCCAAAGTTCCAAGCAAAATAAAGAACAAGTTCCTAAGGCAGGAACAAGCGTGGTGGGGTGCATGTGAGTAAAAGATAGAGGAGTGAATAGCAGAGAAATATTTAAATATGCAAAGAAGTAGGCAAGAGATGGCTCAAAGAGCTGTTTTAGACTGAAGTAAAGAATTTAGATTGGGCCAAGCTGGCATGACTTAGTGGTTGAGCGTCAGTTTAATCCCAGGTCAGGGCACATGCCTGGGTTACAGATTCAATCCCCAGTGTGGGGCGTGCAGGAGGTAGCCAATCAGTGATTCTCTCTCATCATTGATGTTTCTCTCTCTCTCTCTCCCTCTCCCTTCCTCTTTGATATCAATAAAAAGTATACTAAAAAAAAATGGTCATTCCTTCTTGAGATGAGATTCTAATGAGGCAAGAAGAAAAGTTCACAGCCCACTTAAGACTTTCTTCTATGTGTCCAGCGGGAAGAGTAAGAATATCAGACAAAAACAGACTTGTGCAGATTACATGATATATGTTTGTAGCAGAGCAAAGAGAGTTTTCTTTGGAAGTTCTTAGTCCTATGTGGATGATCTGTATATGATATTTATTTTTTACCAAGCAAGTCAATATACATTTTGGTTAAAAGACAGATGGTGGGATTTTGAGTATTAAAATAAAAATTCTACCAAAGCCAAATGTCAATATCATATTAGGATATAAACACAAATCTAAAATTATATTAAAATTGTATTTTAACTACAGTTTAAATTTTAAATTTTTAAATTTTAAAGGTTTTAGTGTTTGTCACAAAAAATAATAAATATTTCAGCAATCACAGCTTCTAGATGAAAATTATCAATGCCTTTTCACTTTCAGCTGAGATCACTAAAGGAGTAAGATTATATGCAACATTTCCCTTTTCTTACCATTGAAGATTTCACTAGAATATTTAAATATATTTTAAAATAGGTATTCAGAAATTGACAGTAAATTCAAATTATATTTTTTTTCTTTACTAACAGATTGAGGTAGAAAAGGATACATATATATTATCATCATTATGTAAATGATTACTTACACAATCACATGATTATTCATTGTGCATTTCATCAAGTGTGCCAGAAATGAGTTTGAAGCATATGGCTAGTTAGCCTTTCAAAGCCAAAATTTAAACATATGGATAATTTAATTATGGATGTGATAGTAAAAAAGAAATTATGATATGCAGTAGAAACCAATCCATGAGCCAAAGAAACACAAATTATTCATAAATAAATATATATTTTTATATTACATAAAAATCAGCTTTGTGATTAACCAATCAGCATCTATCTCCAAAATTATGGCTAATAGCATTTCTGTACTTGTATGTAATGTAGTGATTACTCCAATTTCTTATGTAATGTAGTGAGTATCCCTATTGCTATGTCAATATTAAGCCACATCAATACATATTATTACAGGGAAAGGGAAAGTCAAAGAAAATGCATTCTTTAGTTCGTTTTTATCAATTCCACCTTTTACAAGAATATTGATTAGTGTGCTTTTCTGAATATGAAGTGTGTTCTGCCCCCCACCCCTACCCCCTGCCCAATCCCCTTGTCTTTATAGGCCAGTATTCCCAGAGAAGGTAACTACACATGCATAGTCTGTAAGGTAAATTATATCAAACACTCCAGTTACTTTTTGTTTATAACTTAAGCTTTAGTTGAGAATGTTGTCATGTACTTGGTCAGGTAGGTCTGGGAATTTAAATATTACAGGCCCCTGTCTGCTATCTTATAAAAAATAATCAAATTCATATCACACTAATAGGACCTTGAGATCTGTAAGATTAAGACAGAGGCTGAAGCCCTAACTGATTTGGCTCAGTGGATAGAGCATCGGCCTGTGGACTGAAGGGTCCCAGGTTTAATTCCAGTAAAGGGCATGTACCTTGGTTGTGGGCACATCCCCAGTAGGGGGTGTGCAGGAGGCAGTTGATCGATGTTTCTCTCATAGATGTTTCTAACTCTCTATCCCTCTCCCTTCCTCTCTGTAAAAAAAAATATATATATATATATATATATATATATATATATATATATATATGCTGAAAAAACATATAAAATATATATGCTGAAAATGTACCTGACCTCCGATTTAACTTTACTAAAGTTTGTGAAGACAGGCAGTAAATTGAATGCAGTGTTTCACTGAGTTGATTTGACAGCTCATAGTGAGTTGTAAAAGTTTGTAGAAACTCCAGTTTTTGTTATTTCAAATATATGATTACAGTATAGAAAGTGATGGAATCAAACCACCAAGATATGTCATGCAGAGATAGTATGTGTGCAGAAAAACACACATATATATGCACATAAATAAGCAAACACCTTAAGTATGCATGTGTACATTCCATTTTACAGATGCAAATTATTTGGGGAAATTGTTGATCAAACACAATTTTGCCAAAAACTATTACACAAGCTTGCAGGGAGGTGATTAATTCATATTTCTACCTTTTTACCTCCTGCACAAAATATAACAATTATTCGGAAAATATTTTTTAAATTTGTATTGATATCAGAGAGGAGGGGAGAGGGAGAGAGATAGAAACATCAATGATGAGGGAATATCATTGATTGGCTGCCTCCTGCATGCCCCACACGGGGGATCAAGGCCGTAGCCTGGGCATGTGCCCTTGACTGGAATCGAACTGGGGACCCTTCAGTCCGCAGGCTGACACTCTATCCCCTGAACCAAATCGGTAAGAGCCAGAAAATATTTTAACTGACCATTTTATTTTGTAAAACAAGCTTTTTCAAAAAATCAAGTAAAAAAAAGAATGGTAATGATTTTCTTTCTCTCTCCATCTTTTTTTTTTTTTAAGATCAGTTCTTTATGTTGTTGAGATAATGAAAAACACACAAGCCTTAGCTCAGAGGTATGTTGGAAAGTAGCGGCCCAAAGTTATGGGGAAATTCAAGGCTGATGCAGAAGTATTATGCTGCCTCTCAGTGAACTCTATTGAGTGTTGACCATTGATGTCACTAAACCACTCTATCTTTGTAGACATTTGTCTGTTGGATTCTGAACACATGAACAATTAATACAAGAGTGTATTCAACTATTTCATGCTAACTGTGACATGTATAAATCATAGGGTAAAAGGACAAAGGCTATTATTAAACAATAAATTTGAAACATAATGGTCCCCTGTGTCCCTCTCCCCATTCTTTACCCAAACGCCCACATGGAAAGAAGAAACAGAATCAAGAAAAAAATAAAATAAAATAAAAGCTCACCTAATGAAGTAAAACTATAGAAACTGTAGAAGGTAAGAAGGCATTAGAAGTATGACTAAGAAATAAACTATTAGTTTATTCAATATTATTTCATGTATTAGCAAACAAAAATTCAGCCTAATCTCCCATCCTTGGTTCCTAATTTATTTTTTCTTTCTTTATTTTTATTGATTTTAGAGAATAAAGCAGAGAGATAGAAACATCAATGATGAGAGAGAATCATTGATCGGCTACCTCCTGCATGACCCATACTGGGGATCCAGTCCATAACCCAGACATGTGCCCTGACTGGGAATCAAACCTTGACATCCTGGTTCATAGGTCAGTCCTCAACCACTGAGAAACACCAGCCAGACGGTTTCTTTATTCCTTCCCTTTTTCCTTCCTGCCATTCATCCTTCTTTCTTTTTTCTTTTTTCCTTCCTTTTCTACCCTCTTTTCTTCCTCAAACATCTGTTACAACTATAGTACCAGGGATTAAAAGTACAGCCCACTTCTTTTAAACTTTATTTTATTGTTTTCACTTGTACCAAAGTATCCAATGTCACACTGCCCCAAGATATTGACGTCCACTGAGTCAATTTTAAGTTACATATGGAATTTTGTTGTTGTTGTTAATCCTCATCTGAGGATATTTTTAAATTGATTCTGAGGGAGAGTGGAAGAAAGAGGGAAAGAGAGAGAAACATCGATTTGAGGGAAACACATCTATTGGTTGCCTCCTGTACATGGCCTAACCAGGGTCCAGGCCAGGGAGGAGCCTGCAACCAAGGTACCTGCCCTTGACCAGAATTGAACCTGGGACCCCTTGGTCCTCAGGCCGATGCTCTATCCACTGAGCCAAACCAGCTAGGGCACATATGGATATTTTTAAATTGGAATAAATACCAGGGCTAGAAATACACAATTCTATCTCTCTCTAAATACATCTGCAAGGCAGTTAGAAGTTATATGGTAATACACCTTTCTCACATGAAAACTTTATCAGCTCCTAAAAATATTTGCTTCTAGATATCAAGTAAATTTTAGATTCTTTCAAATGCATTCTCATGCCTGATATTGAGAACAAGTGCATTCTATCTACAGTAAAAATGATCAATATAATGCTTGTTATTGTTCTTTCTCATTAAATTATGAGCACCATTGTAAGTCCAGAAAATACCATTTTCCATTTATATTGGACTTGTTAAATGGCTTACTCCCATTGGTATATTTTAGTGCAAGTTTGCTAAGAGAGAAGCATGTAGGATTTTTTAAACAATTGAAGTGGAAAATATAAACACATTACATGTAGAACATTGTAAGAACTATATACCAGGTCAGAGAAAAGGCCATATTTAGAGAATATTTTGGATGAAATTATTGATAGGATCCCACTAGACACAGGCTTAGTGATTTAACTTTCATTTAAACAAAATGGAGTTAGACATCAAAGCATTCTTGGCTTTTATGGTGGTTGATTTATGCTCCTTTAGATTCTCATAGTGAAAATCAAAAGAAAATAGAAAAAATAGGGACAGTTTATGTGTTTTCCTTAACTTTGGGAAAGTATTACTTCTAGGTCCATTAAGACCCTGAAGTACATTAGCATATATTCAATTTTAAAGGAAAAGCCAAATTCTTGAAAATCAACTTCTTTAAAAGACTACATTCTGTTATTTAACTTAAGAAAACAATCAGTGCTATGCAACAAAAAAATATTTATATACAAAATTGTATCACAGGGTTATTTATAATAGCAAAAAAATGTGAAGAACCTCAAAGCTTGATAAAAGTGGTTTGGTTTGAAATTAACATTCATATGAAGGCACTAAAAATAGTTTTTCAGAATATAAAAAACGTTTGCAATATATTGTTAAGTGTAAATAAGAATGTTACTCATAAGTATATCAAAAATGACCCCAATTTCATTTTAGACTCACACAGAGTAAAACAAAAAATACTGTCGAAAATATGCTTATATTTTTACAATGGTTATTTCAAGGTGGTGAGATTACAAGTAAATTTTTTTCATTATCTATAGGCTTTCCTGTATATTCCAAATTGAGTAAAATAACTTGCATTACTTTTGTAATGAAAAAGTAAGATAATTTTAAAGGAGTAATACATTAAAATGCACCCTTAGAACTCCATTTTTTTACAGCTACCATCCATTTCCATTTATCTAGGTGTTTTAGGAGGCTCTGAATTTTGCTATTTCCATACTACAGAAATACAATATACTGCTCCAATCAGATTGCCCTACCAATCCTATGTGTGGCTGTTTCTAAAGAAAAATTTTAGTGCAAATAGTAAGAAGAAAAGGGGAAGGGAAAGAAGAATGGAGGGGAGCTCAGTAGAGAGGAGAAAAGAAATGTGAATGATAAAAGAGTTCAATATGGCTTTGGAAACTATATGTGCCCATGGGAAAACACTCCTTCCAATGCAACAAATGCATCTGCCATAAAAAATGAATAAATAAGAACATTTCATTTTCTGCTAGGATTTTCAAACTATTTCTTACCAATGGGATGGAGTTCAGAATTAAATTCTTTAGGGAGCTTATTCCTTTTTTTTTTTTTTTCCATTTTGTTAGTACATCATAAGACACGGTCCCTAGAAGTTTGCCACTGTCATATATACATTTTACATTAAGAAGAAAGGAATAGTCCAGCTGGCATTGCTCAGTGGTTAAGCATCAACCCAAGAACCAAGATTTCACCAGTTCATTTCCTGGTCAGGGCACAAGCCCAGGTTGTAGGCTCAATCCCTAGTAGGGGGGCATACAGGAGGCAGCTGGTCTAATGTTTCTATCTCTCTACCCTTCTCTCTTCCTGTCTCTTTATAAATCAATAAAACTATAATGAAGGAAGAAACTAAAAATGAAGGAAGAAAAATATTTTTCCACCATATTGCAGAATCTTTGATTCATTAAGAAGATTTGCTATATTTGGGTCTCAAGTCCTCTGTCAACAGAAATCAGGGTTTCACTCATAATGGATTTTTCTCCTCCAAGCTCATACCAGGATGAGCCAGAAAAACTGAAGTGGGAATTTGTACCTAAAAGTAAATATTACTTGTACTTTAGGGAGAAATCTTCAGTGTGCCAACAACTGTGCTTGGCATATCTTTCTAGCCTCCAGGTTTTGAAACTGGATTGCCTCATGCCTCTGCAGGTACTCAAGCTGCCAGAACTAAAAGCAATCACTGCCTGGGACTGCTCTCCAATGTGTGCCTGGCTAGAGATCTCTTTTTTTATGAAAAAAAAAATCTCATGGAATCTATAAGAAATTTAATTATTAGTTATAAGAATAAATAAGAAAATGCTAAAAATGTGGGAATTTGTGAATTAAAATAGATACTTTTTGCCCTAGAATGTTTGGCTCAGTGGCTAGAGCATGGGCCTGTGGACCGAAGGGTCCCAGGTTTGATTCCAGTCAAGGGCACATATCTCAGTTGCAGGCTTGATCTCCAGCCCTGGTCAGGGCTCGTGTAAGAGGCAACTAATAGATGTATCTCTCTCATCATTGATGTTTCTATCTCTTTTTCTCCCTGTCCCTTCCTCTCTGAAATTGATTTAAAGATATTTTTAAAAATACTTTTTATACATCAGAAAGAAAGATAAAAATATCTAATTGATATGCTCTATAAGTTGAAGGACATTGCTTTTAATACATGACAACTGATCAATAAAAATGTGATGTATGACAGTGAATAATAAAGTATCTGAACTTAATTCCCTTGGGAAATATAAGTCTGAGACATACCACTACATAAAATAAACTCAGTGATACTAAGGATAGCTTTGAAATAAAACATACAGGAAGGAAAAGAAATAAACAAGATTTTTTAAAAAGGTGAACTAACAAGCAAAGTAGAGACAGACTTAGAGAGAGCAGATTAAGAGCTGCTGGGGGTTAGGGGCTGCAAGGGTGGGGTGGAAGGATTGAGCAAAATAAAAAAGGAACAAATGCATGAAGGTAATCATGATGTACGTAGGGTATAGTGAGCACTCTTTTTTTGTTGTTGTTACTGCCTTTTTAAAAATTTTCTTTCCCCTCTCTTTCTCTTCCCCAACATTTTCCATCTCATTCTTAGGTAAATAATATTAACATTGTTATATTAATACTAGAGGCCTGGTGCATGAATTCGTGCACATTGAAAGGAAATTAATTAGAAGAAATATTTTAATATCGCTATTCGCCCTTTCTCTGTAATAGAAGTGTCAACCAAATTCATGATCAACAATGACAGATGGAAACGCAGGCGTGTGAATGTTGCCAGCAAGAGCTTAAGTATATAGATAAACTTGCTTAATTAGACCTACTTTCTGATTTAGCAAAACTTTTTCCAGCCCAGTGAAGCACCATAACTTCTCTTTCAGGTTATTGTCAGCAATACAGCAGTAAATATCAACATGAAGCAGATTATTATTGTAGATCACACGGGAGAACAAAGGGTAAAATATTTAACTATAGCAGTGTTTGCCTATATTCTGTGCAGTGAGAAAGCCTGAAGTCATTTCAAAGGTCCCCAATTTCTTCTTTTCAGTTGGGTCAAGTTTCTAAACTTTCTAAATCTCCGTTTTCTAGCTAATAAAAAGAAAATAGGATTCTACCAAGTCTCCTATCTACCTACTCCAGGACTTCTGTGAATATCAAATGAGATGAGGCACAGGAAAACTCTTCTCAGACATTTGGTTAAAGTGTAAAATGTTTGCACCTGGCTATAAAGCGAGTTGTGTTTCTGGGCTGAAGAAACTGCAAGGAGGCTAGTCACTAGGGAGAGGAAGCCGGGCATTGCTAGGTGACGTCACTACCTGGCACCCACAGTGACCTTTTCATGGCTGGGCTGAGGGCCGCATTTTGTGCCATGGGGTTTCAGCAGCATTGGCTGCAATTTGGTGGGCTGTTGCTCCAGGGTGGAGGCAGGGCCTGTGTCCCACTTCTGAGAAGCCGATTATTGCTTTGTTGGTGCCAGGTCCACAGTGTTATTTCTTTGTAAATGGCCAGTGTGTGTCATGGCAGCTCCTGTGTTGAGCACCTGCCCCTTGCAGTAAGTGCACATCATAGTGACTGAAGAGACGGTTGGAGGGACACTTAGCATATTAGACTTTTATATATATAGTTTCTATGACAATGTCATGCTGATTAGATCACAGTGGTGTTGCAGTGAATTCTTCTTTCAGTAAGGCCATTCTTCCATAACACTTCATTATTTTTCATTTTTCTTGGTTAGAGTGGACAAACGCACACTAGCTACTTAGTCTTTTTTTTTAAATTTTTTTTTTTAGTTTTAGTAACTGTGTCCTTGTTTGTCTTTATGGTACCTCTCTACTTCCTCAGGTCTAGTAAGTTTCCCGTTTTTGCTTTCTGGGAGTCTTTGCCCTGCACCCCTGACCTTCCACTGGCAATTGACCATTTGCCTAAATCTGGTTTTAGCATCCTCCTAGTTCTGCCTGTCTGCTCAGACTCAGCACAGGGGCAGGCCTGACCTTTGCATTTGGGAACTTGCCATCTCTTCCCTTGTTTGAATTTCTCTCTTGTTCATTCCACCTGCTACTGTAGCACTTGCACGTGACAGTCACATTTCCTGCTCCCAAGACATTTACTGTTATCATTAGCATTGCCACTGCTATAGAGCTTTCATAACAGTCTCCCCCTGGGTGGAAGGATTTTTTGGGGGGATGCCAGTTGGTAATTAAGATGCAAACCTGGTGTCACAGCAAGGTGATTGGGAATTCTACATATGAAAAATATTTCCACGGGGCTTCTAATGGCCATGCCCATTTTTCTCTACCTCTCTCTCTGTCGCTTTACATTTGTCTCGCCACCATCCCTCAGGGCCAAAGCTCCTGACTGTACTTTCCACTCTCAGTATTAGATTCTGTTCTGTTGGGAGTTTGTCCTTCTATATCTGAGACCTGTGGATATGCAGTAAAACAGGGGCCTACGGGGTCTTGACAAACTTACTTGCTATTAGGAGAATCATCTCGGCAATGCTCGGAAATGCTCTCTTTTCCTAATGCTTCCTTGGCTTGTTCTACATGACAGGCGTTTGCACTGTGAGATCGCAGTATGGAGAGCAGATGGCAGATCGCTGCTCTTGGTCAGGAGGGATAGTTTCCTAACAAAAGAGGTTTTATTCTCCCCTGTATTTATTTTGTATATTGCAGACATTTTCTGCTCGTTCTTCCCTTTTATGTATTTTTTTCTTGGACAGTGTATATGGCCTTGGCTTCAGCCTCGTGGCATTTTGCTCATTGATCGGTGTTAGATCAAAACTAATAATAAATCTCTTTTCATTTTCTCCACTGGGATGCATTAGGGTTATGGCTTTGGAAAGTAAGTCCTACCAGCTGGGTTATCTCCATTGTCTGTGCCTCTGGTGGGAGGGTGTCATCATGAGAATGCATTTATGAATCCCAGAATTATTATCTAGTTTGTTTTCTTTCAACACAGACGGTGCTGGGTAGTGCCATGGAGCAGGTGTGTCCCTCTGGAAGGCACTAATTGTGGCAAAGGAAGCCCCAGCCATGACCTATGAGGTTGAACTGGAATAGTGTTTGGTTCCATGAGCATGTTTTATGCTTAACATTCCTCAAAGAGCTTAAAATATAATGAGTTCAGTACTCATAGTCCAGGAGCCTTGTCAGCAAATAAGGTCGCCTTCCCTCATTTTGCTTGTAACTGGTGGTTTTAGAAAGAATCTTCATTATATTATTACATTCAAAAAGAAAAAAAAATTCTCAGGCCCTCTTGTTACCTGTTTTTGACAAGTACTAAATAATTTATTAATATTCCCAACAGTTTATGGAGATTAAGAATGTCATCTGCTGATGTTGAAAAAGTCAAGTGTATTGCAGCCTAAGCAATGGCAGCCCACACCTCTAGATCTTCACCAAGAAAAATCCCTTCAGACCTTGTAGGACAGCTGGTGCTGTTAGTTCTTTTACTTACTTTTAATTTGTTCACAACACTGAGGCAGCAAGAGGGATAATTTGTATGGTTTTAAATAATCATAGTGTAGCTAAAAGAGATGTTGATTATTGCCTAGCCCACTTACACTCTTAAGAGCTACATGACATTGAAATCCAAATATGGTTTTATGGTACAGGCTCAAGCAAGCATAATGCTCCAAAGACGCCAGCTGCAACCCTCTCTCCTAGCCTGAGCCCCCTTTTATCTGGTGTCTTTTTCTCCTCCCCTGTCTCCACCACTTAATGCTCTTCTCCAATTAAAGGCAAATGCACAGAATGGAATGATTCCTTCAAACCAGTACAATAACCTTTACTATAATGATAAATAATGCTTTTGGTTGCTTGGTTGTTTAAGGATTCAGCACTTAGTTAATTGAAAACTTGATTTAAAGTCTTTACTTTCTATTTCTTATGAGTATATATGAGAATGACCAATACATAAATAGATAGATCCAGTAGAAACAGTGGTATGTAAGAGAAATTGTGGAAATACTTATTAAATTCCATCCTCATTCAGTTCTTGGGTTTAGAAAATATTTAGAATAATTGAGATATCATAAACAAAAATAGCCATAGTGACTAAATGGCTGTCCTAGATGATAGAGGTGATGGATCTGATAATTTAAAGTATGTTATGTGCTACTAATTTTTATCGAATTTTTCAATGCCTGAGAGCAGGTTTTAATAGCAGTTTTGCCTTGTTTTTCTTGGACAAACAATGAAATTAGTTTGCATTAGATGAGTAAACATCAAGTGATCACAGAGGCAGCCCCAGCTTGGCATTGCATTTTTGTTGCAGATAAGACCCACATGCATAATGAGAGTTGATACTGCACAAATCAATAAGGATTATATATTATGATATGTTTGGGGAGGTGCACTTTTAGAATAGAAAAAGGGGGAAAGGAGGAGAGAAGACAGAGAACAAGTTTGTCAGCAGTTCCTTCATGGTGTGAGAAAAGAAAAAAAAAGTTTCTATCTGTCTGATTGTTCTTCCCTTCTGTCCTTGAATAATAAAGTCAAGGCCTACAGACATGACTTTTGATAAGGTTGAACACCAGAGGATCTAAGAATATTTGTATCACCATTTCACTGCTGCCAGCAGCCTGTGATGTGAACTCTAATTTGACAGGTACCTATCTAACATTTGTTACCAACCATCTCATAATTAAAATGCAGAAGCTGGGAAAGTTATAAAGCTTGCTGGAGTAGGCTGGGACAGACAAAAAGAAGGCAAAAGAGAGCTAAGAGAGATTTCATTAGAAGAATTAGAAGAAGGGTTTTGACAAGGCCAGTTCAGTGTTCCCTATTTTGTGACATAGGTTGCCTAAATTTGCAAAATGAAAGATAGAGCCCTAACTGGTTTGGCTCAGTGAATAGAACATTTGCCTACGGACTGAAGGGTCCCAGGCTCGATTCTGGTTAAGGGCATGTACCTTGGTTGCGGGCACATCCCCAGTGCGGGGTGTGCAGGAGGCAGCTAATCAATGTTTCTCTCTCATCAATGTTTCTAACTCTCTATCCCTCTCCCTTCCTCTGTGAAAAATCAATAAAAGCTATATTTTTAAAAAATGAAAGATAGGGAAAGGTATCCTAGAATTTCTGATTCCCAGTCTTTTATGTGAATTCAGCTATTTACTCATTTATAATGGTTCCTATAACTTCCTTCCCTCCTCTGTTTCCTATAAAATTGTGCATTGAACACCTGTTGCACCAATTAAATTAGAGGAGGAAGAGGAGGAGGAGGAGGAGGAGGAGGAGGAGGAGGAGGAGAGGAGGAGGAGGTAATGATTTCCCTCACCATCTTCCCTGGGTCCCAAGCCAGAAAACTTGAAAATACTTAAGCACTTTCTATACCTTTCTAAATGCTTATATAACATTCATTTGATCTAGTCAACTAAGTTATGAGGTATTAAGGATCAGTGGGAAATTTTTATGACTCAAATAATTAAAGAAAGAATTAGAATTCAGGTTACACAAACACACAAAGGACTGCTCTCTTACTTTTCTGTTATATTCTCCTTCTCCCCAATTTTTTATTAATCAAGATTTTTAAGAATTAAGTTCTACCAAATAGAAGTTTTCTTGTAGTGGCCACAAGAATTTTCTCAAATCTTGTGGAGGTTATACAACACAGAGTACCCCTATTTAATTTCCTATCCAAGAATCACGGGCTAGTATATGAAATTTCATTCTATTAAATTTCATCTTTGGAAATTGAACATCTTGATGAAAGACGCTGATTCTGGCAAAATTCATACATGCACAGAAGAACCTGATGCAACCAAAAGATTCAGTACATCCCACTCAATATGCCTCCTTGGCAGTAATTATTAAGCTATCTACAGTTCCCAGCCAAAATGGGCCTTACTTCACCAATTGGGGACAGTCCATGAAGTAATAGGAAGAGAACTGATCCAGCTCTGCTTACTACCTTTGGAATTTTGAGCAGTTACTGAGTTTCATTTAGCCTCAGTTTCCTAACCAGCAAAACAGAGCTAATAAGACCTGTCTTACCTATTCCATGCAATATTTTTAAAATAATCTGTAATGAAATACTTCATAAAGTCTTATAATTATCACTATTAATATAACTAACAAATTTATACGTTTACAATGATATTAAATAATCTGAGTTAAAAAATTATTTCTCTCTATTTAGCAAACCATGATCTAACGAGTAGGAAGAGGAAGGACTTTCACTGAGTGTCCTTGATTTTTGATAAAATGGTGAAAAGGAAACTGAATATATTAGTTTTAAAATACTATATGCTGACACAGACGAGATTCAAAATCTAGTTTCCACTTTTCAGCTAAAAATGCTTCACCTTCCAGAAATGGTTTTGGCTTAAACTTCAAAAGCTTCCCAAACAGTAATTACTAAAGTAAAAATAAGTAGGTTGCAAGGAAAACAAGTAAAAAGGATCTAGATTTTCTACTGTTTAGCATATGAGGTAATAATGGTGCAAGGCCTAATATTGGGGAACTACAATATAGCCTAAAATTTCATATTGACCCTATGGTCTTTAATAAAACAGATGCAAATGCATTGAACATATACTGAGTAGAATAAATGTACACAGAGAGCAGTGGAACAAAAATTCCCCAGGAAAGGAACAGCATAAGAAAATTTACACTCTTCAAGATAGAGACTATTCTAGAAACAGATCCCAGTGACTAATTAATGCAGATACTCAAGGAAAATAAAATAGTGGGGAAGTCTGGAAATTAAATTGGGGCCAGAAGTTAGAAGTTTTGCATGACCAACTAAAGAGTTTGGACTTTCTGTTTTACCCTATTTATTGAACACTCTAATATCTGCCGGATTGAACAACTGCTTCACACAGTGTCCAGCAGGCATGCATATATTAATTGCTTCCAAATGCTTGTCTTCAATGCAGAGTTCTTTCTGAAGTGAAAAATCTCAGCTCTGTGGTTGCAAATGCTTCCCGAACATTAACTCAAACATCTTGCTCTCAACAAGTCCTAGACTTAAATATGTTTAAGCAAAATATAGGAGTATAATTTTGGAGTGAAATAAGTTGACCATAAAAATCCATGACATTTGTATTTGGGTCTTGAAAGATGAGAACTTAAGTTGATGAATGGAAATAGGAAAAAGAGGCGTCTTCATGGAGGAAGCAGAAAGAACAAAGGAATGGAACACTGTTTCACAGAATGTTAGGTGAATGATGAGCTGTTATGTTGTACACGGATGCACTAAGAATGTCAATATGAGTGCAGAGCTCAAGATGGACCTGACACTGAGACACAAATAAATGACTATTTATTAGGCAACTGTCACAAAGTATAGATATAATCATGGTCTTATATAAGGGAATAGTAGTTGAAGAAAATAATTTTTTAAAAATAATTCATAAAAATAATACACTTTAGTTACTAATAGAATGTAAATTGCAGCTAAAGAAGAAAAATTGATTTACTGCCAGATGTGAAACTTGTGAAACTTAGCTTAAGATTCAGGTTAAAGATATAAATAAAATAAGAGTTCTATCATCCTCTTCCAGGATAGCTTGTCTGAGACAATGGTGTCTTGAAACAGTGAATATTACTATGGGTAAATTAGAAAAAAATAATACGCAATATCATAGTCTTTATAAAGAATGGGTCTATTCAACTTATGCTAATTATGATATTCATTTCACAGCAAGATTTTGTCAAATATTATATATGGAGAATATTCTATTTCAACTATCGATGGAACAAAGGAATGGAAGAGAAGAATACAGTAACTCATTTAAAAACACAATTCTATAATTTTGAAACCCCACTTTTTTGAAAATCAATTTTATGTTCTCATCCATCTTGCCCATACTTCCTGTCTCTAGTCATTTTGTTGCTTTTGCTTCCTTCTCTGGACAGACAACACTAGCAGGGGTCCTCAAACTTTTTAAACAGGGGGCCAGTTCACTGTCCCTCAGACCGTTAGAGGGCCGGACTATAGTTTAAAAAAAAACTCTGAACAAATTCCTATGCACACTGAACATATCTTATTTTGAAGTAAAAAAACAAAATGGGAACAAATACAATATTTGTATTTGCATGTGGCCCGTGGGCCGTAGTTTGAGGACCCCTGCACTAGAGTCTCAATCTGTAGTTCTTTACCAGTCTCCCCATCCTTCTTATCATTATCAAGTTTCTTTGTCTTTACCATTTGTGTGTGTGTGTGTGTGTGTGTGTGCATGAACAAATATCAAGAAATTTGTGAAAATCAGTACTTAATAAGTTGAAATAATATTTTCAATTTCCTGTTACCTACTTTAATATACATGTGTTCTCCATAACTCCTCATCACTAAATTCATCTTCTGATCAAATAGATGTAATTTCATGTAAAGTTAATCCTTTCTGAGTGACCTCAGATTCATTGCATAAGAACCAGGTATGGAGCAGCTATTCTTTGGCAGTTGAGAAGGTGAGGAAGAAAATTACAAAGACAAAGGCCACACTCATCTGTAGTAGTCACATTTACACTATATAGGGTCTCTAGTTGTGAATATTTTTTACCAAAAAAAAAAAAAATACACAAACAGAAAACAACAACGCACAAAACAGGAACAATAACTTGTCCTATATTGCTAAGTTTACTTGTTCACTTAACCAGGGTTGACAAGTGTTGGTATTTGCCCAAGTGTGAATTGTCAGGTTCATTGTTTCACCAATATATATAAAGAGAATCTGGTCCCAGAATTTTCATAATTGCTAATTTCAAAGGCATGAGCTTTTGGAAATAATTTTCAAATATATATAAGAATTTCATAAATTTTTTCTCACCCACTTTATGTTTCATGGGATAACTCTGCAAAGTATTAGGAGAGCTTTTGTATTTTCCAACATAATTGCATAAGTGCTAATTTTCTTTTTTTAATAACTTTTCTTTATCAAACTAAATGTAGAATATACTCAATATATAATGCTTGGGTAGAGCAATAAAAAGCACCACTTTTATTTATACTACATGACTATATTACTAATATATATTATTCTCTAAAATAGGTTTATTACTTTTATTTTAGCTAAATATATTAAGACCATATCCATGTGTTATTAAAACTAAAAATATGCCCTGTCTGGTTATCCCAGTTGTTTAGAGCATCGTCCTGATACACCAAGGTTACAGTTTGATCCCTGGTCAGGGCACATACAAGAATCAACCAATGGATGCATAAATAAGTGGGACAATAAATCTCTCTCTCTCTCTCTCTCTCTCTCTCTCTCTCTCTCTCTCTCTCTGTCTCTCTCTTCATCTCTTCCTATCTCTCAAAACCAATCAATAAAAATAAATAAATATTAAAAATGATTTTCATTATAACAAAAATATTTTGGCTTTTTTAAGATGACACACAAAAATAAATGGAAAAGTCTCTTTATAGATATCCAAAATGTAAATTAATTGTAGTACCAAAAACAAATTAAAATACATTGCTAAGATTGTGTTAAAAAAAAACAAACTTAAACAGCAAAAATTCCTTGATGCCAGATCAAAGCCAGATTAGAACTAGAGATAATAGTTTTAATGACCTGAGGTGTGGTTGGTGGTTTGGATATTAATACCTATGAAGCCATTCAAGTCAAATCTTTATACCCAGAAGAGTCAAGACTTTAGAACTGAGACCCCTGGATGAAACTGTTTAAAGAATGAGTGAGAAAAATTGTGTCCACTGCCATAAAAGACAACAAGGAAGCTGGTCTCTGCCTGATTTCACCTCTCCCTAGAAAGATCACGCCTTTGGACCGCTGTCACTAAGACAAGGGAATAAAATAAACAGAGTCTATCAGAGAAGAATCTAGGGTCCTTGACATAGCAAATGAAAACCTATGAAGAGATAGATTCAAGGCCCAGAAAATCCTGAATTCTCACAGAATATGAGCTAAACTTAAAAAAAAATCTTAACACACAAAAACCTACTGACCTTAAGAAAGAGTCAGCAGGCATTAAATAATATTTCCATCTACAATTTTTTTCTGCATCTTATAAGCTTTTTTTTTTCTTTTCTCTGATTTATTACAATAGCTAGGTCCTCCAAGACAATGTAGAACAGAGGTGTTAATGGAATTTTTACTATGTTACTTATTTTTGGGGGGGAAGGGTTGATTAATATGTCACCATTAATATGAACATAGTTGCAGGTTTGTTTTTCGTTTTTGTTAGATGCCCTAGAACAGTATTCTCATCTATGCCCCTATACCTAATTTGCTGAGTACTTTTCTCATGAGTGGGTATTGGATTCAAATGTGTTTTCAATCCAAATTGAAATAGACATATTTTTCTTTCTTCTAAAATAAGGTCACTTACATTGAATAATTTTAATGTAAAGCTGTCCTTCATTAAAGGTCATGCTACATTATACTTCTTATCAATGATTGTAATACATGCTATATAATATAAGGGTAATATGCAAATCGACCAAACTGCAGAATGACCAGTTGCTCTGACGTGCACTGACCATGAGGGGTCAAATGCTCAACACAGAAGCTGCCCCCAGCCCACAGGCCCCATTGCTCTATTGGGGCCTGCCAGCCAACCTCTCTGTCCCTTCCCCCAGCTGACAGGCTCCCATTGCTGGATAAGGAACAGGGAATCAGGGGTGGGTGGCAGCAGACACGGGTGGCTCCAGGCCAAGGCCCCGGCCCCACCAGTGCCCCCCAACCCCCCGCCACACACACACACACACACACACACACACGAGGGCGATCATCTTCCAGGGATAGAGCCGGTGAGCGGGCGGGAATGGCCAACCTCTCTGAATGGGGAACCAGGGGTGATGGCAGGAGGCGAGGCTGGCTGCTGGCACCTGGGGAAGATGGCCCTGAACATTGGCCAGGCCTAGGGACTGTACCAATGTATGAATTTTTTGTGTGCCTGGCCTCTAGTTTTATTATAAGTTGTTAAGGATATTTGCAACTCTGTTCATGAGGAGTATTTGTCTGTAATTTTCTTTCTTTCTTTCTTCTTTCCTTTCTTTCTTTCTTTCTTTTTTTTTTTTTTTTACACAAGGTTTATTTTTTTTTAATGAATTCTACATTTCTAATGATATAACTTCTGAATCAATTTAAGTGCTTTGTAAAGTTAGCTTTTTTTTTAAATTAAATCTTTATTGTTCAGATTATTACATTTGCTCCTCTTTTTTCCCACCATAACTCCCCTCCTCCCAGTTCCTGCCCCACCCTCCGCCCTCACTCCCCACCCACTGTCCTCATCCATAGGTGCACGATTTTTGTCCAGTCTCTTCCCGAATCTCCCACACCCCTTTCCCCCCAAAGAATAGTCAGTCCATTCCCTTTCTATGTCCCTGATTCTATTATGATCACCAGATTATTTATTCACTTAATTCTTAGATTCACTTTGTTGATAGATGCATGTTTGTTGTTCATAATTTGTATCTTTACCTTTTTCTTCTTCTTCCTCTTCTTAAAGGATACCTTTCAGCATTTCATATAATACTGGTTTGGTGGGGATGAACTCCTTTAGCTTTTCCTTATCTGTGAAGCTCTTTATCTGACCTTCAGTTCTGAATGATAGCTTTGCTGGATAAAGTAATCTTGGTTGTAGGTTCTTGGTATTCATCACTTTGAATATTTCTTGCCATTCCCTTCTGGCCTGCAAAGTTTCTGTTGAGAAATCAGCTGACAGTCATATGGGTATTCCCTTGTAGGTAACTGAGTTTCTTTCTCTTGCTGCTTTTAAGATTCTCTCTTTGTCTTTTGCTCTTGGTATTTTAATTATGATGTGTCTTGGTGTGGTCCTCTTTGGATTCCTTTGGTTTGGGCTTCTCTGCGCTTCCTGGACCTGTAAGTCTATTGCTTTCACCAGGTGGGGGAAGTTTTCTGTCATTATTTCTTCAAATAGGTTTTCAATATCTTGGTCTCTCTCATCTTCTGGCACCCCTATAATTCTGATGTTGGTACGCTTGAAGCTGTCCCAGAGGCTCCTTACACTATCTTCGTATTTTCGAATTCTTTTTTCATTTTGCTTTTCTGGTTGGGTGTTTTTTGCTTCTTCGCATTTCAAATCTTTGCCTTGATTCTTGCGCTCCTCTGGTCTGCTGTTGGGAGTCTGTATAGTATTTGTTATTTCAGTCCGTGTATGCTTAATTTCTAGTTGGTTCTTTATCATAACATCGAGGGTCTCATTAGATTTCTTGAGGATCTCACTACATTTATCGGCGGCTTCTAGACAGTTCTTAAGAGACCTTAAAAGTGTGGTTCTGAACTCAATATCCTCCATTGACAGTTTTGTCCTGTTTCTTTGTCTCCGCATTTTTTATGCTTTCTTGGTGCACCCCCTAGTGGTCTTTGTACACAGTCTTGTTGTAGTTAAGCCTTGATTGTTGTCGGCAATACCGGGGGTGATTTGACCTCCAGGCTAACTGGCTGTGAGAGTCCCCTGTGTCTGCAGTGGGAGAGCTTCTGTGCTGGATCTCTAGGGCGGTGCTAATCTAGCGTTTGCCTAAGGCTATCCGGCAAATGGTTCTATGCAGGGCTTGGGCGGGGCGGGTCCCTGGGGATCTACAGGGCGGGCCGGAGCGAGCAGTTATGGCTGCTCTCAGTTCCTTCCCTAGGGGCTCTGCCTCACTGAGTCCCAGCAACCGCTGCAAATCTCGGAGAGAAAGCTGCCTTCGAGTTCCGACCGAAGCCGTTTGAGTCTGGGTCCCTAGAGACTCGCCCGGATCTGGAGCTGAGAGTCTGAAACTCCCTCCCGATTGAAAACAACAACTGCGCCCTCTGCCTCCAGCCCGCTCTGTGTGCACTCCACACCTTAGTATTTCACTTTAGCGCTGTGCCTCCTCTGAGTCTGGGTATGATATTCTCTTTCCTCCTAGTTGTAGAATTTCCACTCAGCCAGCCTTCCTGTGGTTCTGGATGATGTCCGTTCAGTCTTTTAGTTGTTTTTTGAAGTGGTTGTTCGAGGCAGCAATCTCCGGCGTTAATCTATGCCGCCATCTTGGTTTCTCCTCTTCCTTTCTTTCTTTCTTTCTTTCTTTCTTTCTTTCTTTCTTTCTTTCTTTCTTTCTTTCTTTCTTTCTTTCTTTCTTTCTTCCTTCCTTCCTTCCTTCCTTCCTTCCTTCCTTCCTTCCTTCCTTCCTTCCTTCCTTTCTTTCTTTCTTTCTTTCTTTCTTTCTTTCTTTCTTTCTTTCTTTCTTTCTTTCTTTTTCTCTTTCTCTCTCTCTCTCTGTCTCTCTCTCTCTCTCTCTCTCTCTCTCTCTCTATCTCTCTCTCTCTCTCTCTCTTTCTTTTTTTCTATCTGTCTTCCCTACGTTTGTACAATTTGTGATTGATTTTGCTGTCAGGATTATGTAAGCCTTATAAACAATTGGAGAATATTTTTCTTTTTCTCAAGTACATTTGTGTGAGTGGTGTTATTTCTTTTTTGAAAGTTTGATATAATTTACTTGTGGGCTTAGACTTAATTGTCAGGAAAACTTTAATAATTAATTTAAATATTTACATAGAAGTAACTATTTAGACTTTTTGTTTTGTTTGTGAAAATTTTTTCAAGTGGTATTTTTTTAAAAAATTGTTTATTTCCATTAAGTTGGCATGAATATATTCATTACATTTTAGTACAGTATTAATTTTTAATTATATGTAGCATCTGTAACAACCACCGTATTTTATTTCCGATATTCATGATTTTTATTTTTATCCAGAATTGTTAAACATTTCCTAGGTCATTGTTTTGTTAAGATCCTATTGTATATTTGTTTTCAATGTCACTGCTTAAGCTCTTTATTTACTTCTTTCCAGTTACTCTAGGTTTACTTTGTTCTTCTCTTTTGAACTCTCAGATGATTTATTTTAATCCTTTCTTCATGTCTATAAATATTTTAATCTGGATATTTCTCCCAGAATTGCTTTGGTTGCATCTCAAAAATTTCCATATATTTTATTGTAGTTGAAATATCTTTTAATTATGTGTATGAATTCTTCTTTGACTTACAATAATTTTAGGGCTTTGTTGATTAATTTAAAAATATTTGGGTTTTCTTATATAGTGTAGAATAATTGATTTCATGCTTAATTCCATTGTGCTTAATGAATGTCCTTTGTATGATATCAGTTTTCCTAAGATACAATTAGGTGAGATAGTAGATAATATTGTTTAACTATTCTGCATTTATTGATATGATATCAAGGTATAGTTGTTCTATTAATTGCTGAGAGAGCAATGTTAGAATTTCCTACTATTGAAAATGTCCTACTATGCAAATTGTAAATTTTTCCTTTCTGTCATTTTCTGTTTTTGTACGTTGAAATTCTGTTTTTCATATATGTTAATAATTGCCATATTCTTTTGATGAATTGCTCATTTTTCAATATAAAAGCATTCTCTCTCTCTCTCTCTCTCTCTCTCTCTCTCGCTCTCTATCTATCTCTCCTCTCTCTCTCTGTTTGGTTAAATACTTTGCCTTGATCTATTATATGTGATTTAAATACAATCACTTCAACATTTTTATGTTTTCTACTTGTATGCATTTTTTACATTTATTTACTTCCCCTTTTCTGTCTTTATACTTAAAAATTTAACAGTGTCACCCCAATAAATTTAATAAAAGGAAAAAAATATTTATTTTGTAGATAGTACATTGTTAAATCTTACTCATATTCTTTCTGAAAATCTCTGCCTTTTAATAGAAGTATTTAGTATATTAACATGGAATGCAACTATTCATATGAACAATTTTAAATATATAATTTTATTATTTTTGTTTATCTTCTATGTTTTTAGCTTCTCTCTTACCTGTCACACCCTTCTTTATTATTTGTGTATTTTTTGTTTTAGAATTCTACTTTAATTATTTTTTACATATACCACTTTGCTTTGATATATATATATATATATATATATATATATATATATATATATATATTTCAATTATTACTTTAGGGAGTACAGTGTACATCTTTACTCAACTATTCTTGCTTCTATTTATACTCTAGAGTTGTAAGGTAGTAGGTTTTTATTTTAATCTCACATGTAGTTTATAGTTATTATGTGAAGGATAATTAATTGGTTAGAAGCTTACTCATCCCTGCTAGTTGTGAAATTCCTAATAATGATATTTTATGAGGATAAAAAGAAAGAACAAGCATAAGGATTTATTACTTATAGCTCCCTTATTGAAAAGAAATATGAGCTCAAAAACAGCAATAACCCTCATAGAGGTAATAAAGTGCTATAAGCAATATTGAACACATAAATTGCTAAACCTAGTGGTGAATCTGAACTAGCATTGACTATATAAAAATAAAAATTATGAATTAGAAAAAAAGATTAGTGTTTGAGATATGTAACTCGTGATATGGAAGAGGGGTTGTGAAATCTTTGGAAATGATTTCAGATGAAACAGAAAACCTGAATAAGGTGGCTGAATTCAGTAGCTGAGCAGAGAGCACACACTTACCTTTAACATTTTTTTATAGTAAAAAACAGAAAGGAGGAAGCTTTGTCTAGAATGCATTTGGGTCAGCCGATCTGCAGCTTTATTTTGATAAGGTGGAAAAGGTCCATATTGCTTTTATTTATTTATTTTTTGCATATTGCTTTTTAAAAATATATTTTTATTGATTTCAGAGAGGAAGGGAGAGGGAGAGATAGAAATGTCAACAATGAAGATTTATATTTTAAAAAGTCAATGATAAGAGAGAATCACTGGTTGGCTACCTCCTGCACATCGCCCACTAATGATCCAGCAGAAACCCAGGCATATGCCCTGACCGGGACTTGAATCTTGACCTCCTGGTTCATAGGTCGACAATGACTTGAGGGAAAACATTAAAATAAAATAAATAAAATCTAAAATCTTGCCTCATTGGAAAGCAAAGTAAAATAGCAAATATATGATAAATTCAACAAAAGGCAAAAGAGAAGAAAAGAAGCAATGAAGTAACAAATCAAAGGATGCACAAAAAGTTTGAACAAATCCAAATACAATAGCGAACACAATAAACATTAATAGCTATTTATTAAAATGTAGTGATTCTTAGATTGGAAATAAAAAAAAATCTGGGGCATCGGCTGTTAACAATGATACAAAACTGTATATAATTTATCAGAAAAACAGAAAGTGAAATAAGTTGCTACCTGATATAGTCCTAAACAAACAAAACAAAGAAGATGATTATCTAGATGAATGTCATTTAAGACATAATTTAAGTTAAAATATTATTATAAAAAATAAGGGTCATTATCTAAAGTTAAAGGGAATAATTTTTATGATGATAAAGTACAAATAGCAAAATTGGAAAATTACAAATGATTTAACATTATTTCAATCTCTAACATTTTGGGGAGTATCAGTAAGAGGCATCTAAAATACTGTTAACCCCTTGCTATATCTGAGCCCATAGGATTCTCTTATTCAGAAGAAACAAAGAGAAATTGATGGAGCCATTTATTTTTCACAAATTGAAAATAGCCTAAAGTCAATACTACAAAAATCACAAAGGTGCTAACATTGGTCTCTTAGCTAATGAGAAGCAATGAGAAAATTGATGGAACTGCAGTTTCTTTTATCTTTTTCTTTCCCATTGTTTCCTTTTCAAAGAGTTCATTAACAAAAGGAAAAAGAGAAAAGTAAAATGAAAATTAGGCTGCTATTGGACAAAGGGTTTGCAGATCTTCCTTTCAAATTATACCCAAGAGAGACCTAACATGAAATTATAATATATACTTGTTTCTAATTCAAAAAGCCCAGCAATTTCTTTATATTTTTGTGTTATAAAAATTATCACTCCTACCAATTTTTGATGTGTGGAATCTCTATGTTCAGGGATAGCATTTATCAATCAAATGCTTTCAATAATAATCAAAATTCATGTTAACTCAGAAAATAAATCTAAAATGAATTTTTAAATCTCACTAAAATGGAAATAACTTATATAAGACATAAAAGCAGGTTTTCTGACTTTTATTATCTGTGCTACCCTGTATTTCAGGGCAATCTTCATGGGGTGATCCAGAGCCCATTATGCTAGAAACAACAAAAATAAAATGAACAAAAATATTTAATCAGGTGATAAAACACAAGAGTTATTGAAAAGGACCTATGAAGATCCTAAACTAAAACAAATACAATTACCTTCTCAATGTAAGCATGTATATCTAATCACATTTTTTTTCCTCAGGATGCCTGAGTGTTATGAACCCGTGTCCCAGCAAATTCATATCTTAAAATTATTAGCTCCTATTGTGATGATATGTGAAGGAGATATCTCTGTGAGGTGATTAGGTCATGAGGGTGGAACCCTCATAAATAGGATTAGTGGCCATATAAGAAGAGGATTTAAGGAGAAGTCATCAATCTGAAACCCATAAGAGGACTCAACAGAAGCCAGTTTGATGACATCTGATCTTGGACTTCTAGCCTCCAGACCTGTGAAAAATAAGTTTATACTGTTTATAAAACACCCAGTCTATGGTAATTTGTCTCAGCAGCCTAAATGGGCCGAGAGACTAAGACAGTGAATCTGAAGACCTATTCTTGTGCAGAGAAGGCAAACTGGGATACTTTCACTTCTTGGATATTCTAGAAATATCACAAAGTGGTAGTTTTTATAATCTGTCTACTTCCTCCAATTGAACCCTTCGGTGTCAAATATGTATATTGGGGGCAAAGACTAAGTAATCTACAATAATCAGAGTAACTTCCTTTATAATCACTGGAATTAATGTTATAAAACATTAGAGGATGTATTTTCATGATTCCCTCAATTGTATTTCATTACACAGTTGTCAGCCATTAAAATAACCAGGATGGCCCTAACCAGTTTGGCTCAGTGGATAGAGCGTCAGCCTGTGGACTGAAGGGTCCCAGGTTTAATTCCGGTCAAGGGCATGTACCTTGGTTGTGGGCACATCCCCAGTGGGGGGTGTGCAGTAGGCAGCTGATCAATGTTTCTAACTCTGTATCCCTCTCCCTTCCTTTCTGTAAAAAATCAATAAAACATATTTTTTAAAAATAAAATAAAATAACCAGGATGCCAGAAACATTGGCCTTCAAAAACTCTTAGGAGAAGGAAAGCAAGAAGAAAGAAAACTATCTGGCATATGTAGGTAATATGGAACTGTGGAAACATGTCCATTCAGTTGGTACCAAAACAATCTAATTGTGCTTGTATGTATGTCCTTATCCCATTGCAGGTGATGCCATATGTTGTCTTTTCTACGTAGCACTTTGAATATCTCTTCATAACCATTATTATTTTATGTTTAAGATGCTTCTGAAGGATGCAGTATTCTTCATTTCATCTAGAAAAAATGTAGTCTCTTGCAAAGGTCCACTATCAATATGTTCTTGATTTTAAAAACTGAATGGGCTTGAGTTTCCAACGTGTCATGTAAGGAAGTTAGCAGTTGATATTTCATCTTAACTATTAATGAAAAACTGATGCCCGGCTAGTGTGGCTCAGTAGTTGAGCATCAGCCTATATACCAGGCAGTCACGTTTTAATTCCTGGTCAGGGCTCCATCCCCACTGTGGGCCATGCAGGAGGCAGCTGATCAATGATTCTCTCTCATCATTGATGTTTTTATCTCTCTCTCCCTTTCACTTGCTCTCTAAAATCAATATATATATATATAAATATTTAAAAAGCTGAACAGTCTTGGCCAGTTAGCTTAATTGGTTGGAGTTGGCTGGAGCTTCTTCTCATATACCAAAAGGTTATGGGTTTGATTCTCTGTCAGAGCACAAACCTAGGTTGTGGGTTTGATCCCTGGTTGGGGCACATAGTTGGAGGCAACCAATCCATGTTTCTCTGTCACATCACATCAATGTTTCTCTCTCTCTCCCAACATCAATAAAAATATCCCCTCAGGTAGGGATTTTTTTAAAAATAAAAGAAAGACAAAGCTGGCCAGACTGAAAAATCAACCACTCTTCTTAGAGGACACAGGCAAACTGCTTCCCCCAAGACTGGAGAGACCGAGGTGAATAGAGAGGAACAGTATAAACTACAACAGAAACCAGTGGCAGGCAGGAAAATCTGAACTCCATTTGATAACTCTGAGTTAATAATTCCAGAGGGATACAGTCACAGTTAGCCGGCCACTATAGTGTGAGATTTACCTCCAGGGACTTGGCCAGGTTCCCCCAGTAAATTTCAGAGAAAAATCTACTCATCCTTTCAGCAGAGGGCGGAGAAAAGAAATACTTTTAAAATACTTCAGAGCACTCTGTTCTTAACAAGACCTACCCTCTGGAGAAAATAGTTAACCAGAACCTGATCTGATGGGTTATTTTCAGAGTCATACTGACCTGAGGAAGGGAGATAAGTACACCAGTCCCCTCTAGTCTTCCAGGTGGGAAAGGGAATAACCAACTACAGGCCCTTCTGGCCATTCTGTTTCATAAAAAGCAGGGAGGAAGAACTGATAAACAATCCAGTGGCATAGACTCACTTAAAGTCTTAGAACTAATCATGGGGCTATAGAATACTTCCCTTCTCACCACATTTTCTCCAAATTCCTCTGGAAGATCTAGCTAATACAATAAGACAAGTAAAAGAACTAAAGTTATACATATCGGGACAGAAGAAATAAAACTCTTCTTGCTCACAGATGGCATGATCATCTATGTAGAAAATATGAAAGAATTGGCCAAAAAACACAAACAAAAACCTCCTGGAAGTAATAAGCAATTATAACAAGGTTTCAGAATACAAAGCTAAAATATAAAAGTCAATCATTTGTCCATGTACTATAATGAACAAGTGAAATATGTAAATAAAACATAATATCATTTACATTAGCACCTTCAAAACTGTACTTCACAAAATTCACTTCACAAAAATTAATTTAAAATGGAACATGAACCAAATGTAAAATTATAAAACTCTTTACGGGGAAAACTTAGATGGACATAGGTATGGTGATGATGTTTTAGATAAAACATCAAAGCCACCCATGATTCATGACAAAGCAATTTGGATATTAAGAACAGGCAAGTCAGGTTTTGAGTTCATAGCCTCATAACCTCAGGTTTTAAAAACAGTTTCATTCACCTTGCTTTTTTTGTTTGTTTTCCTGTAGCGTAATATACATTTTGGGTACATCAAATAAATATAAAATATAAAAATGATTTTGTCATGTAATGTAATTAGGATGGATTGTTATGACTTATTTACAATATTTGTCTCATTTCTTCTTTCATGAAAATTACTAATGAAAATGTAATTGAATACTATCAAGAAAAACATATTGGAATTCTTAGCCTTGATGACAAGAATTGATTTAGAATAGGGTTTGAAATGAAGCCTCATAACCTGAATTGTGTTAGCAGACTCTCTGAAGAAGATAGAAAAGTAAATAGGTAGGTAGGAAGGAGGGCAGGATAATACATAGGTAGGTAGATAGATAGATAAATAGATAGATAGATAGATAGATAGATAGATAGATAGATAGATAGATAGATAGATGATAGATATGAAAAAAGAGAAAGTACAGTTGTTTTGTGTAGGGTTTACAAAAAGATTATATGTTCCCATAGGCAAGTAAAAAACTCTTCAGTTACCCATAAATACCACCACAACCTATTGTCTAGCAGCAAATTCAGTTTATATATTTTATTACCTTTTGAAACATATGTGCATTTGAGTTTTAGGCTCCTGATTTAGCATATTCAACTGGACAATTTCACTCTACAAACTGACAAATTTAAGATTCCATTAAGTAGAATTATATGGTAGACTCATGAATCAAAAGTCAAATGTTAAAACAAGTTAATAGAATAGAAATTCCACCAGAGGTGGCGTCTTCTACACTGTGCTGAAGATATGCAGAGTAAATGACGATTCTGCAGGCAAATAAATACCAGAAACACTAGTTTAAATAGAGGTAAACTGCTAAACTGATTTTTTTTTTTTAATTTTAGTGCTCCACACAAAATGAAATCGGCTAACGTGTAGTTTGGATCATCAAAGTATTTGTAGAGGTGTCTGTGTTCAGTGTTTCATAAGTGTATTTTGTAATGGGATCCTGTATGCATATGTTTGCATACAGCTCCTCCTGGAATGACTGTTCCTTGAACCATTCTTTAACTTCCCTGTGTTTTACTCCACCTCAAAAAATGACAGGGTTCACATGAAGGAATCTGTAATATTTCCAATTTTCAACAATAAAAAATAAACAACAGACATAATAATATGTTTATTACGCAAAATAGAGATGGGCAGAAAACATTGCCAGAGTTTACACAGGCACTGGCTTCACTACTTAATGCTTCCTGCAGAAACTTACCTTCTTTCCTTCTGGTATGGATATGTAAGAGCTTCTGCCATATACTGTAACTCAGTAAGCCTAGAGGACTGGAGGGCTTTAGACATTAGTACCTTCCATAGGATCTTCACTTAATTCAAATGCAATCCAAATTTGAGATCCACCCTTGTGGAATCTTCTTGCCTACCTCAATATTCATACTGCTCTAACAAAATTACAAGAACAGCTTTCCTTGTTTACCTTTACCTGCAATATGTGGTCCAGTCTCTGTGGATTTCATTTTTCTCTCCTGGACATTTGTGCTGCCCTTGTCATCCTGCATGTCACTGGCAGGAGTATGTCTCTAGACCAGTGATGGCGAACCTATGACACGCGTGTCATAGGTGACACGCGAACTCACTTTTTTGGTTGATTTTTCTTTGTTAAATGGCATTTAAATATATAAAATAAATATCAAAAATATAAGTCTTTGTTTTACTATGGTTGCAAATATCAAAAAATTTCTATATGTGACACGGCACCAGAGTTAAGTTAGAGTTTTTCAAAATGCTGACATGCCGGACTCAAAAGGTTCGCCATCACTGCTCTAGACCCTGCTGCTATCATTACTTTAGTTGATATAACTGCTTAAGGCTTTTGAAAAAGTTGCATTAGCTCTTGTGGAGGTGGGCCAGGGGCTAAAGTCTTAGTGTGATATCCATGTGAATTACCTATGTTACTACATTAGGCCATAGTGACCACAATTAGAAAAATTTAATAGCTATAAGAGGGCGAACAGGTTTCCATATGTCAAAGATGGGCAGATTTTTATCTGGAGAGTAAATGAAAATACTGCAGATTTTTAACAAAACATGACCAATTTTATCCAGCTTTCAGGTATTGTATTACAGTGCATAAATCTAATGAAATACAGCCCTCAGGTTAAACAGAGATGCTCCCTTTAAATATATAAATATTAACCAGCCCAAGACATTCTTATTTTCATTAACTAGGCCCAACTAGTTAATTCAGCTGCTGCATATATAGGCTGGCCTTCCGCAGAGACCAACCCACCCGGGGTAATAAATTGAAAACTGATGTCAGGAGAATTGCAAATTGGTTTCAAAGCTGAGAATTATGGTGGGGAACATAAATGCTGTTGACAAAGACGTCTGGCTGGTGTTCTGCCTTCTATCACCAGCTCCCACGTGGAGACAACAAAGAAAATGGTCCCATATGAGTCTCACTTTTTTGCCTTCTTTTGTATTAGTGGCGTTCTTTGTCTTTTTTCCTTTTGTTATTTTTTTCTCCTCTATTTTATAACAAAAGGGAGAATTGAAACAGCCAAGTACAGACAAGTGTCCTCTAAAATATGAGCTTAGGAAATGGCAGAAGGTTTTCAGGCTATTCTCTCAACTCTCTACTTTTTTGTTTTGTGTGAGCATTGTAGCCATAGAATGAATGAATGAAAAAAAAAAATATATATATATATATATATATATATATATATATATATATATATATATATATATGATTTCAGAGAGAAAGGGAGAGGGAGAGAGAAATAAAAAAATCAATGATGAGAAAGAATCGATCCGCTGCCTCCTGCACACCCCCTATTGGGGATTGAGCCCACAACCCTGGCATGTGCCCTGGTTTATAGGTCTGCCGTCAACCACTGAGCCACACCAGCTAGGCAGATTCCTCATCTTTATCTGACTTAAGGTTTTTGTTTGTCTTTTTGTTTCCCCATGGAGATATTGCCCCATCTTGCTTTTCTCATCTTATCATCTCTGTCAGTTAGCTATCCCCTTGGAAATTATATTGGATTGTGTAAATAGTTATCTTTGGAGATTTAAAAATTAATTGTTAGAATCATTTCCAACATGAAAAATTAATTTAATTTCAAGTTTACCAGTGACTGCTCCATTCCTAAAATCAATGGCTAATTCTCAGTTTTCATCTTTACCTATTTGCAGCATTTAACACATTCCTTTCTTCTGTACACTTTCTCCACTTGGGTTCCAGGACCTCACACTCTCCTTGTTTTTCTCCCAATTCACTGGCTACTACTTATTCTCTCTTTCCGGTTTCTCTTTATCTCCCTGACCTCTAAAAGCCAGTGTTACCTGAGGCTCAGACATTGTACTTCCTTTATTTTAGAACTGTACTTACTCCCTCGGGGAATTGCATCTAGTCCCTTGACTTTAACTGCTGTGCACTGATGACTTATATATTAGTTTCTAGGGCTGCTGTAACAAAGTACCATAAATTGAGTAGCTTAAAACAATAGATATTTACTCTCTCTCAATTCTGGAAGCTAGAAGTTTGAAATCAAGGTGTTGGCAGGGTCCTGCTCCATCTGAAGTCTTTGGAATAAAATCTGCTCCATGTCCTAACCAGTTTGGCTCAGTGGATAGAGCATCAGCCTGTGGACTGAAGGGACCCAGGTTTGATTCCAGTCAAGGGCATGAATCTTGGTTATGGGCACATCCCCAGGAGGGGGTGGTGCAGGAGGCAGCTGATTGATGTTTTTCAATGTTTCTAACTCTCCCTCTCCATTCCTCTCTGTAAAAAATCAATATATATAATCTGTTCCATTCTGTTCCATGCCTTTTCCTCTGCTTCTGATGCTGTTGACAGTCCTTGATGTTCTTTGGCTTATAGATGCATCACTCAGTCCCTGCCATCATGGTAACATTCCATTCTTGTGCATCTGTGTCTTCTCTTCTTTTAAGATCATATTGGATGAATAATTCACTCTGTTTGAGTACAACCTCAGGTTAACTAATGACATTTTCAACAACCCTATTTTCAAATAAGGTCACATTCTGAGATTCCACGAAGGGTATGAATTCTGTAGGAGCACTATTCAACCTAGCATAGCTAACAAATGATATATCCAGCCTATTTTTCTCCACCGAATGCCAAACATGCATCCAAATTCACATTCACAGCTCTACTTGAAGTTTAAGAGTATTTCAAATTTAACGTGTGCAAATTGGGACCTCTGCTCTGCGGCTGTATACCTACTCTTCCTAATCTGTCCATCTCGGTTCATAGCAACTCCATCCTTCCGGGTACTCAGTCCAAATATTGAAGGTGTTCTTCCTCCTTTCTCTATCTCATATCCTACATCTAGTCATTGAGTAACTTATAATGCTTTAAGAATGTGTCAAGAGGTTAATTTAACCTTTTCACTTCCTCTCTTCCAAATTCTATCAAACCAGTCAACTGATTTCTTGTGAATTCTTTCAAACTACATATCCTGCTTTTCCTCTTGTCTCTCTTAAGTCTATTCTCAACGCTATATGCAGACTATAGATAGATCCCATTAAAACAGTCAGATCATGTCCTTCTCTCTTTAAAGTATTCCTGTAGCATCTCATCTCACTTTGAGTACAACTAATGTCCTTTTACAAGGTTTTCTGAGACCTTCGTCCATTTAGCTCATTGATTCGATCCTCCAGCTACCGGAGGCTTCTCATTATTCACAATATGTATCAGGCACATTACTTTCTTGTATCCTCTGCATTTGCTCCTCCCTCTACCTAGATTCTATTCCATTTTTATTCCCAAAGCTTGTTCCATCACCTCCTTCAACTTATTTTATTTTATTTAAATGCCATCTCTTGTTTGAGGTCTTCTGTGATTACTCTATTTAAAATTTCACTGCCCGAACTTTCAATTTCCATTCTTAATTAATTCAACTTTTCTCTATGGCATGTACTACTGTATACCAGAACTTTACCTTTTATCTATTTGTCTCCCTTCTTCAGAATGCAAGTGTCAGGAGGATAGGGGTTTAAGAGCTTTATTCAATGCCATATCCCCTGCAACTAGAAGAATGACACACAATTTACTGAAAGAAAGAATGAGCCAGGTCTGTTAGCAAGGAATATTAGGAAAACTTGAGGACTGGGTTTCAGAGCAGTAGGTTTTAGCCCCAGTTCTACTGCTTGGAAACCATTTACTCTTTGTTAAATCTCTTATTCTAATGAAAGTTCTGTTTTCCAGACTATTTTCTATTATGTAAACCTAATCTGGGAAATATTAAATCAGCCTATGGAACCACACCCAGGCCTGCTGGCTCAGTATTTACTGTGTTTGCAGAAGACTCATAAAAGGCTAATGTTACACCAAAAATAACCAAACCTTCTACTTGTTATGGTTAAATGGATCTCTTTCTGAAATTGTTCAAATATTGTGAAATCAGTGAAGAAGCATGAGCAATGCTTCTCTTTACAGAGATGTTCAAGTCTTAGGTCAACCTTTCCAATGTATAGGAATTTACAGTCTAGATTTAAACTTGATCAGAAAGATAAATGATAGAATTCAAATGATAAAGGAAAACAATTCCCAGCCTGCTCTTCTTTATCCTGAAGAGATAATAATGCTACAAATTCCTCATTGAGCACTTTTTCTCACTTTTCTACACTTGGTATAGAGATAACATTGAAAAAACTTTGTTTCTTCTTTCTTTATAATTGTTTCCCATATTATAGTTTATCTCTTCTGATACAGAATTTTTGTAGAAACTGCAATGTTTTGGAAAAGGAAACAGATATTTCCCAATAATTATATTAATGCATGTTTATGAGTTTCACTTCTGGCAAGTCAAAGGCTCCTGAGATACCTCCTGGGAGAGCTCCATTCAACAAGACAGACATTGAGTTTTACAACAAACCAGGTTATTTCATATAAGATGTGGAAATTTCCTTCAAATTCTAACTATATTTTCCCATTCTGTACACTGATAGTAATTAATTAATTTTGTTTCTCATTTGCAGCAAATATCATTGAATAGTATTACCTCTCCAGATAAACACTACACAATGTTTTAAAGTTTTTTCAATTATAATTGTATTATGAAACTCTGATTAATTATGGGAAATATTAAACTTTTAATATGAGAGAGAGATCAGCCCATTCCATAGAGTCAGACAAACACTTATTCATTGGTTAATCACAGAATTTTCTTCTTATCAGAACCTAAAATGGGGTCAGCTGATCAACCCTAAGACACCTTTTGGTAAATGCAGTTTTGGGAACTACAGACAATATCTCCCAGACTTAGCACAGGCCTTTTGCCATTTTGTGTGAAGACATTTTCTTCTGATAAAATCAGGTTTAAAGATATTAATCACTGCTAGTGAGATTTTTAAGAACCTTTACCATAATACACTAAGTGGCTTTTGACACAGCAGAAAATCAAGAAGAAAAATTAGATCAGTGATCTATTATTTTTTCTGACTCCAGAAGATGAGTTAGAATCCTCTGTGAACACTTTTGACACTGCACAGCTCCTGCCCCAGTTCGTGAATCATCAGGCCATACATATTCTGATTATTCAGACAGATATTTAGTTAGAAAATAAATTCTATTATTTTTTTAAAAACAAATGATCTCTCATTTATATAAATTACTTTCATTGGTTTTCTATTTTCTGTATCACCAAGAATCTGAGGCAACATGGAGGGCAATGAGATTCTGAAAGCACAGAATTAGAAACCATCCAGAAGATTTTATAGGTCACAGAGACAGTGAAGAGTGGGAACCAGAGAGACAACCATGGTGTGAAACAGACTTGTGGATGAGTTGGAGATAAGTGGCAGGACAGAGGAGGTATCTAGAAGGATTTTTAGTTTCTGGATTATAAACTTGACTTGATAGAGATGATAGAAGATAGAAAACAAACCTACCTCAAAGGGAGCCACATTTTATACAAGTACATAGGAATTTAACACACTATAATTTCCATCTAAGATTTATCCTTACAGAGTAAATTTAAAAATAAAATAAAATTCACTTCCTTTTAAAAACACACTTATTTTAGAATATTTAAAAAATATAATAAAGGAAAAATTAAATTCTCATAGTCACACTATCAAGTGATAACTAGTATTTCCATGCCTATTATTTCTATCGCCATCATTTTTCATATGCAATTTTTAAACTCATATCAATAATACCAGATCTTCAAGACACATAATTAGTCCAGTGACCTCCCTTTACCGTTGAGGTCCAGTGACCTCCTTTTAGTGCTGAGGAAACTATTGCCCAGGAAACTTACACAAATTGCCAAGCATTCTGTACAAAATTAGAAGAGGAGCAGTTATTTAGTGTTTTCCCTAGTTTGTTACAGTGTACTATGTATGCAAGGTCCTGGGGTTAAAGTAGAATGATGTAACTTTTGTTAATGCTTTTTTTCTCAAGCATATTTTGTGAGGTATATTTTAAGAAATATAAAATTCACCCTATTCACCTGTATCATTAAATGATTTTTGTAAAGTACACGTAGGATCACCATAAATCACTTTTAGAATAATTTTATCACCCCGATAAAACTCCTCTTACCCATTTATAGGTAATTATCATTTCCACCTCTAGACTTGGGCAGCCACTAGTCTACTTTCTGGGTATATATAATGTTTGATAAGATTTTTAGTTTCTTTGAACTTCAGTTTATTCAACACTAAAATAGGAGTAGTGATACGGTGTTGTGAAAAGCCAAGTAAATAATGCTTGATATAATTCAAGGAAAATTTATTTTAGAAGTAGTACTAACAGTAATATATCCATTGGCATCATTTCAATCAGAACACAAGGAAGTTTCAAGAAACCGAGCCCATGCTTGTGCTGGCATTAAGATTAAGGCTAGAGTTCAAATTCAATTCAATTCATGCCATCACTAAACTGTACCAACTTAAGCCGAGTGGATTGCAAGATCTTTTCACATCTCCCAGCTTCTGCTTCACCCCCAGTGTGCTCCAAATGCTATCTTTGACATTGGGCCTCAGGAAGTGATGAATCAGTTGAATCCTCATCTTTTGGCCTGAGAACACCTGTTAATGGAGCCAATTAAGGAAAAGGATGACAGAGATTTGGAGGAGACGTTGACACTTGTCCAGGAGGAACTGTGCTGAGACTGCCCATGGAAGTCCTAAATAAACCACCAAACAGCTGTCGAAGGGAAGGATTTTGAAGGTCTTGGCTCAAGGCAGACTTTAATAACAGTAATAAAGTCAATGTCTTTGGATCCTGTGGTTGAAGAAATGTGTCTTTCTGGACATGGGGACATTATAGAAAGCCTGCTTCTCATTGTGAAGTCTTGCATCTGAGAAGAATCTACTAAAAGTACCTACTCTCTACATTTAAAACACCCCTGCATTCCATAGTGAGTCAGGTAGGAGGGATGAGAGGGGTGTGTCGTTTTGATTTGCCCTCTCCAGCCAGAATAACTAATAGCATGTTTGAAATCCAGTACCACTTCATTGCTTTGGAAGTAGGACTGGGGGCACCTTGAATTTTTTCTCCACATTTGATTAATTGGCGCCAACACAAGGTATGTACAAGTTTCCAAGTTTGCAACATTAATCACCTAAATGAACTGAAAATAATTAGTTTGTAGTGACTTTCTGACTTATAATAATAAGCTCCGACTTAAATATAATTTGTCTAGACAGCTAAATATAACATGGAAAAGGGAAACAAACACTCCCAAACCTACAGGCATTTCTTTTCTGCATATCTCTCCTAATAACTTACAGGGTTTTGTTTAATTGGTAGATTTGATTAAGTGACAAAAGTGAAAAGTACAACCTAAAACATTTTATTTAAAGTAACATTAAGTATTCAAAAGTACTTGCCAATACAATTCTAATCCCTAAATTTTGTGATCACTTTGCAAATATAAATATTATCTCTTCTTTTTTGCTTGTCTTTCCAATTTACACTATTTTTAAGCACTTGGAGTTTTATGCCACATGCCAGCCTGCAGCCACCACCACCACTGCCACCATACCACCTCAGATTAAAAATAATAGTGTTACCCTAGCTGCTTTGTCTCAGTGGGTAGAGCGTAGGCCTGTAGACCTAAGGGTCCCAGTTAAATTCCTGTCAAGGGCAGGAATGTTTTTCTCACATTGATATTTATCTCTGTCTTTCCCTCTCTCTCCCACTTTCTCTAAAAATCAAATGGAAAAATATCCTCGGATGAGGATTAATAAAAGCAAAACAATAAAGTTTATAATTTTAAATATTTAATTCTACTACCAAAACTGGTTTCTCTGTAGATTTAAGTTTCAATAATTTTACATAATAAATGCTTCAAAATAAACAACCCAACTAACCCTTGTTATTTGGGCTTTCTAAAATGCTGTGTCCAAAAAACAAAGTTAAATGATCTACTTCTAGTTGTATACGTGCTCATGAAAAGGGAGTGGATTAATTTGCTTTAGAAATGTCAGGAAAAACTATTATACCATGAACATGTAACACAGACAAGCCCAGCCAGATGAAGACAAGTGGGCCTTATCAAGGAATCCCAAAGGAAATGTTCACAGTTCTATCAGGGTCTCCTCTACAATGTAAAATGGATAACCAACTGAGCTACCATGAATTTGCTCAAATACAAACAGCATGACTGGTCCTTAACAATTGTTTCCGTTTAAGACGCATCTGCACTCAAGCACAGCAAATAATAAATTCATGCCAACCTGCTTTTGTTCAGTGGATAGAGGGTTTCCATCTTCTAGGTCAAGGAATATCTGTGTATGTTTAATGAGTCGTATGAATATTCACCAGTCTCAGCTCTTCTCTGTCTAGTCTTCTCTTTTTTTTAAATAAGATGTCATCCATTCTCATGGTCTCAGTCAACCTCTATGTTCATGCTTTCTAATAAATCCCCAGATTAATGTTGTATCAAGGTCCAGTCTTGTATCTCAAACTACCACCTGTATATTTTCAATGTCAACAAATGTTAATATCTCTGATGTCAAACTTAGCACAATTCCCTTAAATCAGCTCTTTCTCCAAATAGCCTGGCTTTTACAACACTCCCTGGGGAGTACCTTATGTCCCTTGAATTGCTTCTCACATCCTTCTTTCTTATTCTCTTATCACCACAGTTACCACTCCTCTGCTTCCATGAAATGGCCTCTTAAAAGCTTTTTATCTCAAGGTTACTCCTATACTTCCACATTGCCACCAGGGTAATTTTGCTGCAATATACCGTGTTTATTTATTTGTTTTCTATTCATTCATTCATTCATTCATTTCATCACTTATTTGTTGGGCATCAATTATGTGCTGGAGGTTATGATGCATGGAAGCTTTTATCAATATGATGCTCTACTTATAGAGTCATTCATCAGTTATTTAAAACTGTACTAGTTGATCTCCATCAACAATTTTCAACACATCCCCCCTCCATAGCATAGAGATGTTTTATTCTAGTCATGTCCCTCCTTTGGAAGGTTCACATCGGCTCCTTTATCAGGTATTTTGCTTGCACTATCTTCAAAACAATGGGCATTACATTTTTCACTTTCCCATTATCTCACTCTTTCATTAGCCCTGAAAAAATTTCATCTCATCTCCCTTCTTTAGCTGTTCAAAAGTCATTTGTATTCTCTTTCGCCAATCTCTTTATGGTTCATCTCATCCACTTTTGCCTCCTAAAGCTTTAAATATTTTCATTATTAGTGGGATACATTGTATTGCATGGTATAATTTATTGGGGGCCAGAGAATGTCTGTATCATGCCCTTTGCTCTTTTGTAATGTAAACGTATTCTGTGTCTTAGTATTATAGATAGGATAGGTGTTTCACAAATCCATTGGCTCTGTTTTCATTTTTTTGTCTTCCATCCCTGTCATTTTCGTCAAAGTACCCACCTCTATCCTCACAAGTTGGTTGACTTTGTGTATATTTTAAAGACTGTATGTCCATAAATTAAAATCTGTTTGCAAATTGTTGGGAAAAATTGCCCCCTAGAGTCCTTGACAGTCACACAGAGCCCCAATTCTCTCTCACTGAGTATTCTTGGCTTTTGTTTCTTGTGTGTGTCTGTGTGTGCGCAAGTTTTGGAAATGTGTTGTCATTATGTCAGTGAGTTCTACTTAATCGCATCAACAATGAATAAGGGTTAGATTTGAGGAATTACATAAAGTGGCCAAATGTAATAGTTAAATGTAAATAGTAAAGGATACTTAGGGCCCCGAGGAGAGGCACAACAGCAATGGTTTTGAAATCAATTCTTCTATTCTAGTTTTTTCTTCAGTGGCCTTTGCTAACTTCTGAATTCAGTGATCCACCTTGCCTTCTCTTTGCCATCTCCCTTTCTTATTCCTCCAGTCTCTAACACATTGGCACACACCATCTATTTGCCTTAATTGTTTTCTTTGTTTAATTCTATTTTCTCTTAGAATTTGAGAAAAAGCAAAGCTACCATGGAAATCCACACTGGAGACATAAAAAGGAAAATAACTTCAGGAATAAGGGCAAGTAAGGAGAATTAAATCTGAGGAAGAGCAAAGTTAATTTTCATCCCCCATCCTGAATCCCTGAAAGGGATCATTTTACCTAGAGAATTGTTTTCTGATATCAGGCACTTACCTCAAGTCATTCACATCTTTATTACAATGTTTCCTGACTGGTTAATTGTTACTTGTCATTGAGCCAAAACAAGGAGAAGGCAAAATAATCTCTCAGAAATTGTGGAATGAGGCTGCCAACAAAGACTTTAAACAAAACAAAGAGAAAAATCCAAACATCTAGACACTGAACCTAAAAAAAAAAAAAATCTCTCAAAAATGCTAGAGATGTGCCCAAACTTATCTATTTATCGCTTAATATTTCCATTTGTGTGCTTTACTCTTTTTCCCCATTAGCTAGATACATTCATATTTTATTCTAAAATGGTGTTTTGAAACTATATTCTCCCACCCCCACAAGCAAAAATGATAATTGAAATAACATAATAAATGCAATGTCTTCCCCATTTCTCCATCTTAAATTTTTCCTTGCATTCCAGACATTACGGAACCAAATTACATTTTTGCATATTATATCAAAACAAGTGCAATCACAATAACCATTTATTTCTCAGCATTTTCATTTCTTTTTAAATGAACTTTCCCTGAGGACATTCTCACAATTGAGTATTTATTTATTATAAGCAACAAAAGAAATCTTGATTGTTCCAGCTGTGACAGAGAAACTTACTTTGATAAGCATACAGTAGATAAAACAAGTAATAATAATAATGATATGCATTTTGATGCTCTGGAATCTAAAGAAATGAAAATGCACTGGGTTAGAATGTTCTCTTTTCCATCTTTCTGTGTAATATTTTATTTCTCTTCCCCAGGATCAAATGAAACTTCAATTTCAAAATACCAAGGATCATTATATGTTTTTTTTTTGTTTTTTTTTTTACAAAGAAAAATGAAACTTCTATTGGTAAAAATACCATAATACAAGCACTGAAAAAGAAAGTTCTTTGCCTTAAAATATTTTCAGTAGTTGGTAAATCATAGCCCCATTTCAGTTTATAAAACTGTGGACCCACTTGTATATAACTATTTAATATTCAACCTTTCATTTATTCATTATCATTCATTTCATGCATTCGAGCAACAAAGATTTGTCATTGTTTAAGTCTCTAAAAATGAACCCAATGACTTTACTCCTCATTTACATTACTGATTAATGTTTTGGGATTCACTACTATCAACTACAAACTACTTATTGTATCAATTCTACTAATTCCCTAAGAGGTAAGCAATAGGACAGTCAGTTAATGTGTATGATCACAATGACTAAATATAAGTTTAGAATGGAGGGAAGATAATCTTTTCCCTTACTTTTCCCACATCCTTTGGACACTTGAAAAAATATATAACATGAAACTGTACTATCCTTCTTCATTAGCAGTGTGTGTGCGTGCGTGCGTGTGTGTGCGTGTGTGTGCGTGCGCGTGCGTGTGTGTAAAAGCAAAGTCACAATGGCATCTGAAAGTCATTCACCTCCATGAAGATATGTATTAGGTTTTGCATTGCCCTTGATGATTTCTCATGTCTAATTCTCCTTCACCTTATAGAAACCTCAAGATTCTTTTTTTTTTTAAACAAGAATACAACTAGAGAAAAGACTCCATAAATGCTCTCTGAAAAAAGGAGAGCATAATTAACCAACTGCTTAACTTACTAAATACACAAAACATAGGCAAGCATTGCCAATTCTGTTCTTCTTTTAAAGTAACTAAGAAATTGGATTGTGGTAGAGATAACAGTAGTATAATTCATCATTCTTAGAAGATAAGGTATTTTAAAACATAGCTTCATTTTGTGGAATTCTGTGTAATGAAGATCTTGGTGTATGATATGAGTTTGCAAACCTTCAGGTCTTCTTTAAAGAAATAAAGAATCATTTAAAAATAATATATAGGTTAATTGAAGAGCAAAATGAAAAAGAAAAAATTATAACATTCTTAAAAGTGAACATAGAGACTACCTCCAGGAGCTCAGGAAAAAAAAAAAAAAAGAAGATTTTCTAGAATTACCCAAAAAACAGACTATCAAGGAAAATATAAATTTAGTTTTATTATCATAAAATCTTTATTTAAAATCAACAAAAACACACCATTAAAAGCTCAAACAAAGGAGTTTCCAATTTGGAGAAGACCTTTGTAACACACAAAACTGACCACATGTAACTATTCAAATATATGAAGAACGCCTACAAAACAACCTGATAGAAATTGCCAGTAAGACTTGAACTGGCACTTCATAGGAGAGGAAACCTACAGAACCCATCAACATCAAATGTGGTGCACCAAATTAATATCATAAAAATACAGATGCAAAAGCACCAGAATGGCTGAAAGGAGAAAGTCTGACCATGTCAAGTATTTCCAAGATGTGAATTGATAAAATCATCATGGACATTGACAGGTTTCCTGGATATTGTCCTGCATGGGTACATCCAAGGAAAGGTACAGGGATATTCAGAGCAGGGATATTTTTGGTCAGAGTAAATACTGGAAATAATCCATGTGCACATCAATCAGAGAATAATGTATATTTATGGTTGTCAATATCAGTGAATATAAAAACAACAACACAATATTGAGACAAAGAAGCATGCTCTGGGAGAATATAAGTTGTATAATGGAAATGATATCAAGATCAAAAAAAAGGTCAAGTGAAAAAATATAGTTTTTGGATATAAACAAAGGTGAAAATACTGAAGAAAATTATAGACTTATCATTAAAAACCTCAGCAGTTTTTTTGCTGAGGAAGGAGCAGGATGCAATCCACGAAGGGCACCAACTAGCAATGAAGGTGTTGGTAATGCTTTATTCATTAATCTAAATTACGAATACACTATAGGTCCGGTGCCCAAATTTTTGCACCAGTGGGGTCCCTCAGCCTGGTCTGTGGAATAGGGCCCAGACCGGCTCTTTGATATCCCCTGAGGGGTCCCAGATGTTGAGAGGGCACGTGCCGCCAGGCCCAGGGACCCCACCAGTGCACGATCGATCCAGGGAAGAGAGGGATGCAGGAGGTTGGCCGGCCAGGGAGGGACTGTGAGAGGGCTCCAGGGTGTGTCCAGCCAACTCATTTAGTCCCAATTGGCTGGACCCCAGCAGCAAGCTGACCTACCAGTTGGAACGTCTGCCCCCTGGTGGTCAGTGCACATCATAGTGACTAGTCAACCAGTTGACTGCCCCCTGGTGGTCAGTACATGTCATAGCGACTAGTTGACTGGTCAACTGTCTACCCCTGATGGTCAGTGCAGGTTATAGTGAGTGGTTGAGCGTCCATAGCATATCATTAGCATATTACGCTTTGATTAGTTGAGCAGATGACCAGACGACTGGACAACTGGGCGACCAGACACTTAGCATATTAGGCCTTTATTATATTGGATAAGATTGTTTGATTATCATCTTTAAAAGAGCATACTTTATTTATTCCTCTGTAGGCATGATAGGTAATTAATTAAAACAAATAAAAACAAAAAAATGAATAGAATTGTTAGGTGAAACAAGCAGAAATCCATTGTCTGTGGAATCTCTGAACAGAGCTTTCAAATGCTGCCATGCATTGGGTCCTAATAATCACTATTTTCCTCATCAAGAAATAGTTACAGATATTCTAAAAACTATAAGCCACTATAGTAGCCATCATGCCACCCAAATCCCCTTGGGTTACCTTTCCCATTTCTATAAGCTCATATTCCCTGCATCCCCTCCCATCCTTGCTTTGTTTTGTTTTCAGTGGCCTCACCTTTGATGGTATTCACAAGGATACCTCCTTTTTATTTATTTAATTAATTAATTAACTTATTTATTTTTAGTGGCTGCCAGGTGTTTTTTTTTTTATTAGTGGAAGTGCAGACCACTTTTTTGGGTCATATAACTAATCTGTATGGTACAGTAAAGGCAGGTACATGATGCTATGCACTTGTCCAACCCATAACTTTTACAGCACAAAGAATGAAACTTAGTATAAGCAAATTTAAAAAAGAATATTTAGGAGGTCAGGATATCACAGAACAGAATGGAGAAAAAAGATTAACTTTTTATAAATGTACATGTGAAATAACCTCACTATAAGGAATGGTAGGAAAAAGGTGCTGACCTAAATAACTTTGGAAATGAGTGGAGTTCATAACACTAAAGGCTAAATGAACTGTACAAGAGTATGGTACTCTAGTTGATTAATTTTTTTCCCCACAGAACAGATTAACAATCTTTTTTTTTTCTTTTTTTCTTTACCTCTTGATGTGAGGGAGCCACTTTACCTGCAAGCAGAAAGTGTCCCCTCACCTGTAAGGTCCTTAGATAATAGCTCCCTGGTGCTGGATTATAGAAACTCAGACCCTCTGCCTTCACTCAGGATACAACTTGTGGCATAATTCAAACTTCAGAGCTCCTATATATGTTCAGGTTAGGTATGAGGTTTTACCTTTACTGGACTTCTAATTTCCTAACCTCACTCTCCCACTCTTCAGAAATCCCTTACACACAAATTATTCTCTCAGAGGCTGCACCCAAACTCACACATCTATGATACTGCTGACATGCCAGGACCCATCTAAATCTTCTCTTGTCTTAGAAGACCATTATTTGAGTTCTAGTTTAAATTATGGGTGGTTTGGGTTTCAACATGCAATCCTCTATGAGATACATCTAAAGCAGTAGCAATTTGTGGTTCCTATTTTCTGAGTAATAGGTTACATGAGCTCAATATACACTTATATGTAAATATTTGAAACAATAACCCCATAATAACATTTTAAATTCTGATATAAGACACAGAGGAGAATCAGACAGTACTACTGTAGATGAAATTATCTGTGTTCCTACCATCTCCATTGTTCAAGTAACAATTATGATCTTAATGTTTTCTTATTGCCTTCCCAATTTTATACTTAAATATAATAGAATGGACCCTCCCCCCCACCCCACCACTATCACTAATTTCATACTTCATATGAGGATATAATAAACCTACATGAAAAGCTATGGATGATGAGGAACCAATATTTTATTACATATGTGAGACTGATGGGTTATCTATCATTGTTTCTAGAGCAGGAATATGAGATATTGGAGAAGTTGACATCAACTTAAGCTAAGCCTACTCTGATACTACCACCCTTGACAAAATTGTCTCAGCATGTTTTCTTGCTTTTTGTTTGTTTGTTTAAAATTAAGAAGCCTTAACTTTAAACACATATTTTTTCTTATATGTAATTTTGTGTGTGTGTGAAACTTCAGATTTATAGGTTAAAATCCCTTGTCTGTGGTACCATCTCTCTCTTTCTACCTTTCTGTATTCACCTATAAGTTGAGGGACAGATCTATGACAATATTTCTCTTGCAGCTCTTAAAACTCATAATTCTATTCCCATTGGTGTGGTATTTACCCATATGCCTTTCACAGTCAGGGGCAACAGGTGCCCACTTTATTATTACAATGCCTAAAAAGATGAAAAGAATACCTGGGCACCACTCTCATTTATACTTCTGTAATCTTGTTTCTGATTTCTCCTATGACTTCTGGCAAAAGGAAACCATAGGTGACTAGCCAGGACATAGAGGCATTTTAAAATCAACTATGAATGATTGATCAATTATTGGGATGGCTTATATGCAACTATTCTAGGAAGTGGAGGAATTGACGAAATGACCTTTTGAGGATGATTTCATGTCTATGGCTCAATAATAATACTTACCAACCTGTTCTATTCATCAGGCACTAAAATGGGAGTGGAATAGGCAGTCTATTATTAGCTACAGGCTTCTGATTAATCTTTTAAGCTAAGGGAGCTTGTGTTTCAGCCAATATGTGAAACTGTCTCCGGAGGTGAGGCCATTAACATGCGAGAAATGAGAGAAGGTTATCATTAAGGAGGTATTAGACTCTGATGACCATAGTGAAGTCAAGAAATGCTGGCTGGCTGGCCAGGCAAAGGTGGTGAAGAGTTAAAACAAGGTCACTGTAAGCAATGCCAAGCCATATGTTCCAATTGAGGATAACTACCCAGAAACTCTTTTGTCACCTTCTAGGTGATTTCAGTCAGCAAATGAATTAGAAGTTAGTGTTATGAGAGTGATAAGAACTACGGTGCCCTAGCTGGCTTGGCTCAGTGGATAGATGTTGGCCTACGAACTGAGAGGTCCCAGGTTCAATTCCAGTCAAGGGCACATGCCAGGGTTGCAGGCTCGATCCTCAGTAGAGGGCGTGCAGAAGGCAGCCAATGAATTATTCTCTCTCATCATTGATGTTTCTGTCTCTCTCTCCCTCTCCCTTCCTCTCTGAAATTAATAGAAATATTTAAAAAATGAACTATGGGCTCTACTGTGCATTTCAAGGTTGTGTGTGTATATGTGTACACCTATGTGTGTTAATGTGTATATGTGTGTTTGTGTATGTATTCTAGCCAATATTTCTAAAGACAAGAGATAATCTTTGGCTTCTAAAAATACATTAGTTTAGAAATCATACATTTGCTTACAAAAAGTATGCCCTTTCTCAAATTAGACTTCTTTCTTTGCAAAGAGATCAGACCTAAAAGGTGTACATGGTTTGGGCATCTTAGATATTCATCAAAGGCTTGTCCCCTATTGGTCTTATAGAATAATTCATTATTTTGGGGGGGGAGAATCCAATGTCAATTAATCATTCAAGGTAAAAGTATAAAAAGGATTTTAGTGAATTAGTATAGAAAGATCAATGGATCAGTTATATGTGGTCTACTTTTCCTCTGATGTTGTTGTCCTCTTGATCAACATAGAATGCTGCAGATATTGATACAGAAAGGGAGAGTGGCCTGGTGGGAATGATCAAGATGAACATTTAAATATCTTGGGAATTAATGAGTCATATGATTTGGTTATCCTTGGACTTGGTAAAGTGTCAGTTTCCTTATATGGAAAAATTGTGGCCCGGTGCACGAAATTCATGCATGGGTGGGCGTGTCCCTCGGCCCGGCCTGCACCCTCTCCAATCTGGGTTACCTCTCACAATCTGAGACCGCTGGCTCCTAACTGCTCACCTGCCTGCCTGATCGCCCATAACCACTCTGCCTTCAGGCCTGCTCGCTCCCAACTGCCCCCCCTTGCCAGCCTCATGGCCCCCAACTGCCCTCCCCTGCTGGCCTCATGGCTCCTAACTGCCCCCCCACCCCCACCAGCCTGCTCTCCCCACCTGCCCTCCCTGCCAGCCTGCTTGCCCCCATCTTTCCCCCCTTGTTGGCCTGCTCTCCCCCAACTACCTTCCCGGCCAGCCTGCTCACCTCCAACTACCCCCCCCCTGGCTGGCCTGTTTGCCCCCAACTTCCCCCCTCCTGGCCTGATCGCCCCTAACCACCTCTGCCTCGGTCCTGCCACCATGGCTTTGTCCAGAAGGTCTCCTGGAAAGTCTCCCGGTCTAATTAGCATATTATTCTTTTATTAGTATAGATGGGTATGATAATGAACTCTCTATCTAGTTGTCATGAGGATTGCAAATCACAATGCATGTGAAAGTGGTTTGGAACCTAGAATGGGCTATACACATGTTGTATTTGTTATTATTGTTACTAACATAAAGGGGCGTCTGCATTTGAATGTCCATTGCCCTGTGTCCCCATCTGGTAAGTAGTTGTCACATAGTAGATATGCAATGAGTGCTGAGATTTTTTAATGATTTAGTATATATTGATATAGTTATGTGTAATAATCCCCTATTATACCATGAAACTATCAATATGATGCTTAATTATAAATACAATATAGCTATAAATTAACAACTTCTACACATATGTGGTTTTTAGTATATGTGAATCCACATAGTTTAACTTTATTATTGTTTATCATATAATTATTATCTTTCTTTCATTCATTCATCCATCTGTGCACTCACCCCAAAAGCATAAACGCTTATCTTGGAATTAATATACCTGAGTTTACATCTCATTTAATCACTTACCCTTTCTAAACACCTATTTTGTCACCTCCAACAAGAATAGTAGAAAACAATAGCAGTGTTAAGCGCTGGGAGGTTAAAATGACATCATGATATAAAAGGGCTTTGCAAAGATCCTGTGTCATAAATGGGCAGTCACAGAGTGGTCTGTTAATAACCACTCAGCACATCCTCTATTCAGCACCAAGGAGTGTTGGCTTCTTTGCCCACAAAAGGAGAACGAGACAGAGTCCCTGCCTTCCAGGGAGGTGCGCCTCAGAGCCTCTGGTAAGAATGCAGCGTTCTGGGCTTCACCCGAGGGACCATGCATATCTAATTAATTTCTGGGAGCGAGGTCTAAACCTGCATTTTAAATCAGTTACTCTAGCTGTTCTTATGCACAGTAAGTTCAGCTTTGCCAAATTCTGTTTACAATGCCAGAGCAGAGAACACATTTATCTGTTGTACTTGGTGCCTCAATTTGTCATCTCTAACCCTGAGGCATCTATTTGGTCTTCTGCTCCAGAGGGATCTGCTCCTCCAGACACACACTCAGAGTCCAGGTGGATTAAGTCTGACCAATGTCCTCTCACATCTCTGTTCTGAATAAACTTTAAATGCCCTTGGTCCCATAATGGCAATAACCTCTTGAGACTCTTGGTAAGACTTGGGTTCAGTGGGGGTACCATTAGGATTGAGAGAAGGTATGAAAGACACAGAAGGAGGGCCCTGGGCCTATGATCACCTGCATGATTTGCCTTTTGCTCCTTTTTTTACAAGAACCAAACTCAAAACTATCGAGAGAGCTGTTCTAACAATTTCAAGATCTGAGTTAATTTAGCCCTGAGTCATTACCCCTCTGACTGAAAAACCACCATTTCTTCAATGACTTCAAGTAAAAAAACAGGAATGGAAAGACAGGAGGATTTAAAAACTACTTTGACATTGCAAGGTTGTTACATCCAGAAAACAAACTTTAGCTAGTGTGCAAAAGGAGCTGCATTTATCATTTTGCTCTTTTTATTTTTAAATTTTACTCACTTTACTATCAGTATAAATATATATTAAAAATTTACAAAGGCGTGCGCTAAAATGTATTAGCATTATACATTAATAAACATTAAGAATAAAGATAAATTACAAGCGATCTTATGCATCCTGATCCACGTACCTTAAAATTTAAACTTATACATGTATATATGGCATTGTTATAGTTTGCATGAATCAAAACTACCCAGTACTTGCCAATGTATCTTATTATTTAATATTCATTAACACACCCTTCATTTCTATAAATGCTGGGAGCTAACTGATTGTTGTATCTTCAGAGGGCACTGAAGTCTGTTCCATAACCAGAAAGCAAAGAGTGTGACATTTATTCATTGAACTCTGAAATGGATCTGTAACATTAGGGAATGAAATGAGGCCATGGTGCCCAGAGGTGTAAACAACAAAAACAGAGCAGCAGACACAGTGGTTTAGGATGACGGTGCAGACTTCTTTAATTACCGTTGCTCTGGCATCAAGGTTAAGTAAAACCCTCCTTTTACATCCTTGACCCCAGGACAGGGCCATCTTTCTATCCTAGGCACAAAGTACTCTCTTTTGCCTGTTTTCTCTTATAAAATAAAATTGATCTGATACATCTATTCACCCTTATTTAATGTGATATTTGTTTCAATCTGATTTGCATTCTAATGAAGACAGTAGGGAGAGGGCAACACTTAACACAGATAAATAAAACATTAATAGTGGTATTGCAGGCATCGAGTTGAGGAGGCATTTACAGGCTGGGAGGCCCCCATGACCATAATCATTGGATCATACTGAGTAGGAAAGCATTGCAGTGCCTAGGCCTTGGCCAACCTGAGAAGGGGCCGTCTCTTCTCCACGGTTCTGATATGTGGCGGGGTGTGAGGGAAATGCTGCAACAAAAGTTCTGCATTAGACAGTCCTCTCTCTCCAGTAGATGAAGAGATGAAGTTCAATGAGAATTGTTAAGATGCCCAGTCTGGGGAAGAACTGTCAGGATTCCTCATCCCTAAAATCATCATTCTGCCTTTATGCTGGTAGAGATTGCAACACTCACAGAGGTATGTGCTAGTTGGGCCAGTTAGAGTTAATCCATAAATTGATTCAAGTTAGACCTAGTGGACTTACTTTAAGCCTATGCTACCTCATGCTTACTCTCCATGTTCTTGTTCTCTCGGGGACACTGATTTATGAGCTTACTCCATTATATAGCACCACTATTTCTCTTATTCCTAAATGCATACTTCTGGTCCAGAATAAGCCTTTAAAAGGAATGGCTGATGTCTAAGTCCTATAGTTTAAAATTTAGAAATCCTCAAGTAAACCCATGATAATGCAGGTGATGTGGTTGCTACTGATGATGATGATGAAATATACTATGTGTTCAGATTTTCCAATGAATCAGGGAGTGTGATAAGGATTTTATGTGTATTATCTGTGTTAATCCTCTGGACACCTCTGGACAGTCATGGATAGTTATATCCATTGTGTGATCTAGTTACTATAGCTATGTTAATGACCCCATATTTCTATGTGTAGGTGAATGCATATCATCGTGCTTCCATTGTCATTCTCTTTAGAGCTTCAGCTTGTGTTTAAGTCTCTGTAAAACTGATCATTTAAGAAAGTGGAAGAGATGGATTTGCTCTTGGCTCACTTTAGTTTCAGGAACAGTGATGTCACTAACTCCTTTACATAAGAACAATATGGGTCCCCCAAAGACCCTTGGTCATTGTCCCTATTCAATCTCAATTTCCACAGCAAATTGCATTGCATTTTAGACCCACAATCCAGAAACAAAAGGAGATAGTAGCAGGAGCATTTGCATCTGATCACATAGTACAAGGTCAGATATACATCTATACCTTAGTTATGTAATTAATTCAAAACTTACCTATAGACTAAGGCTTTTTACTTTTCCACATCTTGAAAATATCACATACAATATGCAAAATAGTTTTGTAACTCTAAATCTTTATTCACAATTTCATATGTCGTATTGTATATATGACACATATATGATTTATACATATATTGCAAGGTAAAAGAATATCAGGGATTACACATGCTCAATATTATATGGCTATTTGTATATGGACAAAATATCAGGAGAAGTAAATTGCACATTTAAAATGACAGCTGCTTTGCAGTATTGATCTCGTCACATAGGAGTCCTAACTATGCATGTCTCAGGAAGCAGCCAACTCTTTTCGGCTGAATACTCTGAGTATCATATTACTTATGTAGCTAATATATGAAAACCTTATGCTCCTTCATTTTTCGGTGAATGCAAATGACATAAGTGATCTATAGCATGTGGAGTATGAATTTGCATGGCCACAAAAGTTATACAGGTACATCAACATGAGTCCTGTGTTTTTAAATATCAATACTGTCGCCTGCTATGATCTGTGAATGCCTGCTATACTAACATCTAATTGTAACCTTACATGCTTCCCATTTCTGTTTACCAAGATCTTTTAAAACATAATCCATCAAGATAATACCTCGATTAAAGGTATTCTGTATTGCCCTGTGTAACACCATTTTGCATTATACATAATTTATAGTGGGAAAATGTATTCTAATGTTAGTAAAAGATATGAAATAAATAGGCACACATTTGTGAGCACTAAGTACAAGACTTGACAACATTAGGACTCAAAAGCCCAAGGTATTTAAGGAACAAGAAACAGATGAAGTGTGCAGTATAAGTGTTGGGACATGCAAAATGAAGCAAAGAACTTACCTATTGCCCCCAACCTAGTGTCCTCTTGCCCTGATGCTGGCATAATGTAACCTAATTTAGGTAAAGCATGATTAAAAGGTAAAGGACAATGAGGCTATTTAATGGGAGAGCAAATCAATTGCATTTGCAACATTCACCAATCCCGTACTCGCCTCCGTAGGATTGGTTGATGGACTTAAGAAAGCTTGCAGAGCTGAAGGGCAGAACTCACAATGCAATTTCAAGCCTTTGTGATTAACAATTTCTATACTTATTGACCTTTGTAACTATAATCATGGCTTTGTCTCCATTGGACATTCTTTCTATTTGGGTAATACTTCCCTCTCAGTAGACTAGAAGAACTGAGCACCTATTATTGAAGTCTTTGTATAACTGAGGAATGCAGGGGTGTGGGAGATTAAAGCAAGTGGCTTCTCTTCTTAACCCATTTTTGGAGCCGTGAAATAAGAGCTATTATATTTCTTCACATCACAAAGCATACTAACATAAAGAGAAAAAAGAAAATTTAAAATCTGTGACTTAAGGCCCAACATCTTTGCTGTACTACATTATATACATGCATGTTTCCAAGGCTTTTGCCTTTGTGTTCCATCTATTGTCTCAGAAAAGCCAAACACTTCCATCTCTCCCCTAGCTTAACATCTGCTGAAACAATAAACTAAACTCAGGAAACTGCCTTGGCACATAGTGTTTTATTTGGTGTTCTTGAAGGTCATGAGCATTCTGCGCTCTTCTTAACCGATTAGACAGATCATATGCACAATTAATCTCCCCTAATCCCTCCCCTCAGTTAGACCATAGGAGAAAATGCACATCCAACAAGGATAATGCTTTTATACATCCCAGGATTCTTTCATCTGAGGATCTCAAAGTCCTTGTTACACATGTCAAAAACTCCCTATCACTCTTTCAAAATGGGTATTACAAGATTAATTTGCAGAAGGGCAAAGGCAGGCACAGAAATGTTAAAAGACTTTCTAAAGAGCATATACTAAGGATAGACAGCAATAACACTCTCACGTTTGGGGTCCCTACGCCCTAGGGGGATAGAGGACATTTCAATATACAGGAGGCTTATCTTTTAGGAAATGAGATCTCACCAAACAGAAATGCATTTCTTTATGTTATCATAGGTCATGGGGTTGAATAAAAGCGCTCAGACTTGATGGCTTGCTTTCTCTTTTCTTTTAGTCTCATGGGTTTAGGAGTGAGAGAGGCGAGACTGCTTTCATTCTCTCTGAGGTTCAAATACTAGCTGCTAGCATATTCCTCTAGATTTTCACTGTTATTCAGTGGATGAAAAGGTCTTGTGGAGGTCTTTGGGAAAAAAAAGTGTGAAGCAGCAAAGTTTTCTCTGTTTTAGTTGTTTAAAAACTTTTATGAGGACTATCATATCAAGGCTAATAAAAGCCAGAAACTAGCATCAATAATATTGACGCTGACATGGATACAGATAATTCTGCAAGGCCCTCTTGTTTGGAACTCAGAACTCATGTTTCCATTAAAACCATGTTAAAAAGGAGGTCATATGCCTTCATCAACCCCTTGGATTTACTATATCAATAATGAGGTTGAACCACTGTCCTATTCATTACTGGCTAATATTTATAAATTATCATAGTGTGATGGTTTCATGGAAAAGAACGTTTTGATATAAAACTTTTCCAAAATATTATCATTTACCAAAGATCCAGGATCAAGGGGACTCTGACCATAGAATAGATATGAGCACTGTCTTTTCACACATTCCATACACACTCTTTGCAGAAGGACAATGACTATGCCCAGCTCTGAGCCAGTGACTATTGCATTGGTGGCGGAGAGTAGAGCTCTCTAGTTATGTCAATGCTAACTAGGTGTGTAACAATTTCTCCCATGTTGATGACAATATTGCAACGGAGACTCCAGGCTTTATTGAGACGAAAGAGAGTTTAATATTTATGCTTCCTTTCTCTACCTGACTCCTACATTCTTATATGGAAAAGTTACAGAGAAGTTTTTAATTAATATTAGCTTCTGTTTGACCCACGTTTCATCTACCAAGGACTCCTGATTTTACATTCTTTTTGATTTGCTTGTGTAACCTAGTGCTGGAGTTGGTGCATGGCCCTGGGGTCTATTGGAATAATGGGGGCATGGTGCCATGCTAAGGCTCTCAGGCTGTTCATGATGGAATAATCCATTTGAACTCTTATGTGTTCTCCACCAGACTGAATCATCTGGAACAAGTATAGTCTGAGGTACACCTTTGTTAGTTTCATCTTTTGAATACTGTGCCTTGCTACCTAGTTGGTATTTAGAACAACATCTAGCTGAGCTTGTTTCATTTCTCTTTGGCCTCACCTTAGAGCAGGACATTTAAGGTGGGGACTTGATCTATTTCTCTAACAACCATACTAATAGTACTAATAGAAACTTACCATATCAGGCTCTGAGCTCACCAGGATCTGTGCACTATATGCGTATTTGCTGTCTGCAGGGACTTATAAAATCTTTCCTTTGGCAGGTGTGGGAAAACAGACCAAAAAAAAAAATAAAAATACATACATGCTGCATGCACATTAGCAAATCCTTAAGTATGTAATTATTAATGATGGCTGTGCTAAAGAAAAATCTATGGAGAAAAAGGGAATAATATTGGAAGAATATGTCATTAAAGGACTGAGCTAGGGTATCTTTTGAGTTGAAAGAATAGTATAAATGGGTCAGCAGATATACCAGGAGTTAACTTTTCTATCTTCTTTTATGTTTTTCTGTCATCATTACTCTTTATAGAGATGAAATATGGGTTATTCAATGCCAAATCTTACAATTTTGTAAATATCATCCTTCCCAACCCTGCTGAAGATTGAACTGGCTAAGTTTGGATTGACAGGAAACCTTCCGAAGTAGAACTAAAGATGTACAATACAAAACCCAGGGCACTGTTATAATGGAGTTTATTAACTCACTCTCTTTCATGGCAGTTTTTTTTAAATATTACTTAGATTGTTTTTCAGATTATCATAACCTAATGCAAAACATGTCACAATCATTACCTGAGATTCAGCTATATGTATATCATCCATCAGCTCATCCATCCCCTGTCTAAAAATCTTATCACCATAAATTACATTTGAAAACCTAAAGTAGATGTTATTCATCCCTATTATTATTGAACAACAGGGGATGCACATGTTTTTTTAAATCAGAATACTCACTCTATATTCACTAATGCCTTTCAATATCTTATGGGATATTCAATTGGCAAATTAGTAATGAAGTTTTTCTAAGAGAAATGATGCTCTTAAAAAAATAATTTCAACACAAACCATTTTGCAGAAGATAAGCATCTCAATAATGGTCTGATGATCCCTGCACAGCTGGGGGGAAATCTCTGCCTTTCAATCTATTCATTTTGACTCCTATGTGTGTTTGGAAATAGAACATTATTATTCTACCCACTGAATTTATCAAAATGCAGCTTTACTGATCTTTGAGGTTACTCGTAAGTCTTCTTCAAGGTCATTCCTCATCTGTTATCGCTTCATAGTCTGTCCTGCACCAAGGACCATGGTGCTGCTAGGGCAGAGTAGCATCATCTTCATTGACATTACCACTGTCATTGTCATCATCATCAATAAAAGTGACACCTTATCAAATGCTATTTCAGGATAGTACAGAGAAATAAATGCCATAAGGGACTTTTGGTTTAGTTAAGAAGTTTGGTATATAACTCTCAGGTTCACTTAAGGCTTGGAATTCTGCTAATCCACTTGGAGAAATATTAATATATGACCTTCACATGTTGTCACCTCTATTAAGCTTATAAGGCTTTTTCATGTGACTGTTTTTAATTATTTCTGCTACATTCAGCCTGTTTATCACACTATTTATTATTGACATGAACACTGAAGTACTTCAGCTAATTTTGGTATTTATTTAATGTCAGTCCTCAAACACTAAGTAGACTTTGTGGTTAGAGTTTGTATGTGCTTGGCTCCATGTGGAACATTAATGCCAGGCAAAATTAAGTCACTAGCATTTGTTTAGAAATTGTGACTTAATTTTACCTGGCACACATTGAATCCTTTCCATCTACAGGAGCAAGTCTTCTATCAGTTAAGTGTAGTTAAATTTAGTTCTTCTATTGTATTTGTGGAGATTTCTTTCTGTTTCTTTTGTCTTATCCTCTTCTTTAGGAATACCAGTTTACAAGATGATCTCCACTGATATTCCTCATCTATGTCATCATTCTTTCTTAGTTTGTTTCTTCCTTTCTTCCTCTTTCCTTTTCTCCATGCTTTCCTTCCTTCCTTCCTTCCTTCCTTCCTTCCTTCCTTCCTTCCTTCCTTCCTTCCTTCCTTCCTTCCTTCCTTCTTTTCTTTCTTTCTTTCTTTCTTTCTTTCTTTCTTTCTTTCTTTCTTTCTTTCTTTCTTTCTTTCTTTCTTTCTTTCTTTCTTTCTTTCTTTCTTTTTTCCTCTTTCCTTTTCTCCATTCTTTCCTTCCTTCCTTCCTTCCTTTCTTCCTTCCTTCCTTCCTTCCTTCCTTCCTTCCTTCCTTCCTTCCTTCCTTCCTTCCTTCCTTCCTTCCTTCCCTCCTTCCTTCCTTCTCTTTTTGTCTCTTATTTGAGTGTCCTTAATCCTGTGTCTGTATGATTTATTTGGTTTTCCATCATTTCAATTCTAATTGTTCCTACTCAGTGAGCTTTTTCTAAATCTGCACTGTGACTTTATGCCTGCATTAGTACTCTCAGGTAAGCCACTGCCTTTGTCATGAGTCTGTTGTTTCATCATTTTGCAATCCATGTTTTCTTAAAAGAAAAAAAACAGTTACTATCTATAAAAAAAACAGTTGCTATCTATAAATTTTCATCTTTCCTAACATGATTATTTTCCCTGGTCATTTAATTGTTCCACAACATGCTTATTTTCTGAGTTTATGTAATTTTTTCTCTAATCTGTGTGAGGAGAGTGGAGAGTTCTAGTCTGGTTCTGAAATGTACTATGGAGTGGTGAAATTTTAAAATATTTCTATTGTTTCTAAATGTCTGTGTGTGGAGGCTCATCTTTGTTGCAATTGAAATATCGAGGTTGAAAATGTCTCCTGTTACTGTACTTCTAGGCTTTCTTACAGCTTGCCTTTCCCCAGATGCTATTAATCAACATGAGCATGGGAAAGGTGGAAGAATATATGGAGGGGGATTTATCAATGTGCAGACTCATACCTCTCACTGTGCACCAAGAACATCAGCACTAACTCCCTGATTTTCAGTCTGAAGGTCCCTCACTGGACTGGCACTTGTGTCTTCCTTTCATTTCATTCTGTTCACATGACACATGCCAGGATTCAGTCAGCAATGGTACATATCTTCCCCCATTCTATGATCACTTTGGTCACTGGATAAGATATTGGGGAAAGATTTTGGAGGTTTTCTCTCTTAATCCTGCTTTTTCATAACATTCATATGTTTTTAAGACTGAAAAAATACCAAGTACGTTGCTTGAGGGATTACAGTCCCCCTGCCCCCACATAGACACACAATATCAGAGGTGGCTTACTATCTACAACTCCTCACACTAAGAGAGAGAAACTTTCTTAAATTTGGTTCATCTTGTGTACAGAGGCTGTCACCTTAGAGCAAAGGTGAATTTTCCGGGGAGATTTTATACTTACCTGCTATTTGTAACTTCATTTTCATGCTGCAGAGAGGTTCCAGAGTGGTAACTAGAACCAAGTCTTCCAGAGGATAGCATATGTGGCTGGAAGGCCAGCATGCTGTTTGAGAGGTGGCATCTATCACAGAAAGAAGCCCAAATACTCATTTGGGCTGAATTCTTTTCTCACTGTCAACTGCTGTCCAATTGGAAGCCATTTTCTCCTTGCCCTTTAGAAAATGAAGGTGCCTGGACTTTTTGAATAATAAATGCCTAGATTATTATATTATCATATTAAAGCAATTGTAAATTTTGTAATGTAATAGAATAGGACGGGTGGGATGTTGCCCATATTCGGTATTTACTTGAAACAGCAGCAGCTAAAAAATAGAACTAAAAATTACGTGTCAGAAGAGGCTTCCTCAGTCACCCTTAATGGCTTGCGTGGGAGTGAACTGCCAGAATCCTGGGTGTCCAAGAGCTTTGGTTTGTATAAGCATGTCAGAATTAGAAACACCCTGAAAAAACACAAAAAATAACAGAAGGCACAAATAAAACAAATGGCTTGTATTTTACTTGTTATGAATCATGTAGCTTGATTTATTTGCACACATTCTGTGCTCTCTAGGCTCTCTGGGGTAAGGCATAGTAGACACTATGAGAACAAAGAGTAAAATTAAGGGTCCATTCTGCTTTTCAAAGTTTTATGATTTTTTGCTATCAAAATATATGATCTCTACTATTATCATAACAAACGTCAAGGAATATTATTCTGTAGATTGTTATCTTTAGAAAAAGGTATTCTAGAATAAAATAAAATTGAACTAGAGCCTTGGAAATCAGTATGATAATGATATCAAAAGTAAACTGATGTGTTATAAAATGTGGACTATGCTATCAAAAGACTGAATACAAGCTCTCACTTACTACCTGGTTTGTTATTACTGATTAACTTAGCTCTTTATACGATGAAGTTTCTCTGTCTGTGATATATTGACAATAATAGCAGTACCCAAGTTATTGGATTTTTGTGAGATTGTCTAGAACACATTTTTTATGAAAATGTTTAGAAAACACTAGAACAATTGATAAATATTTTCTTAATTTGTATGTTCAATCCACAATGCAAAAGTGTGTGTGTGTGTGTGTGTGTGCGCGTGTGCATAAACATAGGCATCAAGGAGAAAATAGTATAACAATATATAAAGAACCACCATTCAGGTTTTTAGTTATGAGCATATCTGACAATAGTATTCTAATCATTGAAAAGATTGAGCAGACATGGGGGTTTTATGGAGGGTTTGGTGGAAGAAAGAGAAGTTGATGTGAGTGTACAGAGAAGATAAATCTTTGAGGACTCTTTCTATTCCATCTTAGTAGTTATTTCTCACCCCTCCAGGTTCCCATAAAAATACTCTCACAATGACCTGTCCTTCTTAATCCCTGTCTCTTTCCCTCACCACACTCCTCCTGGGCAGCTGTGCTGGCAGGAATTTGACTTCCAGGCTGTTGTTAGACTACTGTGTTTCTTCTCCAATGTTTCTTGTGTTTCCAGCCTTTCTTAAACTTGAATGACACATTTCCATTAATGGTTCCATAAGGTCAGACAGTAGATGTCAGCTTGGGTGTGTGCTGTGAAAAAATAGGAAGTGGTGGTAAAATTTGGAGAGTGAATGCATGCCTTTCTCATGTCTGTGACACACATATAGAGCTCCCTTTCTTTGTCTAACCTGCAGACATTATTTTATGCAATAATAAGTTAGAGAATTCTGCAGAGAGAAGAGTAGGGGAGAATGTACTCATTCTGTTGACATAAAAGATCAAAAAGAAAAGGAAAAATAACAGTCCCTACTGCCCTTGCAGACCTGAAGACAAGGCAGGAATGTGGTGGGATAATTCTCTAAAGCTTTTCCTTGTCCTTGTTTTCCTCTGTGCCTTTATAGGAGTTGGATCAATCTATATTTTACATTATTTCCCATTAAAAAACATTTTCATTTCTTCACTGCCTTTTTTCTTTGCTCCAATTTTTAATCTTGAGTTTATCTAAAACTAAAAAAAAATAGTTGAGCTACTTGGATTTTTCAGTATATGTGGTATTTTGATCTTTATTTTAGCATTGCATTTTTTTTTTTTAATTTCAAAGAGAGCCAGTAATCTGCAACATAAAAATTTGCCCATGATTGAAGTGAAATTATATATGCTGAGATTTAGTGGTCATGGACAAAGCACATTAGTCTCATATGACTAAAGAGTTCCCTATGGTTTGAGATATAGGGAACTGTCTAAGCCCCAATTAAAGAGAAGATACTAGCTGGCAGACACCAGTAACGGAGAACAGAGGCTGGCTTAGACTTTTCCCAAATTACTCTACTTTTCTCAGAATTTCCATAGTTCTCCTTTCTTACTTGTCTTAGTAGTTTCTCGTCATGGCAGTATTCATGGATTTCTGTACTCCTCTGCCCCACACCACACTCCCATCAGCTTCCTCCAAGATGGAGAAATTGACACTGAGATCTGTTACCCTCACTTAGCACATTGTCTATCACACACTAGGCAGAAACATTCTTTACCTGAATGAATGAATCACAGTAATTCTAGTACCAACAATGGTTAGGAAATCAATGCAAGGTGAGGGGAAATCCTGGAGCAGCAAGGTAATATGTACTACCTCCTCCCTCAGGACACCTCCTTGTCAACTGCTTGTAGCTACAGAATCAGCAGTTTATTTCAGTTCAGAAAACACTTACTATGACAAGCTCTCTGGTAGGTTATTGGGAAATAAAAGAAAGCAAACTATGGTTATTTCCAGAAGGCAGGTATATTCTACACAGAGGGGGGAAAGGAAATGCCCCAAAATAGTGAGCTACAAAACATGTAATAGGAGGGATGGACTTGAGAGCTACCTTGATTGATACGGAGGGGGCATGGTTTATCAATGGGAGAATGATCAGAAAAGAGGGACACCCAGAATCAGATTTTAAGAATAAATATGAGTGTTTTAGGTCAAGCATGGAAATATTTGTTCAATGCTAACTGTTAGCAATAGTGTGTATGCCTGTGTATAGTGTGTATGTGTCTGTATCTGAGTGTGGGTACATGTGCATGACTGGTGTGCTCCTGTATGAGATGTGTTTAAATGACATTTATGAGTTTATGTGAGTGTATGTACATGTGATTTTGTGTGAATGTATGTGTGCGTGCATGTTTGTGTATATCATATGGGAGGAGCTAGTTGCTGTGGTGGGGTGATCACACTAGGGAATTGGCTGCCTGCGGAGTTGGTAAAAGTCTCTCACATTAGTTCCCACTTGTGGAATGATCCAGTGAAGCTTACAGAAGATGTGACATTGAACTGGAAATCAGGAAGCAAGGGTATTAATTCTGATTCTCTTACATGAAATCAGTGACCTTGGAAAAGACCCTTAACTTCTCTGGGCCTTGCATTTCAATTTGCTTGATTAAGCTATGCAGCTACTAATAGACAATAGCAAACTGATAGCTGACACGCACGGCTAATATTGAGTTTCCCTCCATAGTCAGGGTAGAGTGATTTACATCCATGAAGACCTAAGTGGCCTGACCCTACTAGCAGGAGCACGTGACCTACTCTAAAGCCTTGGCCACAGTAGGGCTCACATTCCACAGTTCTGGCTGTCATACTGAATCCCGTGTAAAGGTGGCAAAGGTGGTTTGACTAGAAAAGTATCTGCAATTCCCAATCCTTGCTGGAGGAATTTGAAAGAGAAAAATCAAAGAATGAAATGAACCTAAAACAGTTTTTATGAAAACAGAATTGATTAAAAAGTCTCCCAAGAGAATGGATCATACTCTCTCTCTTATTAATAATGTGTGTTATCTTTGATGTGGATAGAGGAAAAAAATAGTTAAAACAAAGAATAAAAATGGTTCACGGTTTTGAAACCAAATCCTCACATAAATGCTTAAGGGAATTGTAGGTGTTTAGTTGGGAAAAGAGAAGTCTTGAGGGAACATGAGAGTCATCTTCAAATTCTTTAATGGATTTCAAAACAAAGAAAGGATGTCAGCATTATTTCAGAATCCAGGACACAGAAGCATACAAGTACTTGTTTGAACAGTCTCTCCTGCTTGACTCCATTGGCTCTATTGTCTGCTATGATCCCAGGGTTGTCACAGCTCCCACACAGAGTAGGGCATCAACAAAGCGTACAGAGAGACAGATTTTACTTCATATACAGGAGAACAAAGGCTTCAGGGGCAAACAAACCTGAGTTTGAATGTAATTCTCTGATGAATGGCTGTGGCCTTCAGAATATTACTTTTTTAAGTTTCCTTACCCTTAAAAGTGGAATACTTATTATCCAAGAATGTGAAGATTAAATACAATGATGTGTAAGCTTTGCTGCATTTGATACCAAAATGTAGCCATGAAAAGTGAGCTATTATAGTCATCATTTTATTTGAGCTTCCTCCAAATCCTTCCATCTATATATATAAAAGGCTAAGTATCCATCCATCTGACAAGTAGCTATGATGTTCACTGACCAACAAGAGGCAAATGCTCAATGCAGGAGCTGCCATGAAGTGCACTGGCCATTTAAAAATAGACGGCACCACGGACCTGGTGCCAACAAACCAACAGTCGGCTACCCCCAAGTGGGACAAGGCCCCGCCACCAACCCCGAGCAACTCCCCACCGAAGTGCAGCCAATGCTGCTTGATTCAAATGACATCTTAAAACTCCTCGGCCTCCCAGTTCAGAACCACCTGTCCACTCACACTGCCCATTCAGCCACACACACACACACACACACACACACACACACACACACACACACAGAGTCCTCCAGGCAGGTCTCATTTGGCAAGCAAATATTGCCAAAAGGGAAAATTATAAGTCATTTGCCCTCATTTGCCCTGGGTGGTACTGAATACTTTTCCTCTAAAGCAGAATTTATTTTCCTTGAAAGGAAAAACCTTTCAAGTAGCAAATAAATAAATAAATAAATAAATAAATAAATAAATAAATAAATAAATAAATAAAAAATCATTTACAAATGATTGAATTTTATTTGAAGATTTCTAAATTTGACCAAGTACTTTTCAAGTCCCTCAGTGTTTTCACAGTGTTTTCATAATGATAAGCTCTTTGTTTTCTCCCTTTTTTCCTTCTCTATGCTCTGGTTTTCCTCCTGCACTTGTATGCTCTCTTGCTCGCTCTCAGCCTGAAAATTCTGGTTAGCCTTGGTTTAGGGTACACGTTGTGGCTGATCACCGATAACCACACTCCCAGATCCGAGATGCCGGAACACTTCCTTAAAGCAAAGAGTGCACGGACTCACAATTATATTTCAAGCTGCATTTAACATTGAAGTGTGAGACAACAAATTGATCTTAGATTTCTGCAGTCAAGCATGACCTCACCTCTGACTCTAGCAGCAGCTGCCTGGGTGCCAGAGCAGAAGTTGTGCAGTTGTAAAACAACTAAAAGGAGAACACCTTGCCTCATCCATCCTGAAACAAAGAGAAGAGAAAATCAACCCTCCCCGGAACTGTTCTGCATTAGCCATACCTGCTTCTGGGAAGCAGGCAGGAAAGCAGGACCTGAAACATCCCTAACAGACTTCTATACAAACCACCCCTTCTAGTGTATTTCTCTTCTTAGAAAAAAGGAATCTGTATGCTTCTTTGCTTTATAATCTGGCTCTTTTTCTTGTAGTATAGAGAAATTGATGTGTTCCAGTGTTTGCCACAAAAAAATATCTAGCAAGATGCCTATTCAATGTCTAAGAATTATCTGTAATTGGCTATTTATTTAATCTTCCTGTAATAATAGCTCTTGAACAAAGGAGGAAAAAGTACCTGGCTCAGAGAAGATCAAACATTTCACACTGTTTCATTAATTCTCAGATGGTTTCTTTGAGGTAAGAAAGTAGTATTCCTGCCTCATTAGAGACAGGAAGAAATCAAAATCCAAAGAGAAACTGACAGGTCAAGGAGTGCAGTGTGTCACTGTGGAATGGTGAATTAAACCCAATGCTAATTAATTAAAGTATAGTTGTTAAGAAGAAGAAGAAGCAAGAAGGAAGGAAGGGGAAAAGAAAAGAGATCAAGCAACATTTCAGGCTATCAATGAAACCTAAATCATAATGTAAGAAATTTAAAAAATCGGGGAAAATGACCAAATGGCAGCACATTAAAACATTGCAGTCACATTTCAAATACTTAGGCTGTAAAATAAACATGGCTCTGTTGGCAAAATGTCCTATTGTGAGGTGCTTTTTGAGCACGAAAATACTCTCAAATTCAGAATTGGCCAAGGAAACATATACCTTTATACTTCCAATATAACACTAGGCAATTAAGTGAGAAAGTGGGCCACATCAAAACTCTTTGTCTCTTCCCAAATGACAGTATGTATGATCCAAGTTTATCCTCTGTCAGAAAAAGCAAAAATCAGACCTTTCCCTAAAGTTCCAGAATGGATTTCTCGGCCCAGGTTCCCCACACTGCCTGCTATTCCAGGATCCGCTGCTGTGCGGCGTTGGTCCCCTGCAAATGAACAGGCTCCCGCTTCCCCCAGCTCTTCCTCTGCTGACTTGCTGCTGGAAAATGGTTCTCTTTGCTGTCAGTGTAACAAACGGCTCTAATTGCTGGCTTGACTGTTATGGTGGAAATTGCCGCTGTCCGCACTTGAAGGCTTTCGCTCTGCTTTGGTAATGACACGGAGAGCCAGACTGTTCCTTTCCTGAAGGAATAAAGGAGATCATCTTGGAAACAAATAGTAATAAATAATAAATACTTTTAAAAGCAGTAGAAAACAAACATCCTCTCTGAATGATTATAGTCAAATCTAATTGTAATGCATTTTCCCTCATGAAGGAAGTCTTTGGATGTGTTTTGCCTGTTCCTGATGGTGATGATGGTGGTGGTAGTGTTTGTTTTTGCCTGTGAAGTAATACATGGCCGGCAATGATTTGGAATTGTAAACTTTCCAATTTATTTTCATGGCAGTCTGTAAGATGTGTCCCTGGAGGTAGGCAAACAATTGCAGTTTTAGAGCTGAATTGGCCTGCCTCTCTCTCCTTTCTTACATTAGAAAGCATGCAATCTCATTTTGCATAGGATTACAAAATTCCCAATTTCTAATAAAGTGCCAGAGGAATATGCAATAGTTTGAGGTGGTCCGGTTGCTATTGAAAAACACTCAATGAGAGAAGAGGTAAAAATGAGAGCAGTTATTGTCAGATTTTTACCACCATGACAGAATTCAGGTTACAAAAGGCAATCCCTAATTTGGGAATTTAATCAGATCGCCTGCACCAAGGACAGCAGCTGCTGTTACATTAGCTTGGATAAAATTATAGGGCCTATCAATTCTTATGCTTCAGGGCATAAGCTGATCACCAGCTGAGGTCAAGCACAAATTTCCTCTATGGCAGACTTGCATGGTTATATCCATTATAAGGGATTTAACAACTACCTCTAAAACATCTGATGTGATTCATTACTAAACAAATGCAAACATATAGCGTGATCATACTGATACACAAGCACATACACACCAGGGACTGGGTAGGCATGGCCATGCACACCAGTCTGCATGGAGATCAGAAGGGACCAAAGGAAACCCACCTTCATCAGTCTTTGCCCACAGATTCCCTTTGTCTTAACTCTGTCAAATCCACTGGTGCACATTTTCCCAGTGTCTTCTCTCATCAGACGTTCTGCATTTGCTTCTGTAAACTCAACCTTCAGAAATACATGGTAGTAGCAGGGGCCAGTGTTAGTTTTTTATTGCTCTATAACAAATCACTACAAATGTAGCCGCTTAAAATAACATGCATTTACTATTTCACAGTCTCTGTGCGTCAGTTTTGATATGGGCTCTAGCTGCATCCTCTGCTCAAGGTCTCACCCAGTGGACCTCAGAGTGTCAGCTGGGGCTGTAGTTCTTATCTGAAGCGTGGGATCCTCTTCCACACTCACTAGTTATTGGAAAAATTCATTTCCTTTTGCGGTATGATTGCTAGCTGGCAGCTGGCAGCTGGCAGAGGATTACCCTTGGCTCCTAGAAGTGACCCTTAATTCTTTGCCTCATGACTTCCAGAAGCAATGTTTGCTTTCATCCTGGCCAGGAGGAGTTTGTCTCTTTAACTTCTCTCTCTCTAATGGACCAGCACAGAGTCTTATAAAATAACCTAATGGAGGAAACAGGTATTCCATCCTATTCCCAGGTTTTTCCTACGTCAGGAAGAAGAAATTATATACACAGTATTTACAGAAGAGTGGGAATTTGGGGACCATCTTAGAATTCTGCCCAAGACAGGGCTCTAGTGAAAATAGTAACGATCAATATTAATAGTGTAGGGCTACTTAATTTGGCTGATCCTATCATTAATCTATTCTGTTATGTCTATTAGCAATTGTTCACTAAGGGGACTGATCCTTGGAAGATTTCAATTATCACAATATAAATAAAATTTTAGAATGGAAATTAGAGGTTATCTTGTACAACCATTTTATGTGGCAGGTAAGGAAATTGAGATGCAACAAAATTAGTGTAACTAAATTGACTCTGTCATTTAAGGCCAGGAGAGAATATAGTTCTCCAAACTGCTGAACAGGTTGCACACTTGCCTTTAATTCACCATCAGAGTCTTTGCCCACTTCAGGGCATTTACTCTCATTCCTATGTATTTCCAAGTGCTCTGCGATCTTTGTGCATCTTGACCCAACAGACTGCTTCTTATGAATAACAATAAAATCATTCACATAGAGATGCCAGGGACTGATTACATTTCCCCTGCATTATCATGGTGGTACCTTTTTCACAAAAATAAATACATTAAGCTAAAAAGGAAAATGTATATTCTTAAGGTAGAATTTCATGTTATGGAGAGCCAGAAGGAGAAAGGTGTGTGGGGGGCGGTGAGGGGGAGAGATTGAGAGAGAAATAATGATTTGTCCTGTTGTCTCTACCAGCAAAGTAAATAATTGTCTGGGGTCATTTGTCTGATAAGAGAATGACTGAAACTGGAAAAGTAGAGAACTTTTCTTTGCTCCTTTAATCATACAGTGGGGTGTTCCATTTCCTAAAGCCTTTATATAGTCAGCTATTCCTTAAACTAACTTCTCATTGTTTAATGGAGCCCTATTAATTTAGGGGGGTTCATTAAAACTCTATTGCTATTAATGACTGGCAAGGCAGAGCCCTTTAAAGCAGGAACTGCTTGGGCCAGAGAATCTTGGAACCTGCAAATAAAAGGTTGAAATCTATTGTACTTTTAGGAGAGATAATAAAATCAGGGCAGCCCTGCCAGTTTCAACATCAAGATTTTTTTCACAATGCTCTTTGGTGTCTGTAATGAATGAGTTTTATTCTTCTTATTATTAAAGCACCTGCCAGTGATTGAGAATGGAAGCAGACAATGGTAGAGGCTACCTTTGTGAAAAGCAACACGGAAGACGGACTTATTCAAAATGTAGATTTTATTCACCAGGTAGATGTTGGGTCACATGCCTGTTATTTCAACTAGGACCACAATTTACATTTTAATTATTGTGGCTGGATTGGGTTGAAGGAGAAGAAAGATGGTGCTTAAAGTATTTGTTAAGAAATGCATTTCTCTGACTTGGGCAGTACTGTGATGATACCTGCAAAGTTGCTTAAATACATATTTTCTCCGCTAACATATATCATTGCCTTAAGATAAGAGTGCATCAGACTTTGTTATATGCTCAGCATGAACTTGTCATCTTCAAATTAGACAGAGAAAGACTGTCATCTTCATTTGAGCTATGAAGAAATATTCTCATATTTCCTAAAAACTGTCAATATTTTAAGCAAAATGTTATCTTAACCTGAGGATGGAACATTTTCTCATCCAGTATTCACCCTGTCCTACACTTTCAGGCAACCATCTCAATGGCAACGTTATGAAAAATATTTCTTCAGGAAAAAAACAACAACACGTTCTTCTATTCCTATTGTCTGGTTAGCCAAATCTCAACTGATCTTTCCATATAGAGTCCAAATTTTGCATTTTATATACAAATTTTCTAACTATGAAGTTCACAGTAATTCTTCCACTTTCTCACAGATTCTATTCCTTGGGGTATTTAACATGTAAATATATTTTATCTTTGTTTCCTTTATGTAAGTTTTATTTCCAAATAAATTTCCAAATTCACTGAAAATAGGAATTTTACCTCATAAGTTTTTAGTACCTCCTACAATGTCTAGGGAAGTACTAAAGAGAATAAACACTCAGAGAACTGGAAAAATAAAATTGAAATAGAAACAGATTATATTAAGTGGCCACTGACCTTTTCATAATTGGGATAGTAATTTTTGTTGTCTTTCCTTTTTTTGATATTTCTATTGGACATGTTCACTTGTTTGCTTAGTTTTTGCTTTGCATCACAAAAATGTCTGGATTTTTTAGCATGGAAGACATGAAGGAAATTTGCTAATAGTTCATTAACTTACCATACCATTTTGATAGAACATACCATGCAGTATTAAAAACCAAAACCCAAACATATAGAGAGGTATGTGGAATATATACTTACCAGATTAACTTGGCTCTGAAATTAAACTGTTAACCATTCCCTAAGACTCGGGGCTTGCAAATTTATTCCTAAGAGTTGCCTGCATATGCAAGTGGTCAACATAATCGTAGTTTAAAACCAATTAAGGAATTTACTGTATAGAGGAATTCTACTGTTAATTCTATTTCTGACATGAAAAGTCAGCTCCTAATATTTTGTTATACTAATGTTTGTTTGTTTGTTTTCGGGGGGGGGGGGCGTTGGTTATATGCCAGGTTAATTAAGGCAAGGCACACCTGTAAAAAACAGCCAACTATATGTGACTTCATTTGCACTGCTTTCCAGCATGCCAGAAACCAATAGCTTGGCCAGATCTCTAGTCACATACACCTTAAGTTTTAATGGTTACCATGGCAATGGAAAAAAGGCATTACAAAATACACAAGCTGTTAACATGTTGCAGCAGCCAAAAGAAAGAGCTAAGAATAAACTTCTTCAAATTCCTGATCGCACCACATTTAAGGGAAACTGCTGTGAAACCAACGTCATGCCCCAGTCAAATAGCTCATTAATCTGAAGCTGAGGCTGCATACCCCTCTGTAGGAGCTCTCCATCAGCTGGGGACGGGCCATCTCCCTGTAAGAACATCCATGAGTGAGTCAGAGTGAGCAGGATGTGCTGGGAGCTGGCAGGGACTGAAAGAGAACAAAAGTAAACAAGGTGCAAATTGAAGCTCAGCTCCTCCATCAACAAGAAAGAAAGCCTTCATGTTTTCTAACGGGGATGACAGAGAAGGGAATTTAGATGAATCTAATTTAGATAAATCTATATTTTATTGGGTGAGTAAATCATTATGACCATAGACAGATTAGCTAAATGTTCCATTTGCTTTGGGTCTTGATTTATTTTGTTTTGGTTTGGTTTTAGGTAGAACCCAGATATTTTGGCTGCAAGAATACAAAATATATGTATCCATATAGTCTCCTGCAAGGAAGAAAGTATTGCTCACTGAGTAGAGAGTATTCCTTCAATAATATAGCTTCCAAACTGTAGAAAGAAGAAAAAGGGTCTTTGGTTTGGGAGTATGAAACCACTCATGAAGAAAAGAAGATAAGGTGCCAGTTTTTACATTTAAAGGGGCATTGGTTCTAGAACTAACAAACAGACAGAGGTAGAGCTCTTATTTATTGATTTATAGACATAGGTCCAAGCAAACAGAATAAAGGCATTAATGAGAGAGATGAATCATTAAATATGATGCAAAAATGCAAGTCTGATTCATATTGTTTAATTGTGTGCTTTTTCCAAGTTTGTGATTTTCAAGGAGGGAGGTCACTCAGGGATGGGTCAGACTGCCATTCTGAATTAACCACAGAATGTGGTGAATTAATCACAGAATGTGGTGGGCACCACTCTTCCTTATATCCATTTATCTTGTGGTAGAATTATCCTTGTTTCTGTGTGCTTCTCTACTCTCACTCTGGAGCGTCTCCATGTTGTTTTGTTTGCTGTGCCTGCTTAATTCCCTACTGTTTGCAAGTCTAGTTCCTTTTCTCATCCCAGCCTCCCTGAGTGGGCCAATTCTTCAGCAAAGCCTCCACACTGCCATCCAAATACCATCTCTCCCTTTCCTTCCAATCTGCAGTATGAATCTGATGGTGTCCATTTGGTGCTTAGTGCGTGATTACATAATATTCTCCCTTGTCATTACTCTTGGAAAACTTTAAAGGTCCAACTAAATTTATGATTTTACTATCAGGCCTTACTCCACAACCTTGATGTCTCCTGTATTTAGGGTATTACTATAGCCACTGAACAAGGTCAGTGCCCTAGAATATCTACTTTCTTCTCTTTCCTGTTTTTAATCTTACTTTTTCAGTTAGATTTTAGAGTCATTTAGGACTGCAGTTTCATCCTAGTCTGCAATGTCCACTGCACCCAAAAGACTATGGTGCTTCTGCTAAGTACCCAATAAGTGCTCAATAAATTGCTTTATATTTTAATCCCCAAGGGCAATGTACTTCACCATCACTGCATGTTTTGAAATTATGTTAATTGTATTTTAAGACATGTTGAAAACTCAAAGAATTAAGTTATAGAAATAGAGTAAATCAAGATGAAACTCAAATCATGATAAGGTTATATAATTTTGCCAACAATTCATAGAACTGGAGAGCTGGAAGAGATGTGGGATGTCAACTACTCGGAACCAGCCCCTTTTGAAGCAAAAGCACAGTGAGGTACCCTGAGGTCACATATAGAGTTGAGAAAACAGGCTCCTTAAAGATTCTTCATGGATACTTCCCCAGTGCCCTAATGTTTGCCTACACTGCATATTGTTATCTATAGGTTGTCCTATGCATTCCCTATTACATTTGATATATTGCATATTGTCTATTTACACTCGAGGCCATATTTCTTTATCTGTTTTAAACATTTCTGGTCAGGCCTGGCTGGTGTGTCTCAATGGATGAGCATCAGTCTATGAACCAGGAGGTCATGGTTTGATACCCAGTCAGAGCATATGCCTGGTTGCAGTCTTGATCCCCCGTGTGGGGCATGCAAGCAGGCTTCATCCTCAGGGTGGGGCATGCAGGAGGCAGCCGTTCAGTGATTCTCTCTCATTATTGATGATTCTCTCTTTCTCTTCATTCCTCCCTGAAATAAATAAAAATGCATTTTAAAAATAAATAAATAAACATTTCTGGTCAGGAAGCAGAGAATACTTTTGCCTGCAGTATTTCTTCAGCTGATAATGTAGCGCCCCCCCCCCCAAAAACAAAACAACTTACTCCCATATGATACTCACTTATCAATTAATCAGCATTTGCTTTAAATCAGATACTGTGTTAGGTATGTGGGATACTACATGGGATACTACATGGGAAATCAGATACTGTGTTAGGTATGTGGGATAATAAATGGAAGTTATGCCCCATCTCTGCCCTCAAGATGCTTTGTGGTCCAGCAGGAGGTAGCACCGAGGAGAAATGTGGATTTGGCTGAGAGACACATTGGAGTAGAGAGGCAGGGCATAGGTTTGGCAAGCTCTGTGGCCAATGCCATGGCATTTAGACTTTAAAATATGCAGTATGTAAAAGAACAGTGGCATAATTTTATTCATATTAAAAGTATCTTAACGCCAGTGCAGAAGAAGGCAGTGTCGAAGTGAAATAACTGATATGAATATTATATTGAGCAAGGTACAAACCATTCGCAAACAGGAACACTTTAAAATGAAAGTAGGTAGAAGCTCAGCTTTCAGTAGTTACAGCTTAGTTTATAAAGCATGAATGAGGGAGTACATTTTTGTTGCTATTGGTTACTAGAGACATATTCCTTTTTATTACATCTGTTGACTTGTTTGTAGCTGATTGGCTAGGAAGCTGAAAAGTCATAATGACATTAAGAAAGCTTAAGTTTTATGTAAGGTGAGAGTTAGCATTATGGGGGAAATCAAGACCCTTTTAAGTTTTGGCTACATGACTATGATTATTTGGTGAAGGATATATTCTAATCATAGGCTCCATGTCAATTGCTCTTTAACACTAGATATGGGCTCAGCAGAGGAAAAGGAGAATAGTCTGGTATCTCATACAGTAATCCAAGTGAGATATTATAAACTTCCGAATCAATCTAGAAGCAATACAAATTGAAACACGGAGGGTAAAAAGCCAAATATTTATCAAAACAAAAATTCTATCAAACAGAAGGGGCTGAGGGAAAAGTTCAAGTTGACATTCAGGATTCTGGTTTGTGTTACAGTGAATGGTGGTGCCATCTCCTGAAAGGAACACAGAAAAAGGAGTGAGCTTGAGAACAGATGCCATTAATTAATTTTGCAATATTGGGTTTGATGTACCATGAGAGGCTTTCAGGAGAAGTTAGACACCACCTGAACCTGGAACTCAGGAAAAAGGGCAAAGCTGGATAGACAGACAGATGTGATTTCCATATAAAGATGCCAACACACTGAATCATACTCTGCTCCTAAGACAAATCAGAGACAAATTCCTGAAGAAAGCAGGTGTCTGTTAGTGTGGTCCCACCACACAAAAGTTACATCCTCCTGACCCTGGCCTCTTATGCACTCCCACTCTCTCATTGCCACTTACTCTGTTCTATACATTTTTTTTCTGAACTAAGGTTATTACAAACTTCATATGTAATTTATCTCCCCCTTGGGACTCTGGAAGATTGAAAAGTCTCCCAGAAAAGAAGAGAATAGGGCTCTAATGATATAATTTAATGAATGAAATTAGTTCCCTTGCAGGTTAATGTAGGCAATAATAGCTGCTATTTCTAGGAAGCAGAGGATAAAATTTGGACAGGAAGATGTGCCCCTTATAACTCCACTGCTAAGGTAATCCACTGATACATAAGAGAAATAACTGATGCTTCTATAGTTCTCACTATATACTAGAAACTGTTCTAAGCACTGTATATAGTCATTTAATCCTCACAATAGCCATTTGGTACTATATTTTTCCAACTTGTAGATGATATACTGAATTATGAAACAGTTGAGTAAATTGGGTGAAGTTTGCAAGTGTAGGAGCTGGGTCTCAATCTAGGAAAGTCTAACTCCAGATTATGTGCTCTAATTGTTTCTATAATTAATTAGTTAATTCATTAATGCATAAACATTTATTAAAGTGAGTGATGTTCTAGGACAAAGAAAAAATAGAGAAGCTAACTCAATGTTTCCTGACTTGCCAGTTATTTAATAATTGTACTTTTTGTTCATGAATTAATTAAAGATATTTTGGCATTATTGGGAGCCAGGAAAATGAATTTTGATATTCACTATATTCAAATATAATATGCTAAAAAATTAGGAATAACAATTGGGTAAACATTTCTCCATTATCAATGACAGAAGACATTATAGAAGAAAGAACATGACTTGGAAATCACCAATTGAGCTTCTTCTTCTCCTCCTCCTCCTCCTTCTCCTTCTTCTACCAAGTGTTAGTAGAACAATCTAGGACAAATTATTTTAGGTCTGTGAGAGTCTTGATTTTGTCTATGAAATGGGGATACTATTGCCCAATTTACAGAGTGGTTGGTTTAAGACTATTTGACATGATTTATCTAAAAACTCTAATTCATTGCTTAGGAAATAGTACATGTCCTATAAATATATGCTATTACTGTTATTCACATGAATCTATCAAAGAACTAAGAGAGACAAAATGTAAATTAAATATTCATGCATATTTTATTTTATTAGCAAAACATTACTGGAAAAAAACATAGGGTCGACATATGACTTGACAGATGAGACAACTGAGATTCAGATAGATTAAATTAATATCTCAAAGCCCCAAAGTTAGTATTTGCAAAGAATTACTACCTTAGGTCTCTGCAATATGAGTCAAAACAATGATTTCCCACATATTTTATTAAAATGCCATGTTGTTCTTGAATCCAAGTCATCCTTAGGGTTATTCGTGAGTTAGGATAAAGTTAAAAGTCAAGTTTCTGGAATATGTGACAGAACCCACAACTTTTTGTCCTTCCACTTTCTGTGTGCCACATTGACAAGTATACTTCCATGAAATAGCATGATTTTGTTCTTAATTACATGGTAGACTAGAGGGTCAGACTTGTATACATGCAGAAAAAAAGCTGCCACTATCTTAGAAGTTTGCTTACAGCCAATGGATTTGCTTTGGAGGTCCCCTGTATCAAGTACTGACTCATCACAACCATGAATAGTTGTGATATCTGATAAGATCACCATCCAAACAAGGATAGTCAGTATCCAAACTGGCAACAGGGCCTGATTTCTCTGTTATCTACAAGGACCTGGTGTATCTTGGCAGCCCACCAATGGCCCATCCCATGCCACACCTCTGGTACCCACACCTCAGCCTTAAGGAGAGGGTTCCAGTATAAAGCCCAAACCACCATGCTCCATTTCCTCAGGCAGAGGCAGTGAGCCCTCTCAAGCTGCTTTCAGCCTCCCAAATAAGTGAAATGTTTGACACAGCAGCATATGTTTTTTGGCAACTTTGTTTAATCCACATTTTAAGGGAAAATTGAAACTCCACAAGGTGCGAAAAAGATTAGTAGAACATTTCAGTATCTGGTGGAAACCAGACCGTGTTCCCTCCTCCTTCTGTTCTCTTTTCTTTCCTCCTTGTGTAGATATTTGCTTTATAAAAGCTGTCATAGAAGTGAATTTTTTAATTAAGAATCTGAGCCACCTAACTGCAGAACAGAGAGAAATATCAAATGAGACAGGGTGCAGGAGCCATCTGTAAGCCAGATATGGCACATGTCTACTCTCAGGAAGGCTCACCACTCTCTGAAGTCATGTGTGCATCACAGAATCAAAGGTTTGGGATTAGACAAATTTGATTTCTAAAGAAGTTAGATTTCTTACTACAAGATGAGGAAGTGACTTCCCCAGGAAGAATGTAACTTTGTCAAGATTTGCTTATTGTTTTAGACAATGCAAAGTCATAGGCAATTGCTTCCAGAAACCACTTTTTCAGAAGCTCTGATTGGACTAGTTTTAAAGACTTACAAATCTGGACTCCAATTTATCTGAAAAATCCACAGAGACCTCCCTTTTAAAAACCAGATTTGGAAAAGTCCAGGGAGAGGGAAAGAAAGAGAAAAACATATATGTAAAAGTGACACATTGATCTGCTGCCTTCTGCACATCCCCTATCGTGTGTGTGTGTGTGTGTGTGCGCGCGCGCGCGCAGGAGGATGCCCAATCAACTGAGCTACACCAGCTAGGTCAATGACACACTATGTATACAGGGTACCACCAGGTAGGTAGGCCACCAGGTAGGTAGATAAGGTACCAGAAAGTATGATCAGAACATCCTTCACTGGGCTCACAATTCTTATAAATTCTTTTTTTCAGGATTTCAAAAATCACAGCCCCTGCTCCTGGTCAACCTACTAATAAAGGCTGTCCTTCCAAGTGCTCCCCTTTCCATTTTCTTGCCAGAAAATATAGCAATGTTCAACAAAAACTGGAATTCTTTCAACTCAGAAAAAAATTGCTTAATCTAGGGACACTGAAGAAAATTCTTCAGCCTAATTCATACTTCTACTTGTGAGGCTGCCTTAGCATCATTCCCATTTATACCTGTGTAAACTGTTGGGATACCTACACTTCAACTCTTTATAAAGGAGTAACCAGCTCCAGCTCTTCTTTATGAATAGAACTATGCCCACAATTCCCATGAGTCCAGGAGTATTCTATAATCTTCAGATTCAACCTACCATACAAAAATCAACTTTGTTATACACGAGTACATTTTATCAAGAATTGATTTATGAATGGTTAAGGTATGCTCCAGTCACCATTTATGCCAGAGGGTTTTATCATCTCCAGTGAGTGACAATCTACTCTAGTGACACCGTTTCTACTATTTAAAATTCTACACCTTGCATCTGATTACACCATTAACCATTATGTTCCCCAGGTTGTAGAGATTTTAAGGTAATTAAATGTCCCCCAACAGTCGTAGGCCTTTGGCCACAGACTCTTACTTTCATTTGTAGTGGTGCACTGAATAAGAAGCCATCGTCAAAACTCTGGATTGTGATGAGAGCAGATGGCAACCAGGTTGACCAGCACAACACACGGGGAAGGGAGGAAGGGAGTTTCACTCACAATTAGAGGGGATGTCCAAATCTCCGGCTCTACACATTCCCCACTGAACTAAAAAGATTTATGTAATTAATGTTTATACTCCTTTTGTGATACATTCTCTTTCTTGACAAATTTATGAATTTCCATAGTTTCAACTGTCATTAAAAGTTAATGAATCTTAAATGTGTATACATTCCTTCTGCTCCATAAGGAGAACTTCTGGTCTTTCAAACTTGTTGTTAGGAAGTTCTGAAGATATATTGGGATATGTTTTGCAGTTTGTTGCATATCAAACATGGGTGAATTACTGCTAGGTTCTTATTCTATTGCTCTTATTACTACATCATTCCCTCAGTTAATAATGAGTGTTACCTTTATAGATGCTAAAGTCAGGAGTACAAAATATGTCTATTGCATCTACCACAGTGATCACTATTATGTTTGGACAAATACAGTAGTTAATCAATATAAATATTCGTATTGATTAAGTCCATACACTTCTTGATTGGGATTGCACTTAGGTTAAGACATGTAAGTTGGTAGGGGAGCAAAAGGAAATGAGTATAAGTCACTGGTAACTGTGGGAGCAGTCAATACCCAAGTTGTAGCCAAAGTAGATTTTCTAGTGGGCTGAAATACTTTTGAAAAGACTTTGTGAGATTGTCTTCCTGTACAACTAAGCTTGCATGTATTCAGAAATGTTGGGACTATATTTGGCCGGTTTCCTGGGAATGGTGTGTGGGATCAATAATGTGGTTCTCTCTATTCAGAAACCCTCCCCCCCCATCCTCTGAGCATATGCATCTCCATCTGTGCAATGTGAGATTCATCCTCATCAGTTAGATGACCTTGAAATTAGATCACCTACCTGTTTTCTAAAGAGAATTGAACCATCTTCAGGTACAATTGATATTGGTCCCAGTAGCCACTAGGATTTGATTGTAACAGATCAGGCAGAAGTGAGAGGGGTCATCATTCTATAAACAGGTACTCTCTCCTTGAGATGTCTGATCTTCTACCAAATCTATTCCTATGATGCTCTGATAAGAATGCCATTTGAATTCACACAATCATTTTGCCCTTGGAGATGGAGAGAAACACCCCTGAGAAATTAGCTGCCAAAGAAAACTGTCTCAAGCAATTTCTTTTTTTTTTCTGTAGACTTCCTCAGATGCATATTTTCTATATTAATCTCAAAGTTATAAAAATCATCAGTATAATGATGTACAAGTTGAAAAAAAGAATCATTTCTTTTACTTCATGTGTTTTCCCTTTCATGGTCTGGTTGCCAAGGACTATCATCTCCAATCTTGGCCTTTATTTTTAATTCTGTGAGCCAAAATCCATCATTTCTGAATATTGTCAAGACAGGGAATTTGAAAGTTTTATTCTGATCATTAATCAGCCCCCTCCAATTAAGCTCAATTATACCCTATAATAATTTCTATAATTATTGATTGATTAATCTTTCAACTATTAATTAAAAGTCTTAATTACACTTTTTTCTGGTGTTATTTAAGCTAAAATTATTATATAATTTCCCTGGTATATGCAACATGTCCCACTAGCCTTATGGTAAAGTCATAGTCCACTAGTTATGAATCACTCAACAGCAGAATCCAAAACTGAGTGAAATAATCTCCTTCATACCCAATCCCTGCAGACACGTGTGTGTTGGAACACACTACAGCTCTTGGTTAAAGGTTGAGAAAGTTAGATAAGGCAAAATAGTTAAACACAATAAGAATCCTGGAACAATAGATGAAGGTAAATATTTTCACAAACCTAATAGGCTAGATCATAAACGAGACAGGATAAAAATAAATAAATTTGCAAGATATTCATGTTTCCCATGTACCACCTAACCTCCCAGTCTTCCCCTTGTTTTTGTAGGATAGAGGCAGATTTCAGCTGTGTGAAGCTGCCAATTTGGCCTTTGTAGGAAGCTAGGGTTACTAGTTTGGTAGAAAAATTAACAGGGAGTAGGGAAGAAGAGTAACATATACTCAGTAGAGTATATCCTATTCCAATGACTTTAATTCTTCATTACCTTTTAATCATCTCAAAAATCTAAAGGGAATAATTATGTCCATTTTATAGATGAGAAAATATGATCAGAGGACTCATGGTTTGAACCCATCGATATCAAACTTCTAATTTGTCATAATATTCTTGATTGCTTTTGTGACATGTGCTGGGGAAAAAAAAAACAAAAACACTTGTTTGATAGAATAGGACATATTTGGTATCATGTAAATGTGCCATAAATATCAGTAAGTCCACTGATATCTGGTGACCTAGGCCAAGTAACACTAACACTTGGAGCCTAGGGTTCCTAGTCTGTAAATTGGGAATAAAACTTACCTTATAGGGTTTGTTTGGGACTGATGGAAATGTGGTACATATTGTTTCACCGTGCCTAGTATGAGCGGCTCTTCATCAGTGCTACATATCATTCACTACTTAATTAACCCTTTCTCTAAAGTTACTGGATCTTGTTTTGAAACCTGGTTCTGCTGCTGACCACTGTTTAACTCGAAGCAGTCTATCTCACACCCCCTTACTCTACCCTCTATCTCTGTCTTTTGGGACTCATGGAATGTTAATAGTTGCAACAATCTTAGGAATCCCATAGACCAGCCCCTCATGCCAAGATGAGAATACTGAGGCCCAGAGAGGGTTAAGGCATTGCCTGTGGTTGTACTGCTCATTACTGACAGATTCAGGCCTCTAGACTCCCATTTTCAGAGAACAGTTTCCCCCACTCCACATTGCCCCTCAAGCTAACATTTGCCCTACATTTTTTACAAGGTTGTCATGAGGATCAAATATGATTAAATAGGGGAAAGTGCTTTAAAAAGTGCAAAATTATGCACAAGAGCAAAGCATGACTATTAATGGGTTTCTTATTTGGCTTCTTAGGGTAGAAATGCAGTATTATTTAAAGTGGCTTTAAAGGTTTTTGGTTTTTTTTTTAAACTATGAAGTGCTGTGAAGTCGTGTTACTACATTTCGCAAAGAGTGTGCCAGGACTTGAAAAGAACCCTGTGGCGCACATTTCACCTATATTATATGAAATTCTATAATAGGTAGGATGTTTTTCTGACATGATGATTCAAGTGCAAATAGCTTTTATGGGAGGTGATCCCAGGAAACTCTGGTAAGGGAATAGAAAAGTAAGGAAAGAGGACAAAACCATTAAATGGTGTATTATTAAGCATGTTACTAGTTTGGGCAGGTTGAGCAACACTCCACTGGAAGACACTAAGAGTCAGTTTAAAGCATTTGTATCAAATGTATCTTACCCGAGGTGATGGCCAGCTATTTATTCACACATTCACATCAGCCCTTGCTTAAGGGTATCCTAACAGGAGGCATTCAGTCAAGTGCACCTTGCTCACAGGACTGAGTGGACTCTGGTGGGCAAAGAAAACCTTGAGGCAACTTAGTCCCAATCTGGTCAGCTTGCCTGGAAAAAGTAAGTGTTGAGGTTATATGAGTCTTTTAGTACCAACCACCTCGGTTTTATGAGGCCTTAGGAAAAACCAAGGTCTCTGCTTTCAAGGTGTCAGTAAACTCATACATACATATGTTGTCCTTATTTAGGTCAAATCAAAGAAGTACTATATGAATGACAATTGCTTGGGATAGGAAGACAGTGGGAATGATGTTTGTGGATGGCAGGGAAGCCTGGGCTCCTGGGGACTGCCTCTGTTGTTTTCCTGTCCCTCATAGCCTATTGGTTTTCTGAGCAAATACTGTGTTTCTTCAGACAAGTCAGTTGATGGGGCTCAAGCATAAGCTGGAAAATTAGATACTGCATAGCCACCAGCAGACCTGTAGGTTCCTTTTCCTCTGAATACCCAGTCCCATCCTAATATCCCCAGCTGTCAGGAATCCTTTACCAGAACTGCCATCCAGGGGTATCATCCCCTCTGCTCTGCCCCCTCATTATTTCTTTTAAACATGTCCATTGCTTAGTCTATGGCTTTCAGTTAGCTTTTGAACAGAGTAACAATATGAGAAATTTATACATGGAAATATGTGAATGCTAGGTATGAATTTATAGCATTTCTCTTTCCATAAGGTAGTGCATTTTTACAGTAGATGACTAGAGGCCTGAAAAATGGACTAAAAAGAAGTATGTTGAATGGTGAGCGTCGGGCACTAAGTAGGAAGCCAGCTACTCTGTTTATGCCTATAACACTATTGAGATAGAAGAATGTGGCCTGGAGACCCTTTTCCCAGGTGGCTGGTTAAGAAACACACAGACAACACTTTCATATTATTCTCTTCATCTATAATTCCATTTTTCAAAGGCAGAGCTGATCTCTGAAGAACCATTTCAGCCTCGCTTCCTAATGTTGGTCAGATAATACCATTCCTCACTCATATTTATTTTCACAAACTCTTCATTTTTTGCTGTTACTGCATGAGAAATACATTTATCCCACATGCAGATTGTAAGTGACTTGAGGGCAACAATTGTGTTTTATTTGTTCTAAAATATTGTTAAGTCCTCATAGTTTGCTGAACAGAGGCTGGAGGTGAGCATTCACAGAGATAAGTTCATTTGCCTTTAGCAATAGATTTGTGATGTGGCTATTAGTCTGATGTGGATGGCATAGAAATCAGGTTCAGAGAGATGAGAAGACTTTGAATCTTCCTGTACCTTTTTCATGATGCTGTGTGTCTTGCATATGTAAGTTGTAGAACAGAGTGTGGAACGTATGTCTTCTTTTACAAAAAGTCACATCATATGTTATCTCTTATTATACAAATATCACATGGCTTCCTATACATTTTATAAATATCATGACAAGTATGTGCACTGGTGTCTCAAGATCCATGTTTAAAACACTGCCCTGCCACTTCCCAGCTCTCTGCAAGTCAAGCCCTCCATTTCTCTGGCTGTAAAATGAGAGGATGCTTGCTCTACCCCTTCATAAAGTTTTATAGGCTCAAATAAAATAATAAATGTGGAAGCACTTACCATAGTTAAGCACTTATCACAGTTATTATGACTGTAAACTTTAGAATGAGACATGGGGTTAAATACCTGCCTATCACTAGCATTTGTGCAAAATTTCCAAAATTATGTACCTTCTCTTTGTCTCATCTCCTTTTTCTTTAAAATAGGAATACTAAAGATTTTGTTTCAAATTGTCTTGATGATTATATGGGACTAGAGGTCTGGTACAAGAATTCATGCATGGGTGGGGTCCTTCGGCCTGGCTGGCGATCGAGGCCCATTGGGGCCCAACTCACCCAGTCCTGATCAGGGACAATCAGGGTCGGCTGGCCGTGGGGGAGGGACCACAGGAAGTTGGCCAGCTGTGGGAGGCTGCCTGTGGGAACACACTGACCACCAGGGGGCAGTTTCTGCATTGAGTGCCTGCCCCCTAATGGTCAGTTTGTGTCATAGCAACCAGTCCTTTGGTCATTCGGTCATATAGGCTTTTATTTATTTATATATATACTAGAGGCCCGGTACACAAAAATTTGTGCACTTGGGGAGTCCCTCAGCCCGTCCTATGCACTCTTGCAGTCTGGGACCCCACAGAGGATGTCCATCTGCTAACTTAGGCCCACTCCCTGGGGGACTGGGCCCAAGCTGGCAGTCAGACATCCCGCTGGCAGCCCAGGAGCCCTTGGGGGATGTCCACTTATCAGCAGGGAGCAGACCTAAGCTGAAGTTGGACATTCTTAGTGCTGCTGAGGAGGTGGGAGAGGCTCCGCCACCATCACTGTGCTGGCAGCCATCAGGCTGGCTTGTGGCTGAGCAGAGCTCCCCCTGTGGGAGCACACTGACCACCAGGGGACAGCTCCTGCATTGAGCATCTGCCCCCTTGTGGTCAGTGTGTGTCATAGTGAACAGTCATTCCCAGTCATTCTGCTGTTAGGGTCAATTTGCATATTACGCTTTTATTATATAGGAGATATATAATTTATACCAGTACTTCAAATGACCTATGGCATGTTAAATATTGATTAATGTTAGCTGTTTTGTTATTGTGCTATTGTATACATTTCCAAGCAAATATATGCCATTTTTATAGAGAAAACATTAATGTATTAGAAAATATTGGGCTTTTGAAACCCATGAATGGGCTTCTGGTCCTACTCCTGCAAATTATTTACTATAATACAAGTTCAGTTCAGCCTCCTCAACTGTAAAATTTGAAATCATGTGCATCTCACAGGGCTTCTGTGAGTGTTAAATGAAATAATGTACATTATCACATAGGGAAACATCTAGTAATTTATTAACATTCAACGACTGGATCATCTCTCCATCCCCATGATTTAGATATATATAATTTAATTTACATGCCTTGAAAATGTTAGGATAGCATTATCTATTTTTCTCTATAAAGTTTTACGATTTTTTTCCTACTATTTTTTCACATGCAGGTAAATGTATGTAACCTAAAAATATGAAAACATCATAAAATAAGTTTACTTGTTAGATACAGAAGTATTAAAGATAATTATCTTGGAATTATGTCCATTATTTAGAAAGAAGGGAGAAGTAACTTTCTGATAGTGGGAGGTAGATATTATCAATAATTTCTTTTCTGGCAGGTGGACTCTATGCACCTAATATATAATCCTTCACTGGGCAAGTGCCACTGTTGTGGAAATGCTGCAAAACCCAGGCCAGATTTGAGAAAATATAAGAAGTGCCAGTTAATGAAAAAAAAAAAAAAAAGAAGAAAAAAGAAAAAAAAAAGGTCTACTTTATAAATTGACTTTTATCAGACATGTTGTTTATAATAGTGTCAGGGGTCAATAATGGGCAGAAAATTCCAATCCTATATAATAAAAAATAAACATGCAAATTAACCATCCCTCTGCTATGCTCAAGCCACACCCACCAGCCAATCAGGAGCAAGTATGCAAATTAACCCAACTAAGATGGTGGTGGCCACGGAGCTGGAGCAAGCAGGAGGCTTGGGTTGCCCCCGGTGATGGAAGAAGCCAAGCTTCCTGCCTGCCCTGGTCAGACCTGGGCTCCGCTCAAGGCTACAAAGTTTCAATTATAGAAGATAAATAAATCCCAGAAAAAAAAGAAAAATAAAAAAAGAAGAGACTGGGAGCTTGGGTAGCTGGGGGACATGGCCAGCCTGAAAATGGCCCTCAGCCCCTCACCCAGGCTGGCCAGGCACCGCAGCGGGACCCCCACCCTGATCCAGGACACCCTTCAGGGCAAACCAGCCAGCCCCCACCCATGCACCAGACCTCTATCCTATATAATAAAAGGGTAATATGCAAATTAACCCTAACAGTAGAAATGCTGGGAATAACTGGTCACTATGACACACACTGACCACCAGGGGGCAGACACTCAATGCAGGAGATGCCCCCTGGTGGTCAGTGCGCTCTCATAGGGGGAGCTCTGCTCAGCCACAAGCCAGGCTGACTGCTGCCAGAGGGATGTCTGACTGCCAGCTTAGGCCTGTTCCCCCAGGGAGCAGGCCTAAGCCATATTTACCTCAATATAATTAAAATTTGGTGGAGAGACAGGTTAGATACAAAGGAAAGAGGTAGCCATGAATAACAAGCAAACTATAATAAGTGTACCATGATTAATTTGGATAGCCAATTACATGGTATGAACTTCAGGAGTCATGATTAAATTTTTTTGTTCTCTTGTATTCCTACAACATTTCCAATAACATCATAGACTTCTAATGAGTATTTGTTGACTCTCACAGTTCATTAGTTAATGTTGTATTTTGTGTATAAAATATTGGAGCAGCACTTTAGTTTTCTTAGTGGATGTGAGATATGAGTTGATCCAGGATTCTTAGTTAGAAGTGAGGAGATACTGTCTACTATCTTCCAGTGTTCCAGAAAAACAAGAATTGACTTTCATTTGATGGAAAACAAAATCATCCCATTTGACAAGTGTAAATCTAATCTTTGACTCTTCTCAAATATCAAACTCGCCTTCATGAAGGAAAGCTTGTCACAGCTTTGAATATATCCCTCTCTGCGCAGCAGGGTCAAGTACCAGAGGATGTTTTTGTCTACATGTTTCACTTAAATTTTGAAAAGAAGAATCAAAGGTGTAATTACTTTGCAGATACATGACAATGATTTCTGGGGCTACTACTTAAAGCATGGTCATAGCTCCATTTTAAGATCTATAATAATGGGTGGAATAGTCTTTAATTAGAATCCTCTCAAATCCTGAAGTCATTTCTCCCACTTCTGTTTTTTTTTTCTTTTTAAGATTCCAACTATACTCACAATTTTCATATTTAAGCTTTCACTGACTTAACTGTCAGTTTTATAAAATGGCCAGGATCATATTTTCAAAACAAAATGGACTGTTTCCAAAGGTATTTTTATTCACAAATAACTTGTCTGACATTGTTGAAGAAATTGCATAGTTTCTAGTCCCTGGCTTATACTATTGAACGAGTCTTTAAAAAACTGTTAGGTCATGGGAGAACTATAAGACATGGTGAGGACTTGCTGTTTTCTGCCTCCAAAGAACAGACCAACTAGTCATAAATAGTGCACATTTGAGTCAGTGTGATGGGTGAGTAGGATTTTATATGAGGAAGTTCTTCCCACTACTCTTCATATCAAATGCATCCCTGGCTTCTCTTTCTGCCTATGTATGAAACAGGCCCTGTCTTTCTCCGGGAGAGACACAGCCTGAAGTGCACTGCTGGGCTTTGAACGCTCTCTGAATAGCTCTTGTCAGTCAGAAGCCTGCATTTCATGTTTCAGATTTTTCCCAGGGGACTTTGATGTTAATCCATTTCACACTTCTAACACATCTGTTCTTCTTCAGGCTTTCTTATCTTTTCTGAGCATTCAAATATATATGGGGGTGGGGGAGCTTTGAGCTGTCATTGTGCAGCTTCTGAAACGAGACTCTAATGATAAAGCACATTCCCTCTCACCTCACTCAGACTGAGTCCTAACCACACAAGATATTGTATGTCAGTTTCAATTTTTCTAACATTTACTACCCCCTCCCATTAAGGTTGGATGGTATGGACACTGGAAATAATTAAAGAAGCCACCTAAGTAACTGATAAAAATGTGCAAATAGAGTTTGTATGTTTTTGCATGTGGCTGGCCCAGTGCAAGTTACTGAGCAAATTCAAGGGCCTGTAAGAACAGTCTGACAATTGGTGGCATAAAATTCCACTGGTCAATAAAGACAAACAAGTAAAGATTAAATAATTACATAAAACATACAAAAATAGTTCAAAGTGACAGTGCAATTACTGCACAATGCAACATATAAATAATTGTTAACACTGGCCAGTCCATTATTACAAAATAAAACATAAAGAAAAAAGATGACTTTGGGTTATAGTAAGCTGAAGAAAGCTTTGGTGAGAAGGAGGTGTGGCCAGAAGGTAGAGTGGAAATTACATTCAAGCTGCTTAGTAAGGATACTATGGAAGAAAAGTTTATTAATCAGTAACTAATTTTATCTAGCATCAATGGAATATATCTTTTTGTTGGCAGACATATTATAGTTGCTAAAATAAGTAATTAGGCCTGGTTTTAGCCCTATGGAGGCTTGCAATTTCTAAGAGCAATAAAGGGAAACAAAAACTGTGATTCTTGATCTACTAATATGCATGATAGTCTATATATTACTAGGATGAAAATTATAAAAATTAATACCAAGGTACTTGTTCTTTTTTATTGCACTCTTTCAATCATATTCTTTTGTTAAAAAGTAACTACTCCTATCCTGATAAAATAAAAAGAACAGCTCTGCAAAATGCTACAGAGTGCCATATTAGATCTATTACATGAATTTAAAAGGAGGCTATTGTCAATGTTATCTGTCTTTCTTCTTTCACTGAATGAAACATGGAAAAATTTAATCTATAAACTGCTTTGCAGAACATTCTGCAGTCACCACAGAATTTCATCATTAAGCATACATGCAACAATTAGCAATGTGCCTTATAGAACTGCCTATCTGGGTTTAAAAATAGCTTTAAAAAGTGAACGATTGAGTGTTCAATCTTCATAGGAATTTAGACTCAGAAGCTGAAGAGCATTTTTTTCATGTAGGCATAAAAGGTTAGACCTTGACCAATGCAGAGAGATCATAAAGAGGAATATTTTGATATAACTTGAGAAAAGCCTAGCTGCAGCCCTCCAATTGTGGAAATTCCTGACAGGAGAAAATGCTCATCCATCCAGCATTTGTGATGGGAACTCCTACATGGGTGAAAACTGATTTTGCAAAGCTCTTAGGGTATCTTCCAATGCTATAATTCAGAGATTCTGTGAAATAGCTGTATTGTTTTATGCAAGATGAGAAGATGTGGGAAATAAATATCTGTCTTGAAATGAAGTGACAGTTGGGTGTCATGGGGGTCAGTGGCTATAGGAAGTGTGAGGTGGTAGAGGGTCTTCCATAATCCTTCACATGTCATGGTTAGATAGATAGGTAGTGAGGTTGGTCAGAGGGCTAGTAGATAGGTATATAGATTAGATAGCCAGACAGACAGGCACATAGATCTACTGCCCTTCTTCTAAGCACACTGAGATCATAGTTTTCCCATTGATGTGATGAGGGAAACAGCTCATGCTGAGCTGTAGGTAGTGTGTTGTCCAAGTCAGCTAATGAGGAGGCCAGACACCCAGGGACCTTATCCCAATATTGATTAATCTATTTCCCCTCATTAACCCAGATTCTTGACAGTTAAGTTTGACATTATTTCACTAATAATAAATGACTGAAAACAAACAAAAAACATATTTGGAAAATTTTTGATACCATTATACCACAATCTAGATGATATAAAGAATCAAACTTTTAAAAAAAGTGCATCTGACATAATAAGATGCTGACTAACAAATGCCAAATCCTCATCCTGCCTAATATTATCCTATATAATAAGAGGCTGATATGCAAATAGACCAAACTGCGGAATGACTGGTCGCTATGACATGCACTGATGACCAGGGGGCAGACTCTCAATGCAGAAACTGCCCCCTGGTGGTCAGTGTACTCCCACAGGGGGAGCACCGCTTAGCCAGAAGCTGAGGCTGGTGACCGCAGCGGCCTTGGCAGAAGCCTCTCCCGCCTCCGCAGCAGTGCCAAGGATGCCTGACTACTGGCTTAGGCCCCTTCCCTGTGGAGAGCAGACCTACGTTTTCAGTTAAACATCCCCCAAGGTATCCTGGACTGCCAGAGGGCACAGGCTGGGCTGAGGGACCCCTCTGAGTGCACAAAGTTTGTGCACCGGGCCTCTAGTATATTATAAATGTACAAATTTAGCTTTAAAATACAAATAGTGCTCGTTTGCTCTTCCAGTTGTGGTATAGAAACATTTAGGTGTTCTTTTTGTGTAAGTGCTTTATTTGGAGTTGATGAATTCAGCCCTTGGAGTATTTGCTGTCATTTATGGTGGTAACCTGTGGTCTCTGAGCCAATGAGGCTGCTGGCTGCCATGTAAGTCAGCTAATTTCAGCCTACCCTCTGACAGCTAATTGGTAAACAAAACAATGAAGAGGCTTAAAATATTAAATTAGATCTCAAATTACCTTCAACCCCATTAGCACATTGTATTGTTGAGCAGCGATTTCAGTAAATGAGAATTCAAAATAGAATGAAACACAAAAGACTCAAATAAAAAAATACTAATCATACAGATTATCCAACACAGGCACTTAAATTACCATTCCTGTTTTATAGTTATTATCATACCTCTATAATCCATGTCCCTTTACAAGGCTATTCAAGCTATAACACATGACAGGCAGTGCATCGCTCTGCTATTTATAAGGTGCCTTGGGTCATGTTATATGGCATAAGACTAAAGGCAGAATGACTTAAACCACCCAAGAAGTGCAATAATCCCTAACAAATGCACAGCCTGAAGTGTCTTATTGCTGTTATGAAATGAAATTCATACATTAAACTAAAAAAATTGTCAGACCCAGAGCATTTATTGGGAATAATAAACATGTCTGTCTATCCATTGATGCATTTTTGCAGCCTTTAGGAATCAAAAGTGATTGTTCCAGCCCCATAGATTATCTACTGTGTCTGAGATGCAAACTCCATCAATCTTGTCTGTTTCAACTTCCCAACCATTGAAAAAATGACCCTTTATACCAATACTTTTTAAGCTGGTGGGTTTCATTCCCTGATGTTGTCCTGATTTCCACTAGGTTTGATTTCAGGAATGATTCATGTAGTTTGAAGGAAAAACATGTAATAAAGGTACATTTACAGAATACAGTATAAATAAACTTTAAAAAGAATGCTGCTATATGATCTTCTTGGTTCATGGTAAACTGTAGGCAAGGGTGAATGGAAATGTGTCCAGGTAGAGAGAAGCATTGGTGAGGAGAGCATCTGCAGTTAGGAGAGGTGGCTTTATTTAATACCTTATTTATGACCTGGAGGAGGGAGGGAACCACACACTAATTAAAACATGAAGCAACACTAAATTGGAAGGTGTTGCAAATATTAGCAAGAACAAAAAGAAAAAAAAATAAGGCAAATCAAATTAAAGAAGTTAGACATGTCAGCAAAAACAAAACAAAACTTAAATTCAGTTTGATAATATATAAACAGATTCATCAGGGAAAAATAAAAAAAAAACACATATATTTGATAAAGAAAAAAAGCTGTTAGAAAAATGTTCAAATTCAGATCATCCTCACATAGAATTTTATAAGTGGCACTCAACACCTAGTTTTATAGACTGTTCTGTTTCCTTTTGGGCATCTTAATATTATAACCCAAGTGACTACAATTCCACTTTTGGTAATCAGTGATTTAGTTGGAGCCTTTACAATGGTAGTTTACTTTGCCCAGCCTTCAGTCACAAATCTTATTTTTGATGGTTAAGACTCAATGTCAAATATCACTCCAAAAAAGAAACCCTTGTTCCTGGACAATATTACATATATAAAAAGAAACAAAATGTAAGAAACACACAGACAATACATAAAGCCTCAAAAACCCAAAATAAAAATACATATGTGCAAACAGAATACATTCATTCACAGGAGTGCATATTGCAAACAAAAATATTTTTAATTGTGTGTGTGTGTGTGTGTGTGTGTGTGTGTGTGTGTGTGTGTGTGTGTGTGTTGGTGGTGGTGGTTGAGTATACAAAGGAATTCAATTCAGAGGTCATTTAAAAAGCAAGTTCCACCAAGGACTGTGCAATATTGTATGAGATACCCCTCCACAAACATGCACACGGCATCAAAAAAGCAAGAAAAGTTTCTGGATCTATTCAGAACTAGTATTTTGTGTGCTGTGAGGAGCACTCTTTTGCTTTCATATAGAGCAAAAGCATTTTTACCCCACATGGAAAAGAGTATGGATGCTCACACTTAGAAATGTATTTGTTTTACAATCACCAGAGGGTAAAGGACTCTATTCTGAAACCTTCTGCTGAGTGTGAAGAGAGTTTTAGGATGCCACTGACTAAGAACACAATCTGGAGTCAATGATAAGAGAAGTATGGGATTTTGGTTTGCTTATCCTGGAATCCATTAATGCAAATACCTCCCTATATTTAGTAGGAAAAGCAGTCCAAGTGGATAGGCATGAGGTTGGGACTCTGAAATGCCTGACTCCCTGCCTAATTCCCTTTGGAAGGCTCTGAGTTGCCTACTTTCAATTAGTAAGAGACAATCCCCACCTCACTCAGTCTGAGGGACACTGCAGAGAGTAGTGACTGGACAACAGAGGCAGGAGCCAGGATAGAATTTGGTGACTCTTAAGTTGTATTCCAATTGAACTGATCACCTTATGATTTTAGAATTTTGTCACTCAGTTATTGACCTTAGTCTCTCAGCCCTTTGAAATGCTTTCCAGATTATGCCAACTGTGAATTTTATAAGAATCAATATCACATAGATCATAAGCTTGATGGCCAGATAGCCAGGTTTGGATCCTAGTGCTGCCCCTGTGTGGCCCAAGGCAAATTACTTAAAACATGTGCCTCACTGCCCTTGCCTGAACGATTCTGATCATTGGTTACCTAGCTCCCAGAGTTGTTGAGTATTCTACATGAGTTTATATAGTGTTCAGTTCCACATAGCCTATGGATAACCAACACTTGCCTAAGTTTCTAGTGCATTTTCTGGCATTTTTTTTTTTTCAAAACCACCAGAAACTCCCAGAAACTGCTTCTATACTAGTTGTTCTCATTCTATACAATATTAACCTCATTGCGGAATTAGAACTTGACAGTAATGTAGTCCTTGCTGGAGTGTTTGGGGGAGAGTGAAGTGAGGAGAGAGGAAGAAGAGTTGATATCACAACAGTGCAAATTACTTTAAGTGAAATCATATACATCTTTATTTGTAAAAAGTTATTTCTCTATTCTGTCATTAGGAACTTCCTCCTCTGTCTATACCAGTCTTCTCAATCTCCTAGTTTCTTTTTTTACTCCAATATATATGAAGCAAATTCACAGATTGATCAATTAGGCAGAATAGTTTTAATTGCCTAAGGTTCCAGAGACATGCATGTCCTTGTGTCTTTCTCTGGACTCAAGGTCTTATCAATATATTTTATTTTTAAAAAATAGTTTATTACCTAAAAATGTCCTGGTGATACCCAGAAAACTAAAATACTTTCCTCCATGTTTCATAGGTCTAATTATAAACATTTCTAAGTGAAGCCAAGGTCATTATTTTTTTTCCAGTGATGAGAGTATTATGGATGATACCAATAATGAAATAGGGACCAAAATGTCAGGTGACTTCTCTTGGATCATACAATAATTGTTTGACAAATTCCAAATTAATCATGTGGTGTATTTCTTCTATTCAGAGCAGTTTTTCTGATATATTTGGTCCTTGAAAATCAGATACAGCCTGCACACACAACTGATCTATTCACTTAAATCAAATCAGCTAGATGCTCTACTAACCCATTGTCTGCAGTAAACAAACAAGGCAAATCAGTATCCAAAAATATTAATTAACTGAATTTGCTGATTCACTAAACAGACTTGGCAATTTCATCTAAAGAAGTGGTTCTCAACCTTCCTAATGCCGCAACCCTTTAATACAGTTCCTCATGTTGTGGTGACCCCCAACCATAAAATTATTTTCTTTGCTACTTCATAACTGTAATTTTGCTACTGTTATGAATCGTAATGTAAATATCTGATATGCAGGATGTATTTTCATTGTTACAAATTGAACATAATTAAAGCAGAGTGATGAATCACAAAACAATATGTAATTATATATGTGTTTTCCGATGGTTTTAGGCAACCCCTGTGAAAGGGTCGTTCGACCCCCAAAGGAGTCGCGACCCACAGGTTGAGAACCACTGATCCAAAGTGTCAGATGAGCAGAGTGTATGTTAATGGTTATTTACTGAAAAAAAATCTAGTTCACCACCTCATAGAATTATATATTTTTTAAATCTACATCGGTCGCAAAAACAAATTAGTAGATGTTTACAGAAGTTTTGCTACAAAATGAGTAGATTTGTCATCAAACAAGAGACATATAATCAGACTCGCTGGCTACGCCCTTATTATGTCTCAGCTTTGGGTTGACACTGAAACATGGTGAGCCAAGTTTTTGGGGACCACTCATTATACAGGTGGTCAGTCAATTGATTGCCTCCCATATGTGCCCCGGCCGGGGATCAAACCCACAACCTAGGTATGTGCTCTGACCTGAGGTCAAACCCACAATCCACAACCCTCAAGCTTTATATGTACAGGATGACACTCCAACTAATTGAGCCACCTAGCCAAGACTGTTTTGATTATTTTTAATCTCCAATTATTTAAAGGTAATTCTCAATGTTGTCTTAGGTACCATGGATTTCCCCAGAGTCTCCAAAGATAGAGAAGTCTCAGTGGGTTCCAGGAGAAAATATCATCTCAAGTCTCGAGGCAAAGGTAGGACAAACTCATGTACTCTCAGACCATAATGCATCTTGATCCAAGGGACACTCAGGAGTCCAGCAGGGTCAGGAGCCCTAGAATCCCCAGATAATAAAGTGAGGTGGGAGTTGAGGGTGGGAGGCCAGTAGGCACAGGGAGCACAGAAGGAACAAATGAACATGAAAGCACCATGCATCTGATCAGTTTACAATGGTAAAGAAGCTGGTGTTGAATCCTGACTGGCTGAGGGTGCTCACACCAATGGAAACCTCCATCCGGGGATAAACACCTGGCTGATCAGGGATTCACAAACTGTCCAGGGTGTATGGTTTGTTAGGTAGCACTAATCCTCCACCCCCTATTCTTGTTTCCAATAAAGGAGGACTTATAATTAGTAGAGCCTCATATTCACCTATATCACTTTAGCTTTTGGGTTAGCCCATCACTATTATTCCATGTAACCATAAAATTATAATTATTACATCAAAATTTGCCTTGTAATTAAACCCAAAGTTTCACTTGTTTGTCAAGTTAAAGACCAAGGGATAGTTGGTACACATACTTGAAGATGCAAATTGTGTATATTTTCACAGTTTTTCAATGAAATTAAGTCAATGAATAGATGTTCTTGAGGGACGTGTTTATATTGAGGAAAAGTTAAAGATCACAGAAGCAGTAAAGATCAACACCAGTAAAAATAACAAACAGGGAAATATTAGAGAAAATATTATTAAAAATACATACAGTATTGTATTTGAAAGCAAAATGTCATTCCACATTAGAGCTTTCAGTATTGTGAACTATATATATTACTGTTGAACTCCATGTATGTGGATCAGTCTTCCAGATACATTGTCTCCCACATAGTATGTTGACTTTTTTTCTTTGCAAGTGAGAAAAAGGGAGGTGATAGGCTATAAAATAGCTAGTAAAATCCAGATAATAGCTTGCAGTTTGGAGTTCTGAGTCACCTTCAAAACAGACTGTCTTGAGTACTTTGTCTACCAAGAAATGGCTTTGTGGAAATAATTAAGAGACCCCTAAATTTTGTATTTCAATTACTAGTTCACAGAAGGAGAAAATCAACAACTACTTGGGATCCACAATGCAAACTTCTTAAACCTACAGGCTTACAGGGTACAAGGACATATCTAAATAAGGCAAATTACATTTTAAATATAAAGTGGCACTTGTTCAATTAATAAGCAAAGGAAAAATTATAGTCTTATTCTGTGTGATTTTAAGAATTTTTCAAATTACTCAGTTTTTCCAAGGATTGAGTTCATTATAATGAATACAGTGGGGTTATATATCTTCAGTTCATTCCGAGTCATTGCAAAGAAACAGGGAAATATTCATACTGTATTTTTACTTGGTTCAAAAGAGAGGACCCCTTTAAGAATGCTGTTGATTCCTGAGTTATGTGATTTCCATTTGCAAGGCTATTGCTCATTTTATTTAGTTAAGTGACACTTTGGGTGAGTGATATTAAGCAGATAGAATTCAGCAAGCATAGCAGCAAGCAATGAAGATTCTGAGTTGGCCTGTGCTCATGAAAGTTCCTAATTTCTCTAGGTTTTTGTTGGCAATAACTAAGCAAGAATTGTCTCATATTCCAAACACCTTAAAATATTAGCATAGCCCAGCTGGTGTGACTCAGTGGTTGAGCATCAACCTATGAACCAAAAGGTCATGGTTAGATTCCCAGGGCACATGCCCAGGTCGCCTGCTCAATCCCCAGTGGGGAGTGTGCAGGAGGTGTCCTGTCGATGATACTCTCTCATTACTTGTATTTCTATCACTCCCTCTCCCTTCTTCTCTGAAATAAATAAAAATATATATTAGCATACATAAACATATAAACATATATCACTAAAGATCTGTTTTGTGTTGTAGTACATATTTTTTCCTGCTATGAATCAATATTCCCTCCTGTTTTTTGGTTCTTAAAGTGAAGCTTAGGCAATTGCTATTTGACAACTGGCAAACAACCAACACATTCACTACAACTAGAACCTACCCTGATTGACTGATTTGCCAGCCCTGTATAAGGTATAAGCTCTGTGTCTTTGAGCAGATAACCTCAATTTCTCACAGAGCCTCTGCCTCCTCACTTATGAAGTCAGAATGCCTTTCAGTGACTTTCAAACTCTGCTCCTCAGAGTTTTGGAAATTCCCTAGAGAAATGGGCAAACAAGATAAACAGAATAGGTTTTTATGGGCAGTTTACCCAGCTTTGGACTGTTCTAACTGAAAGCTTCTATGTTTGAACCAAAAGGTTGCAGTTTTAAAATACTACTGAGAAACTACTCAAATGACATTTAAAGTCCCTTCTAGCTTGTGTCATTGGGTTCTAAGAATAGAGGACTTGTGTAGCAGGATCTCTGTTCCACAGTAGCTCTCAGATGCAATTGATTAAAACAACAACTACAACACAAGAAATATTGTAAGGTATGTAATAACTATAATAGCAAAAACAAGCACAAGAAATAGCAAAAGGTATACAACCTTTTAAGAACAAGAGCTCAGTCCCTGAGGTGAGATAACAAGGGTCCTAGGACCTCAGATATGGAGGAAGGATAGAAGACATCAACAAGGAAGGGCTAATCCAGGGAAGAAAGGAGAAATGAGATTGTGTGGGTAGGCGCAATGCAAAACAAGAAAGAACATGTAGAATGTCAGAGAGAGGAATGAAAATGACCTATATGGAATCCTCAGAGCTTATCCAGAAAGAAATGTTGCTCAGTAATTTCCCAGCCAAACACTAGTGGGTGTTAAGATAAAATAAATAAATAAAAAAGGAACATTCCTCAGGGTTTTGAGGAGAATTTCAAGGAAATTGGCCTGGCTGAGTTTATTAGACAGGGCAAAGGATGGATAGAGGAAATTCCCCTGGGGGAACACATCCCAATCTGGCTCCAGGTTGCTGTGTGAATGCAGAGGAAGTAGGGAGCCACTGTTTCATCAAGTTGGCATCATTTTCATGGAAACCCACAGTATTCTCATCTAAGATTCTTTGGTTTCTTATTTTACTATTGAGGAAGTGTTGTTTTTTCTATCCTCCTACTCAAAGCAATGTGTTATATATTATGGACTGTGGCAATACTGTGCAAGCTCTATGTAATCTGGTGACCACTGTGTGGCAAGTGTGATTAAGACCCAACTTTTCCATCACACCCTCATTCTCATTTTACTTTCTATCATAGGCAAATCCCACATTAACTTGTTTCCATTTCCTGTTATGCAAATAAGTGAATTATAAAATCTGACCCACGAGTGTGTTAGGCGAACAATCTAAGGGAAATGTTTATAAAATGTATAGCTAAAATACTGCTTATACTAAATAGTAAATATGACTTACCTAGTAATAATTACCCAGAGAAATCACTGGGGAAATTAAGCATTAAGCTTGCTTTTGTTGTTGTTGTTTGTTTTATGCTCTTTTTTTTATTTTTTACCTTGGATCAAAGAACAGTGTGTTAAATTTGCAAAACAGAAATGTCCAATATGGGATCTGGTGGTCTGTGGTGTGGTGTTGAAAAATTTGAAAAGATATAGGAAAAATCATACATAAATTTTAAATGTCTAAATGTGTTAATCTATGAATCATTTTGATGCTGGTGACACTTAAGAAACAAGGGGATGTTCTCACCCAAAGGAGCTTGATTTTGTGGAGGTGAAGCTAATTGTTAAAGGTGGAAATTCACTAGCAATTAGGAAAAATTTGAACCAAGGATCTTATCTGGACTTGAAAATGGAAATAATAGGAAAAATGTTATAATAATATTCATTATACTACATAATAGAGACAACATTAACTGAGTAGTTACTAAGTATTAGGGAATATTAAGTCTCACAATGATATGAGTTACTATTATTTTCTTCATGAGAAATGGAAAGAATCAAATGCTTAATACATTTTATTAATTTGCTATATTTTAGACCAAACTCATAACTTGGGAGTCAGATTTTTGTCCTAGGATTTTGTGATTTCAGAATCTATGTTTCTTAACCACTTTCAAATGTACACTTTAAAATATGCAAAGCTCGGCCCCAAATACAGTGTCAAAAAGGATTGAACAGATATGATTCAATTCATGTCTGGGAAAAATGTGTGTGTGTGTGTGTGTGTGTGTGTGTGTGTGTGTGTGCGCACCTGTGTGTATTTTCATGTGCATGTGCTAAGTGGGAAACTGAGTTATGGCTGCATACTCTCACACTGCCAGAAAGATGGGAATTACAGGATTCAACAAATTGCAACACTTGGGAAGGAGAATTGATAGAAAAGGCAGGCTTCTTTTTAAAACTCCTCTTGTCCTGGGGAGAAAATGTAGGGGCAGAAAAAGAAAGCAGACAAAACCCAAGCACAGCACAGAGTAGGGGGTTAGACAAGATAGAAACTCAAATCTTAATCCAGGTTTTTGAAATGACGAGGGAGGTCGATTTGAAATGCTGCGGAGCACACTCAGGGTTCTCCATGGTCCAGGGGACACCAGGTATTTGGGCACAAAGCCTACAATGGCAGCCATCAAGCTGTCAGCCTCCCCAGCTTCTGAAAATGATGGGTCTCCTGGCCCTAATTTAGTACTCTATTCCTGTGATTCCAACTTGAGCAGCCATGGTACATGACCACACTGGTTGTTCATTATTCAACGTTCCATATGTGGACAGCCAACTAGACTTGGCTGCAAGGGAAAGGTCAGCAAAAGGAGAGGCAGTAGGTACCCAGGAGTCCCATATTCATTCCTTGCGAATCCCATGCCCTTTATGAAAAAAGGATTCTTCTGAATCTTCTTTACCCAGCAACTCGCACTTGCAATCCTCCAGGAAGTTTTCTAACTCTAGGCTCTATGCTATGCCATGGTAGGTCAGACCTAATCATGCAGGACACATCCAGTGCCAGATGTGTGCTTTGCTTTCTCTGTCTGCCAACCTGCTGGGGTCCAACCCCAGCAGGTCCAGGGGTCCCCAAAGGTGTGGACGGAGTCGGTGAAGAAGGAATGACACGGAGGCAGCATTCAGTTGATCAGCAGCCTAGCCAGGATCTCCAGCCAGGATCTCCAGCCAAGTTCTGGTCTGGATCTCCAGAGAGGTTCTGCTTAGGATCTCCAGCCAGGTTCTGTGTCCATGTTCTCTTGCTAGGTTCTCCAGCCAGGTTCTGTAGCCATGTTCCCTCGCTAGATTCTCCAGCCAGGTTCTGTCCAGGTTCTCCAGCCAGGTTCAGTCACCAGGTTCTAGTCAGGTTTTCTTGCCAATTTCTGTAGTCAGGTTCAGTCCAGGATCTTTTGCCATGTTCTCTCCAGCGAAGTTCTTCTGTCTGTAGGTTCTGTGTAGGTTCTATCTTCTTGGTTCTGTCTTCTAAGTTCTGTGTTCTAAGTTCTGTCTCTTGCTGTCTTGTTACATCTGTATTTATACCAGTTGATTCAATCCTATCAATCTCTATTACAAAGGTTAGGGCGTTTCTTATCTCCATTCCAGGGAGTAAAGATTATGTAGCTTAAGCATGATTATTCATAGTTAAAGTGATTAATTACCCGCCTGGCACTTAGTTGAGAGGTTTTATTCCCTCCCTAACTTCAGGGGAAAATCCCTACCTGGGGAAACAACCTTTCTCGGAGGGGTGACCTTGGTTAAAACACAGCGCCAAGAAGGTGAGCAAACATATTAAGAACAGTATGCCATATATGCCAGGTCCCATGAAACAGCAAGCATGAACCGGCTCCTGGCACCAACCTAGTGGGACTTAGACTAAAGTTATCCATCTAGACCCAGGACTAAGGCGCCAGCCAAACCTAGACTTCTTTTCTGCTCTCCAAGTGCCAAGACATTGACATTGGCCATGAATCCACCTGCCCTTGCATCTGTCCTCAATCCACACATTTCCTCTTGCCTCATTTGCCTATAAGTGGACTTCTATTACCTTGGAATTTCAAACAATTATTTTGTCAGGCATCCTAGTGCTATATTGAGATAAGAATTATGCACTGAAATCAAATTCTTATTTAGGTACCCACTTTGCTCTTCTTATACCTTTCTCCTCCTATGCAGTGGTTCTGCCCTAGATCGCAGGAAATAGGATTTATTGCCCAAAGAAGAAAGTACTAACAGCTACCACCTTTCTTAATTTTTTAAAATATATTTTATTGATTTTTTACAGAGAGAGAGGGAGAGAGATAGAGAGTTGCCGGGAGCCGGTCCATCCTTGCTGTTTCAAGGGACCTGGCATATATGGCATACGGTTCTTAATATGTTTGCTCACCTTCTTAGCGCTGTGTTTTAACCAAGGTCACCTCTCAGAGAAAGGTTGAATCCCCAGGTAGGGATTTTCCCCTGAAGTTAGGGAGGGAATAAAACCCCTCAACTAAGTGCCAGGCGGGTAATTAATCACTTTAACTATGAACAATCATGCTTAAGCTACATAATCTTTACTCCCTGGAATGGAGATAAGAAACGCCCTAACCTTTGTAATAGAGATTGATAGGATTGAATCAACTGGTATAAATACAGATGTAACAAGACAGAGGAGACAGAATTTAGAAGAGAGCCAAGAAGACAACCTACACAGAACCTACAGACAGAAGAACTTCGCTGGAGAGAACATGGCAAAAGATCCTGGACTGAACCTGACTAGAACCTGGTGACTGAACCTGACTGGAGAACCTGGACAGAACCTGGCTGGAGATCCTAAGCAGAACCTCTCTGGAGATCGAGACCAGAACTTGGCTAGAGATCCTGGCTAGGCTCCTGATCAACTGAACGCTGTCTCCGTGTCATTCCTTCTTCGCCGACTCCGTCCACACCTATGGGGACCCCTGGACCCGCTGGGGTTGGACCCTGGCATATGGCGCCCGAACAGGGACCCCTAGGTAAGCGCCCCGCACTCGGGACGGATCGGACTCCACCGTAGGAAGAAGGTGGATAGTCTTCGCCGACTCCGTCCACACCTTTGGGAAGCCCTGGAAAAGGATTCCCCGAGGTAAGCCCTCCCCCATTGAGAACCCCCACACTCAGGACGGATAGGACTCCACCAGGGTGCTACAGACCCCCCTATAGAGGATAAGTAGGGTAAGAAGGTGGATAGTACAGAACTTAGATTGAGAAGATGTGCCATACTGAGTCCAAAGAAAGAAGACTCTGTATTGATCCTTAGATTGAGAAGATGTGCCACACTGAGTCCAAAGAAAGAAGACTCTGTATTGATCCTTAGATTAAGAAGATGTGCCATACTGAGTCTAAAGAAAAAAGACTCTGTATTGATCTTTTAACATATATGCTTGCTAGCAGAGGAGTTAAGGTTACTCCCAGTCAGATGGAACATTTTATACAAGAAATACGTCCATGCTTTTCTGAGGAAGGAAAGGTGCCGGAAAGGTAAATGTAGAGGCATGGGAGAAGGTAGGCCCAAGGAGCCTTATCCTTAACCCCACTGCAGCCTTTCCACCCTGGGAAAGTGCAGGATTGGCAAGCTCTCCCTGGGGTGATAGATCAGGACTCAGATAATAGCGGAAAGCGCCAATCCTACTCTTAAAATGGATACAAGAGAGCATTTGAGGTTTTTCTTTTTAATGCTTGCTTTTAAAAAATAAAAAAGGGGGAATTTGCCGGGAGCTGGACCATCCTTGCTGTTTCAAGGGACCTGGCATATATGGCATACGGTTCTTAATATGTTTGCTCACCTTCTTGGCGCTGTGTTTTAACCAAGGTCACCTCTCAGAGAAAGGTTGAATCCCCAGGTAGGGATTTTCCCCTGAAGTTAGGGAGGGAATAAAACCCCTCAACTAAGTGCCAGGCAGGTAATTAATCACTTTAACTATGAACAATCATGCTTAAGCTACATAATCTTTACTCCCTGGAATGGAGATAAGAAACGCCCTAACCTTTGTAATAGAGATTGATAGGATTGAATCAACTGGTATAAATACAGATGTAACAAGACAGAGGAGACAGAATTTAGAAGAGAGCCAAGAAGACAACCTACACAGAACCTACAGACAGAAGAACTTCGCTGGAGAGAACATGGCAAAAGATCCTGGACTGAACCTGACTAGAACCTGGTGACTGAACCTGACTGGAGAACCTGGACAGAACCTGGCTGGAGATCCTAAGCAGAACCTCTCTGGAGATCGAGACCAGAACTTGGCTAGAGATCCTGGCTAGGCTCCCAATCAACTGAACGCTGTCTCCGTGTCATTCCTTCTTCGCCGACTCCGTCCACACCTATGGGGACCCCTGGACCCGCTGGGGTTGGACCCTGGCAGAGAGTTAGAAACATCAATGAGAGAGAAACATCGACCAGCTGCCTCCTGCACACCTCCTACTGGGTATGTGCCCACAACCAAAGTACATGCCCTTGACCGGAATCAAACCTGGGACCTTTCATTCCGCAGGCCGATGCTCTTTCCACTGAGCCAAACTGGTTTGGCGACTACTATCTTTCTTAATGACTCCCACCTTTCTTAATGACTCCCAGGACTGAACCCCTTTTATTGAACCCCACCATCCCACTTGAAGTACCTTGCTCTGAACCTTATGTGAATCTTGACAAGCTCTTTCAGGGAGCCAATCCCCTTAATAGTCTCAACACCCTTCACACTTTCCTTCAACAACTGGGACTTAGGTGGGAAAAATATAGCTCTGCTGAGACAAATGGTGAGTTATGTTCACCTAAACATGGTGTGGTAAGGGCCTCACACTGAAACAATCTGTGCCTGCCTTTAGGAGAGCTTACATGCTAGAACTAATATGAAATGATAATGATAGAACACCTTACACTTACATGCCAGACAATCCAAATAGTGTGTGAGACTGAAAATGCTTGAAGGGTGTGTAGAAACTATAATTGGTAATGACTCCATTCTTTAAAGCCTACTAAAAAGACAGTTTTAGAGATTAAAAAACACAGGTTCAAAGGTAAAGTTGTCCCCCAGCATCACACAGCTAGTGAGACTTGAGAATCAAAGTCTGCATTTTCTGCAAATCTTCCTCACCTCCCACCCCAATCCTTCACACTGCTGCCATGCTCTCCTGGAGAAAATAAACAAGCTTCATTACTGGAACTTAAGGAAGGATAGAATTTGAATTGTTTGAAAGTGTGAACAAAAGGAATATGATTTGAACCCATATGGCTTTGTCAATGTTAATCAATCATTTGTGCCAGTCAATTCTCATTCACATGGAAGAGACCAGCCTGTGATTTCTTGAGCAGTCTGCCATTTCTACTAATTCTATTAGGACTTGAATGGTCGGTACCACTTGCCTACAGCAGCCAGAACCTCAAAACCCATGGGTTTTGGGTTTAGGACAAAATGTGGCCCTTGGTGATTGGGAAAAATAGCAAGACCCATTCAGTGCAGAACCAATTAGCTCTTACCTTCACCACTTTCTCATCTGCAAATGGTTTCCCCCCCTTTTCTCCAGCTGTTATCTGTTTCTCAGCTTGCAGTTTCCTTAATGAGGTATTTGGTACTTAATCTTTCAGAATAATGAATGAGTCAGTCTCTTGGTAAAGGCAGTTCCTTTCCTGGGAACACTGTGGCAGCTTGTCAGATTTCCAGACTATTGTTTGTCAGAATTCTATGAAGCTGGCTTCCATGTAGGTGTCTGACATTGAGATTACATTGCCTCCCAGAGATGGGGCATTCTGGGAATGTCAAGGCTGTGAAGAAAGTGCCTCACTCTGATGAACATAATGGGTTAGATTCGTTAGAATCATGTGTTAGATCCTCAAAACAAGTGAAATTCATGGCATCCACCATTCTATAAATTAGACTGTCAGTAAGATAAAATAAATATTCAAATTCCAAGATACTTGCATGTACATATACACACTACCCTAAAGCTTCACAGGATAGCCACTAAACACAGTGGCTAATTGATATATAACTTAAAAATTAAATAAAATTATACATTTAGCTCCTCCACCTCACCAGGTACATTTAATGTTCACAACAGCCAGAACTGGCTAATTTATCCTGGTGCTGGACACCACAGGTATAGAACATCTTCATCATTTCCCAAAGTCCTACTGCTATAGAAGAATAAATAAATTTAGCATTTTAATGACTACCCTTGTAATTACATCAAGTACATACGAATCCTATATAATAAAAGCCCAGTGATGGAAATGGCAGAATGACCAGAATGACCAGAGACCAGAATGACGAAGGCCCCTCGCCCCGGACAGCCACCCCACAGCGAGCGGTTAGGAGCAATCAGACAGGCAGGAGAGCAGTTAGGGTCCAGTGGTCCCAGATTGTGAGAGGGATGTCCAACTGCCGGTTTAGGCCTGATCCGCAGGGATCCCTGTGGGATCCGGCCTAAACTGGCATTAGGCATCCCCCGAGGGGTCCTGGTTTTCAAAAGGGTACAGGCTGGGCTGAGGGACCCCCTGCCCCATGCATAAATTTTGTGCACTGGGCCTCTGGTAAATAATAGTCAGTTGGTACATAGTCTTTCTAAGCAAGAAATATAAATATAACATTATTCACCAACCATAGACCATTTAAAAATATTACATTTATCCCCATGGGATTAAGGAATATAAAATTAATACCACTCCCCAGAATGCATGAATCACTGTATACAAGACGGTTAAGGAACTGCCCACTCCTCAGCTCCAGTTGCAGAGCAATAATTAGTAAGTCCTTTTAAGTGGTGTATCTCATGGTTTTATCTCAAGTTCATCCTCACCACAAAAAAACCTGATCAAATAGTTTAATAATACAGGCAAAGGGGAGTTTTGGAATCTACATTTACTAAACGTTCCCAGGTATTCTTTCTTATATACTGATTTAAGAATATCTGCCATGGAGTCAGAGAGAAATGACCTTTTGGTCTGCCTTGTTCATTTTTCAAAAGAAGACTGAGTCAGACTTCCTGGGTTTGAGTCTTGCCTCACCACCTACCACTGTGTTGCCCTGGAAACTCCCCAGTAGATGTCTCCTACAAAATTATTGGCCAGGTCTGCCTGGGTCATATGCCCTTGAGTGAACTCAGAATAGGCAAGCAGGATAAATGGCCATGGTTGCTTAAACTAATTAGCTTCCATTCCAGGGTAATAGAAAGTGCCAAGAAGGCCATAGTTATCCAATAATAAATACGGTTTGAGGTATTTACCAAGGAATGAGATTGGTGGGGGTGGCTTTTGGGAGGTAAACAATGATGCCTGCCACTAATGTCCTTTGAAGCTCACGCATGTGTTATCACTCCTACTCCTACATCATAGATGAATATAGAAAACTATAGAACTGTTTTAAATACTTATTCAAGTCTGTATAGCTTGTTTGTTAGAGATTTATAATTAGAGGAACTGTCTGCTCAATTCAGTATGCATTATTCCTACAGTTATTCATAGACGACTTCCAATGGTTTGATATGCTTCTGTCACAATGTTTTCCCTTTTATAGTTCCTTTCTCTTTTCCTTTTAGATTTTATGTCAGGACATTCCTTTAGTACATTCTCTATCAACTCTCCACCCCATATCTCATTGTTATCAGGCTCAAAATATGCCATAAATTTTCTTTTCTTCTCCCCTATTTTCTATTAGCAAATCTGTCAGCAAATCTTGTTTGATTTTTATTTATTCCCTTCATTTTCATCATTAACCATATAAAAGAATAATCATATGCTGGCTGCATTTAGGAATGTGGGGTGTGTGTGTGTGTGTGTGTGTGTGTGTGTGTGTGTGTGTGTTGGTATTTTCTACAAACAAGATAAAATGGATAAGAGACCCAAGGGTTCCTTCATTTTTCAGGCTTAGGAAGGATATTGTGAATAGGAGGAAATGTGACATTTCTTCATCCTCAATGGAAAACCATATTGCAGACTTTTGAAGATTTGATAGGAGCACAAAACATGAAAACGCATCTTCACAGAAAGGAAAGGAAGCCAATACCCCAGGAGTTAAAAACCCCTGTCCATTACAATGTTTGCAACTATCTGGCTGCATTTCAAAACCTCATATTTATGAGCTTGCACTCAGCTTTCCAGCTGCCCCAGGCGATGGCCTAAAAGGAAGATGATAGCTTCAGGTGGGGAATGAGGAGCAGATGGGGATGGTCACTTTAGGCATGGGGTCCTGTTATCATCACCATGCATTTGATTCCTTAATTATCAAGGAATGAGGGTAGAGAAATAAAGGGAATGTAATGAGCATTTTCAAATAGGCTGTTTTTTTGCAAAGTGCCCATGAGGAAGCACCTGTTCTGGTTACATTTTTCAGAGCAAGAATGTTTTGGTGCTTTTGTATGTTTGTTTTTGCTTGTTATTTCTAAAAGATTGTTTTATCTTTGATCACTTAATTCTGATCATAAGGATTGTATTTATAGTCAAAGAGGCAGACTGTCCAGCAGAGACAACACTTGACTGATTACGTCATACTGTAGGTAGTCTATAATAAGAATGACAATTCTGCCATTGGGGCAGGTTATCTAAAATATCTTAGCTTTTATTTATCTAATTGCAAGGTAGAGATAATATCAAGGCTACCTATATATATATCCCACCTCACTTCCAAGAACAGGGAATAGTAGCTGAAATGATTAAAGCATTGTAGAATTATATGGATGTTCTACTTTGAGTGTCCATGTGAATCAACGGATGTAAAAAGTTGCAAACAGCACTGTAGCAACAATGACTATAGCATCTTGATCTCCAAATTTAGTCTTATAATCTGTCCAGCTATCTCTTAGGTGCTTGTTATATGCAAACAATTGGTAGTATGACTACCCTCCTGCCAGGGGGAAAAAATGGGTTAAAATGCAAGTGCTTCCTCTCTGTATGAAGAGTTGTTTATGAGAACATGTACTAGTAAAAGACACTGGTACCCACATTGGGGCCATGGAAATATGTGAAAGGAGCTAGATTTGAAGTCTGGATAGGGAAGATGCAAAAAAGCGTGGTCAGTTAGAGTAACTGACTGTGCATTATGCAGAAATATGGGACATAGATGAACCCTGAAAGATTGAAGTAGATCTAACAGACAGAGAGAGGTACACTCTAGGTGAGAACTCTCAAAAGACAGGAGTATGACGTGAACAAAAGCCATGGATAGACAGGGGACAACAGTAAAGCAGATTTGTACATGTAAATATTTGTGTGTGGTTATAGTAGAGTAATCTCAGAAATGCATTACGGGGTCCAACTTTTAACAACTGAAGTGATACTAAATGTTGTTGTTGTTGTTGTTTTTAAGTTTGGAATGTTTCCTTGAAGTTATTAGAGATACTTTTTCAGTAAAATGATATGTTATGTTTGTTTGTTTGTATATCACTCTGAAGAAGAATTTTTATACTGAATTTTAGGGATACTATGAAAAATACTAAACTCACAAGACCCATTTAGTTTATTGTAATAATTTTAAAAATGGAGAAAATCTGAAAGAAACATTGACATCCCTTCCCCTGATGTATTACCATGCCTTTATATACCCTCTGGACATTATACAGCAGTTAGAAAACTATACAGTCTATGGGCAACATGCAGCCTCTTGCATATTTTTGGTAAATAATGTTTTATTGAATCATATCCATTCATTTACATTTTCCCAAGGCTGATTTATGCTACAACAGCAGAATTGAGTTAAGAATTGAGACAGAACATGTAGTCTGTAAAGACTAAAATATTTACTATCTGACCCTTTACAGAAGTTTACCCACCCTACTACAGATTTCAGCACATGCCAGTACTATCAAGAAAGACAACTAGGCAATTAATCATGAATCAATAAATTTTAATACAGATAATCCTGAGAGGGACTATTTTGTAAGGTATGATCTCTTGTTCTCCTCCTTTTTTAAATCTCATTTTCCTCAAAAGCCACTGCTCTTTCCAAGTATATCTTATCCCTAATATCAAAAAGAGCAAGCACAGCATAGATAGAAAAATGAAGGCAGTCCTGATGATGACTTACTCAAATAAGAAAATGTTTGGACACAATCCGAGTCTGAAGTATCTCACACTGATAAAACTTACCTTGCCAAATAAATGCAGACTTAATTATAAATTTCTAAATCTGGTTACATGTCTATAAATTTTAAATGTCTTCAGTAATTTTATTTTTCTCATAACATCTACCATTGCAAAACAGTTAATAATTTTATGTTTCATATGTGGACAAGTTTCCTGTATGTTGAGGTGAGGCAATCCTTTAAAATGAGATTCCAGCCAACCACTTCTTGTTTGGCTTCAGAAAAGTCTTAGACACTCTAGGGGGTAAATGAATATGTAATTGTATAATTAGGCTATTGCTGCTCCTGTTTCTCTGGTAATGTCATCTGGCTGTGCCACAAGACAAGGTCACTGAACGGTGTTAGGCTAAAAATGGAAATAGCTGTTAGAGAAGCTGATGGGAATGGCCTGCTGTGGACTGTTTTGTGTGGGCATGAGGCCTCATGAGATCACATCCTAAATTAGATTCCCCTGTAGTTGCATTCAGCCTTTTCCTAATGTATTTTTTCATCCTCTTCCTCACTTACTTTTAGGCAGAATAGGAAGCTGTCCAGGTAATTTGATTCAAAAGATATAAGAAAGTTGCTCAGTCCAGAAAAAAAATGCACCTCACAGTCTGCTCCAGAAATAAAACTCCATTACTACTGCATTGCCCCTTAGTACTAAGGAGCCAGTGCAGGAGTGGGAACATATGGAGTTCAGTGATAGGTGACCAGGCTTGGGACACCCCACTTCTCACAATCTTCCCCTAAATTACCTCTTTTTCCTGAGTCATAGTTTTCCCACATGTAAAACTGGAATATGTATAATAATTATCTTGAAGAATGGTTTAAGGATCAAATTAGATAATGTGTGTGAATGGTTCATTATAAATGATGAAGTTATAATTAAGGCGTTGACTCTCTAACTGTCCTATTTCAAATCCCAGCTGCCTCATGGAGGCAGGCATCGTCCTCAATCTGGTGGTATAATTTTATTAGAACATTTTCCTCTTGACAGTTAAGGGCAGGCCAGTGAGCAATGATTCTCTAAAGGTGAAGAAGAGAGTAGAGAGACATAATTGGAAGGGGGTGATGTGGTTTGCATATGAGAAAAAAATTAAAAAGTGACATCTACGTATTTTGAGATAAAGTATAAAGATAGGGTTGGGTAGCAGAAAGAGAACATAGGCATAGAATGGAGCCCGCAGCCACTGTATTCACACTTTAATTCAAAAATATAACATAGGAAGTCCTGATTTTAACTATGTGTTGTTTTTTATTGTTGTTGTTGTTGTTGTTGTTGTAGGCAAGCAAAGGAGATGAAATCAAATTTGTTGCACGTTTTTAACAAAATGGGAAAATTTTAGTTTAAAAAATTAATTTCCTAGAGAGTGAATGAGCCCTAGGAATATAACTGTGCCTTTACATAAATAAAAAAGAAAAAAGAATAGAAGGGCAGAGCTGCCAAATGCTTATAAATCAAATGTGCCCCCAAATAAGCAACATTCCTAATAAAGGCATGCAGATAGCCCAGGAAAAAGACAGGCAAATCATTCTGCATGTAAATCACTGTAAGTGGGCGCTAATAAATTTAGCTTGACTGAAATGGCAAAATTTCAGAGGAACTAGTGAAGGTGGGAATATTTAGAAAGCAGATGGAATCCCATTAATCATTTGATCAAGTACAACTGGACCCTATAAATTATTTTAACACATTTTCTGTCATTTCCAACATTATCAGGAAATCACTCCAACCCTAGTCCATTTGCATTCCTTCTATACAAGAAAACCCTCCACTCTTTCTGTGAATACTCTAGTTTGGGAGTCAGCTATGCTGCAGGTGCCCGTATGGAGAATCGCCTTCTTGGTTTTTTTGTGTGTTTTTTTTTTCCCCCAACCTTATTGATTCTCAAGGCTACCATTCCATCCCTCCACACCTGCCTTATCATTTACTCCTCTCTTTTCCTTCCTCAGTTATACATGCATTTATTATTTAACTGAGTAAGTGGTGATATGACTGTGGAATGTCTAATGGTGCCTCAAAAGACAAAACTTCAATTTGGTTCAGTTTTATTTTCACTCCCTTTAATCATATTTCTGTGCATGTGCTTATCTAAATGGCCGGGAATATCTTCATTCTTTTAAAGTTCTAGGGAATAATAACATATGACATGCTCATTGGTATTTGACATGAGAACTGTAGCATAGAGCTGTATTGCAAAAGGTTTTAATGGTGATTGATTTATATTAGCTTCAAGTCACACTTGAGTTTGTCTTTTAAACAAGCTGCTCATAGTTGGAACACATTCCTGGTAGTTGAATGGTTACCTGAGGGAAAAGGTGGCTTTGCAACCATCTTTGATCACCGGAGCCATCCACTAAATAGTACAAATGAGTTTTATTGGCTCAGGCCCAGAAAGACTGACTGCTTAATCTGCTATTAAACTGAGGCTGGAAGCAGTGATTTGAAAAATAGAGAACTTTCTTTGCCAATGGCTTTAAAAAGTTTGAGGCTCATATACATAGAATCACATCATATTCCTATAAAGGGTAACGGTTTTGTAAATGCTTGTCTGCTTGCATTTTGTATAACTTCTAACCTGCCCAAATAGTGCAAATCACTTGACTCTGTAGGACCTGGAAGAGAAGAGCATCTGAGATGTTTCACTCCTACTGTGGAAAAGTCTGTTTGGGGACAATCAAATAGATTAGGAAGGCTTGATCTGAAATCTCTCTTGTAGCATCCACTAACTCCTGGGTGGACCACCTCCAGCCACTGAGGCTTTTCCCAGAACAAGCTAATTCCAGCTCCTATGACTAAATAGGTGACTGAGGTCTCTTCAAATGCTCTGCTGACATGCAGATAGACCTGCACACCTGCAACCAAATCAGCCACATATGCTCAGTGCGTGTGCCTCTCCATCCCAGGGTGTAGGAGAGAGAAGAATCAACATGTCTGGAAAAACCTGGGCTTTGTGGGGTCTGGAGGGATGACTTTGGGCAGATCTAACAGGAGAATAAAAGGTTTTGCATGTAGGATGAAGCATTTGAGCAAAATACAAAATGAACAAGGAGAATGATGCATGAAACAGACAGTATGGGCAACTAGTCATGACAACAGTTTGAAGAGATATGGAGGAATCACATTATAGAAGCTCAAAAGGGCCATTCTCTCATAAGTAAGGGGAAGCCATAGTCATTTCGGATAGAGTCAGACTAAGGTACTGTGATCAGGTGTTAGTAGGATACAGAGAAACCTAGACATTTGGTGAAATGAAAAATACACCTCTTCCCCTACTTAGACTTGACATCCTACTGCTAAGGACTTGCTCTACAATGAGTTATAGCCCTCCTGTGGGACTTGAGACTTTCCCCAGTCTCTTTTTCCTTTCATGTCCTAAACTAAAGCTACATCTGAATCTGATATGTTATCTTGGTCTTCCTTTGAGTTTCTCATTTATTATATTTATAAGGATTCCTTTATTTGTTAGTTAATACATGATGAAATACTTGGGAGAAGTTTCAATGAGTGAAGGGGGTTGTGTAAACTTTTAAAAATGTGCATTAGGTCATATAACTGTAAATTAAAAAATAGGTTTAATAAACAATATAATCTATAAGAGTTAGAAAATAGGTGAATGTACTAGTATACTTGGTAAGCTGTTGGTAGTTGGAGAGAATGAAAGTATCCCTAGTTAGAGCGGGCAGAGCTAATGTGATGGGTTAAACTATTAAATGAGTGTGGGTTTATAGCAGGGACAAAGAAAAGGAAAGAAGGCCAGTTTTGTCTTCCTCATAATTCTTGCCAGGGTCATCTCTGCTTAGGCTGATAAATCTCCTTTGTATTCAAACCTACCCATTTGTTTCCATCAGCCAGATCCACACCCACTGTGAAGTTTGTCAGACCACACCACTGACAGATCCTTTCTCTCTTCCCTTAATGGCTCTAGAACTCTTTTACTCTTTGGCAAATAATGGCATACATACTTAGAGTTATTCTATCATTGCGTTATTTTGAGTTTTATTCTTATTTTACTTTATCCATATGTATCATCTGTTTTCCAAAATTAAAATGCAAGCTACTTGAAAGCAAAGACAGAAACTCAGTGCCCACATTCCTTGAAGCATTAAACTATTGGGCACAGAATTGTCACTTAAGAAGCTGACAATTCAATTTGCTAATCTCTGAGTATATGGGGGGATGTGCACCTACCATTTGACATGAATGTCGAAAGCTATAGTATTAAATCTATCTCCTGGAAGAGATAACTCTGTTGTTGATAACTGACCTTCTAGTCCTAGAAAAATGTATATTTTTTCAGCTTGAATAGCTCAAGTGGCCATGAGTAGAGGAGCTGGACCATCAGCCATGCATTGGACAGAAACAACACTGAATCATTTCACCTCATCTGAGCCAGAGACATAACCAAGTAATCTGCAGTCTCATGGGAGAGCTAGTCATCCATGGCCAATCTCCTTGGACAAACTAAGGTTCTTATAAAATAATTTAGAATTCTAAAGGGATATGGTCAATGTGTTGGCAAGGGAAACTTCAGTTTCTAGAAAGAAGACACTTAAACAAAATGGCTTTAGTTTCTGTACTTAATCAACTCATATCAGCAAGTATTTGCTGAGCACTTATAGGGTGTTGTGGAGCAAAGATAAAATGTTAATAGACAATCCTTTCTTGGAAATTACTTGGGAGGAGCTGACATACATCATGATTAAAAGTGTACCATAGCTGAGCTATGGGCCAATTTTATGATACAGACATTATCATTATAAAATTTTAGAATTGAGAGAATAATTATAATAGTGTTTCTAATATAATAACCCCAAATGATTGTTGAAGTACAGATTTCTGAGCTACACTTCACCTGCAGTGAAGCAGGACCAGGTGCCCTGCTATCTGCCCTTTAAACACACCTACATTCAACAACCATTGTCCTATCAACTAGGGTGGCAAAGAAAGACATCAGGAGAGATGTAGAATGTATGATTCTGAAAGCAGAATTCTAGCACATTCTCTCCTCCATTTTCTGCGTCACTGATCAATCACAAACAACTGTTGGTGATGAAATGAGGGGAGACTATTCTGGTAATTTCCTCAGAATATTTTTGATTTGATTTTTTCATTCTACTTTAAGGTTAATTACACCGTTTTATAGAAATGTGTTTTAGCAGACAGGATGCAATTTCATACTAAATATTTTAGTAGAAATAGGCACAGTAGTCTTATTTCTAAGTACAGCTGCTATAGAAAGAGGAAAAGTAGGCACCTATGGAACCAACTACCATGCCTTTGCCTTGGTTTTCAAACTTCTGACTATTATTTTTGGAGTGAGATGTTTGAATAGATCATCTTCTAATAACATCAACTGTAATACACACACACACACACACACACACACACGCATGCACGCACACACCGCACATGCACACACAAGTGGCCATTTCGAAGTAGAATCGGTGCCAATGCTTGTTGCAAGTTAAGACGATGGATTTCCATAGGTGTGCTGCATGCATGAGCAGACACCCATGCACCTGCTTTGTTTCCCTTTAATGATCACAAACTTTAGTCTAATTTCTTAGGTGAGTGAGATGCTAATCAAGCAGTTGAAGACAGAACCTAGCGAAAATAATCAAATGTGAATTTGTCCAGGGGGACTCTCCACTTTGAAGAGGGAGAAAAGAAATTGTCATGTTGATTCCACTGGAGACAACCTTCCTGTTACTAAGCGGCCCCTGGGGATTTGCTCCTCGTCAGGTTGGCATCTCAGTGACAAGGCAATTGTAATTAGAATGAATAAAATGAGAGATGTGCCAACTCGCTGCTTATAATTCAGACTGTGACATTAAAGAAACATTGCAGTTTTATTATTTTTTTTTAATTTTTTAAGGAGTTACAAACAGCTAGTAGGTCTTTGCCTACTGGGATACCTTCTATAAAATTCAGAACTGTCTTGCTAAAGAAAGAAAATATGATGTGCTTGTTGTACTCCAGATGGTTATATCTTACCTTTTGGGATTTTAGACTGTCTTTGGAAATTGTCTTGTTTTTTCATGCTTGTGCTTGCAATGTACTGGCAATAAAGATTTTAGGTAAAGAGGAGATGTAAAAGAAGATTCCTGCTATATTGCCTCTAAGCTCTTTGCTGCTGGGGAAGAGTTACATTTGGGCTGTAGTAATAAAAGTTATAGCCACTTGAATATGATGAGGGTTATGCCAAGGCATGTGTAGGGGTTGGTAATACAACCTGATTGACTTTTGAACTATGTGTGCCTTGACTTAGCATAGAACTTGAACAAAATCCAAAAACATTGTGCCCGCAAATTTTGATTTATCTTCTGTTTCTGTTGAATACTGGGGAATTACTTGTAAATCTGAAGACTCCAGAGGTGATTTATAAATTATAATCTTGGGGACACTTGCAATAGTAAAATTATAAAAGCCATTAAGCTGAAATGTTTAGCTTCTCTGTTTTTGTGCCCAATCTGAACTCTTCAGAGAGACTGTGAAGAATTCCTCATTCTCTTTCTTATATCACATTTAGAGATAAAATATACTGTTTTGCCCTCTGCAAAATATTTTCCCCATTTATCCTGATTGTACTGTGACTTTACTTTTTCTCATAGTCCATCTATGTCATGTTCTTGTACAGCTCTGTTCTGTTATGTGTATAAGTTGACCTCCTCTCTTCTTTGATATATTCCAATAATCTATTTTTAACATATTTTTATTGATTTCAGAGAGGAAGGGAGAGGGAGAGAGAGATAGAAACATCAACAATGAGAATCATTTGTTGGCTGCCTCCTGCACGACCCCTACTGGGATCAAGCCCGCAACTTGGACATATGCCCTTGACCAGAATTGAACCTGGGACCCTACAGTCCACAGGCCAATGCTCTATGCACTGAGCCAAACTGGCAAGGGATCCAATAATCTTTAAAGACAACTCAGGCACTACCATTCCATTTGAAATATGTTCTAGTATTTAACCAAAGAAGAAATGTCGATTAGCTGGTTGGAGGCATAAGTCTAGAATTCAGGAGAAAAGTATGGGCTGGGAAAACAAGTTATCAGCAAATGGATGATATTTGAAATAATGAAATTGGATTAGCTCACCAGATGGAAATAGGCTCTCACTCAAACCTGTAATTCCTCTATTTCTTGTCTAGACTAGGGCTTCTCAATCACTTTAAACCCATCATCACATTTAAGGATACACAATTATGTGACACACCAGTTGTTTTGGTTTAAGTGATGCAAGGGAATTTGATTTTTCCTCTAGTGGTATCAATCAATATTGTGACTGAACACAAGGGTGGCTGAGTACTAATATGGGTCCGTTTGATGCGGTGGCAGCTTTGGTCATCATTTCCCCATATGAGAGAACACTCTCTAGTCAACCACTTTTTGTATTGGCCCTTAGCATAGATAGTTATTTGTAGTCATTTTCAATCACTCTATTGAAAGGTACCTTAAGCCTGGACAGTGTGGCTAAGTGGTTGAGTGTGGACCTATGAACCAGAAGGTCATGGTTCCATTCCAGGTCAGGGTACATGCCCAGGTTGTGGGCTGGATCCCCAGTAGGAGGCTTGCAGGAGGCAGCCAATTGGTAACTCTCATCATTGATGTTTTTCTCTCCCTCTCCCTTCTCCTCTCTGAAAATAATAAGAACATATGTGGAAGGTACCTTCATGTTACAACATTTTTATCTCAGGCAGTAAGTCAATCATCTGCCATACAGATCCAAAATTATTTGCTTTCAGCTGTAATAACACAGGCTTCATCAATGTTTTGTTGTTTTAGAATATTAAGGTTACTTCTTTAAACAAAGCAAAAAAATAGTATTTATGTTAAAGTTGGGGGAAGAAGTTGTTTTTTAAGTAATTAAGCTCTTTGACTTTTTAAATCAGTAACTATGAATAGTTTCCCACTTTCTTGCTGTCTCAAATTCATTTTCATGAACAAAAATCATGGTTGTAGGTTGTCCAACTCTGTATGCCTGTCCCTCTGGTAATGGTCCTGTATTCTGAATTCTGCAACACTTTCATTTCATTTTAGTAGTTCTTCTACTTTCCTTTTCTATCTGTTGACACCAGTCACTTCTCACCTTAGGCAATATATCTTCTCTGCTAATCTGCTACCATATTCTATACACAACTGTCCAAATAAGGGTACATATGTCTCTTCCTACCGCAGATGAACAGCATGACAATTGTTCCTTTTACTTCTAAGAATGTTTGCTTTGAAAAAAAAATCCCCTTCTATAGCTTTTTCTTCAGAAATGGCAACAAAGAAATGCTAAGGTTGTTAAATCACCTACTGATATGTGGACCGCTGATTTAACTGGCATAAACATAAGCCTTCCTACTTTGCAAAGGATTTTTTTATATGATAGCATGTGATATCCAAAACAACTGAGATACAAAAAATGAAATTCATTCTGAAAAACAAGTTCCAATTCCTAATGGCATCAATTAAATAGGTGTCCTAAATATTTATATTTTCATGGAGATTAAACTTTTACTTCTGCATAAACAACAAAGTTCTCTACATATAATGGTTATCTTTGAGGTAAAATTTCCCCAATGATATTTTAAGAAGTATTTCAGTGTATATATGGCATGGATTTTATCTCCCTCTTTCTTAGCATTGTTTCACCCAAACGTGTATTTTTTATCTATTATATGGGATAGTAATACCTATCAAACATGCTGCAGTGAGTGAGAGTAGCCCTCTAAAGTCAAATATTTCCAACTCTACCAGACAGCTGTATAACTTCAGGCACATAATTTATTTCTTTAAGCCTCAGTTTCCTAATCTCTCACATAAGGGCAATATGAGTACAGCGTTATAGATTTGAAATGAATGTTCCATGAGCTAAAGTTAATGAAGCACAAGGTTAGTACGAGTACCCTTAAAGTGCAGTATTAATTAGCCCTAGCAGGTGTTGCTAAGTGGTTTGAGCACTAGCATTTTGACTGAAGGGACTCCGGTTCAATTCCGGTAAAGTGCACATAGCTGGGTTGCAGACTCAATCACCGGGGTGTGTGCAGAAGGCAACCAATCAATGTGTCTCCCACATTGATATTTCTCTCTCTCTCATCTCTTCCACACTCTCTAAAATTCACTGGAAAAAATATCTTTGAGTGAGGATTAACAGCAACAACAACAAAAATACAGTGTTATTTAGTTGGGTACTTTCATTTTATGCTAAAGAGATCAGGGTTCCAGATAAATTAAGTGACCCTCATCTCTTTCCTACTTTGCTGAGAAATGGGTGCTTTATATTTCTTTAATTATAAGATTTTATAATATTTGATAATATTCTCATTTTAAGGATTGTAATTGAGTCAAAAATGTATATGACTCATCCAAAAATACACAGGTCTTAATTTGCAGACTTATAATTCAAACTCAATGCTTCATGCATCATTCAAAGTTGACTTGGCTTCACCTACTACCACATGCAGAGTCTTCTATATCATGCCTGCCCAATGATCTAAGTTGTCAGGACTGTGGAGGGGAAAAATATACAAAAACTGTACTAGGATCATGGATGAGAGGGAGGAAAATTTTACCTCCCCCATTTCTGAAGACAGAGGCTTCAAAATGAATAATATGGTTTTTAGGTACCTGAAGAAAATATAGAGTTCAACATTTAGCCACTGGCAAGAGAAATGTCACATGTCTTCAACCATCAGGCAAAAAAGTTAGAACTGCCTGCTTCCTACATTGTGTGCCTTCTCCTACCCCTGAATAGATCCTTATCATCTAACAGAATTAGAAACAGTAAGGATAGAGACTATTCAATAAGGACAAATAAAGATTATGATGTTAAAAAAGTTAAATGTCATCTAAGCAATGTGTCCCCAAATAGAAGCACATAGTGTGACTCTGAACTCAACGTGTCACTCTCGCCATCGTGGTAGGTAGAATGATGCGGTCTGGATTCTGAGCCCCTGCTTCAGAGAAATGCATTAAGAGAGGGCAGAGGTAAAGCATATGGCCATGAAGTAGAAAGGAATCCAAACCCTTTTTACAATAAGATCATTTACAACTGTGCTTGCATTTAACTGAGAAAATGGGAAATGGGGAAGGCAATGTCAGATCACATTTCCAAAAGACACGGGTGATGAGACATTGTGATGTGTTTCAATAGAAACTTCAGGTACTTTGGTTTTTAAAATTGCAGAGCAAAATGTGCAGCTGAATTGGAAGGGCTTCATCCTTCCTGATATGTTTTCAATGAGTCCCAGTCACACGCTCGGGCTGTAATATGCTAGCCGCCCACTCTTGTCATTTTTTGGCGGTCATAGTTGCCAACCCCATTCACAGAGGAGGAAGAATAAGCAGACAGAATCACTGGGCCGGTTGTGCATCTGAAATTTTATCATTGGGCCCTGGCTCTCTCATATTTCCTGTATGGTGCTAACTGGTAAATCACAAGAAAAATAAAGAAATAAGCAAAATGGAGAACAAGACCTCCAACTATTTATATTCTATATAAATCTTGCTTTCCTTAATTATGATTTTTCTCATCTGTATTTTTGAATAATTGTCATTGTCTCCCCCCACCCCATACCCCTCCTTAAGCAATCTACATGTCAACTTGCAGATGGTTCTACCTCTACAGTGCCTATTTTCATTGCTCTGAACTTCCGGTGCCTCTGAAGGATTCTGGCTTATGGCTTTTTTTTTCCACTAAAGAGTCTCTTCTCCTTCCTTCTCTGTACTAAAAGTTGCTTTTTCTCTCACTCTCTTAGTCCCCTTCCCCGCAATGGGGTGTTAGTTTTGAGTAGTAGATACCATGTCCTATGATTCCTTCCCATTTCCCCAGCAAGATCATCATTTGCCAAATCCAGATGATTTTCTAGTGGTATCAAGATCACCTGGAGAAAAACACCTCCATATACATCTTGCATATGCCTGTTACTGATTGCTCATCATAATCTGAATGCTGGAGTTGGAACATTTGTTACTCAATTAAATATTTAGCATCTAGTGCATACTCTGCCTTACCTGGTATTCTGCTAGATATGAAACAGTTTAAGAAATGCCCCTGTATTCAAGGAATTTATTTCTTCTGGAGCTAAGACTAGTGCACATAAAAGATCAAAAATGCACATATGAGCTGAATTATAATAACAGTTATGCACATTGTAAAGATAGTACCTAGTTGCCAAATAAGAGCTACCATATTTTGAACTATGAGTTCAGGAGAGGGAGGTTTCACATTTAGCTGAGGTAGATAGGACACATTTAAAGAGTTAACTTGAAGATTGACATTATGTTTAAAATTTCGATTGCAATGAATTGATGCCAAGGTTTCAACAAGCTGTCCTCCAGTCACGTTAGGTCTTTTGTTACTTTTGTTGCACTTCCGGTTACTTTCATCGGTTGCCTCACTTTTATTTCCATGTGTAGTATTCATTTGGCTGTACTTAAGAAATACATTGCAAATACTAAAGATTAGTAAAATAAAGTGTTATATCATTTTATAGACTCAATGCTCAAAAATAAGGGATTATTATGTTTTCTGTGCTTTAGAATACTGTCCCCTCTTACATACCACCTGCAACTCTTCCAAGGAGAGAGGTGAGTTGGAGATGTTAAGGTCATATTTCTGGATATAAAGCAATGTAGATGTGTGAGGGAGAAACTGAGTGAAAGTATCAGCATCTCAGTTTCTAAGTCAGTAATATCCCTTACAAGATCACAATCCCCAATAAAAGCTTACCCTCCATCTCTCAATTCATTTGCAACAAGTCTTACCAATGGACATATTTTTCTAATTTCATCACAAAAATACACACAATTAGAACAAACATCTACATGAATAAAATACAAAGATGCTAATTAACCGCACCTTTGCTACGCCCTAAGCCACACCCACCAGTCAATCAGAGTGACTATTTGCAAATTAACCCAACCAAGATGGCAGCCAGCAGCTACAGAGCTGGAGCAAGCAGGAGGCTTGGTTGCCCAGGCGATGGAGGAAGCCAAGCTTCCCGCCTACCCTGAGCTGGCTGTGGCCTCCGCTCACAGCAACAAAGTTTCAATTATAGAAGACAAATAAATCCCGGATACCTGCTTCCAGCCAGCCTCCACTGGGAGCTTGGGTGGCTCGGGGCCGTGGCCAGCCTGCAAACAGCCATCAGCCCCTCACCCAGGCTGGCCACACCCTCATGGCTGAGGGTCCCCTCTGGGGGGCTTAGACAGCCTGAAAATGGCCCTCAGCCCCTCACCCAGACTGTCCAGGCACCCCAGCAGGACCCCTCACCCTGCAGGGGCTGTGGCCAGCCTGAAAATGGCCATCAACCCCTCACCCAGGATGGCCAGGCACCCCAGGGAGGACACCCACTCTGAAGGTGCTATGGCCAGCTTGCAAACAGGCATCAGCCCCTCACCCAGGCTGGACAGGCACTCCTATATAATAAAAGGGTAATATGCAAATTGACCCTAACAGCATAACGACTGGGAATGACTGGTCACTATGACACACACTGACCACTGGGGGCAGACGCTCAATACAGGAGTTGTCCCATGGTGGTCAGTACGCTCCCACAGGGGGAGCTCTGCTCAGCCACAAGCCAGGCTGTTGGCTGCCAGTAAAGCAGTGGTGGTGGGAGCCTCCCCCGCCTCCTCAGCAGCACTAAGGATGTCTGACTACAGCTTAGACCTGCTCCTCGCTGGCAAGTGGACATCCCCTGAGGGCTGCCGGGCTGCCAGAAGGATGTCTGACTGCCAGCTTAGGCCCAATCTCCCAGGAAGCGGGCCTAAACCAGCAGGTGATCATCCCCTGAGGGATCCTCGTCTGCGAGAGGGCACAGGCCAGGCTTAGGGACCCTCCCGAGTGCACAAATTTTTGTGCACCAGGCCTCTAGTTATACATAATATAAAAAATAATAACCAACTTACCTGTGAGGCTGGAGGCCATTAAAGAAAGCATGACTGCTATCTTTCTTTTTTTTTAATGCAAATCAACTAGATCTAATTCACCCTAAAATGCATTTCAGTTTCATTTGGGAAATTCTGAAATCATAGGACCAAAGTCTTTTGCACTTTCTTCATTCATGGAACAAATTACATTATAAAACTAGCCCCCTTCTGGTTCCTGCCAGAGTGGTGGTGGCCAGAAACTAAGGTAGAAAATCAAACCGGCCACCTCCATGTGCCCGTTGGGCCATGGGGGTCTAAGGACTTATTAGTGATTCCATCACTTCCATCCATCATCCTTCATGCACCATGGTGTGCACACCCACTGAGAGAACTTTAAAATGGGAAATAAAACTCAAATGAACTCACATTCAATTAATATTAGTCATATTATTAATCCTTGTGAGTGCGGGGCTTATCTGGAGATAATTGACCTTGTCAGCGTTTCAAGCCTGCTGCACTGCTGTAGGACCTCTCACTCCCATCATGCTTAATTAGAATGCAATAAAACAAACAGAAAAGGGTTTTTCTTTTTCCTGCTTAACCAAGGAATGTCCACTTCCCTCCTCCACCCCATTGTCTAGGAGGATGAGGAAATGTGGATATCATGGATGTATAATCTTCTCAATTAATAAAGTGAAACTACTGTCACTGCTCCCAGGGCATGACAAACGCACCTGTCTGCAGAACCAGACGACTGATGTCCCTACGTGCCCAGACGCTTCTTTCTTTTTCTGTGTTTTGAAAAAAAGCATGATTTTAATTGTTCTGTGAAAGAGGCACGAGTGGGGCGGGGGGTGAGTCTAGTCGATTCTCTTCCATATAAGAGATGATGGTTTGTGACACTGATCAACTTGCTATCAGGCTTGATATCATTTCTCCTTTTCAAATTTTTTAAAAGTCAGTTGTCCTTTCTTATCCTGGGTTCTGGCCTGTCTTTCCTTTTGCTGCTATTTCCCATTTAACCTGCAGGTCTTGAATTTCTACTTTTTAAATTTCTCATCCCATGATTTGTTCGACGACCACGTAATTCAGTGTGGAGTAAGTGAATTTCAAGTATCAAAATGCGTATTGGCAGAATGACCCATAAGGATATTTTCAGATGAGGAAGTCTATGAGTAATTTTGAGGATGACAAATGTAAATCTTTTGAAGTATATAAACAATAAATTTACCTGCTCAAATTCAGGATCACAAATACATGTCTGTAAACAATAAAATCCACAGCTGCTTCTGGTGCCTGCTCCTAGGTCTTACTCTGGACATTTCACCCCAAATAGCAGTTTACATGCCAAAGGAGACATGGCATCCTGTGCAAAAGACACACACACACACACACACACACACACACACACACAGTTTTCCAATATATGAGTGAATCTTTATCTGCAAGTGTGTGAGCATGCTGTTTGTAAAGTAGGATTTCAACAATAGACACACCCATTCTTGAATTTTGTCTGATCATGTATTTTATTATTTAGTTCCCTAGTCACACACAGAGACTTTCAGCAAAACTTAAAAATAGGTGTCAGGGGAAGTTAGAATAGTCTTAAATCTTCCACATATGTGTATCTCATATTTACTATTTACAGCTATATAATTGAAAGCTCACTGAAAATGCATAATCCACTTCCTCTGTGTATTAAATGAAAACAAAGAGAGATTATTGAGTAATAACAATTATCATTAAAAGTCTTTTTGTTTTTGTCTTATACACATAGGAATTCCTTTCCTATTATGGGTGGTGTGCAAATAGAATATGTAATTTAACACAATAGATATTTGGTGACTATCCCTTTTGTGGCCAATCCTGTGTTTATTTGTTTCTTTTTGTTTTTTGGGTTGTTTTTTGTTTTTGTTTTTTTGCTGCTAAAATGTGATTGTTTTAGATTAAATAAGCTTAAAGTTGATGTCTTGGATCACAAAGCATGATGAAAGATGGGCAAGGAGAAATACTTGATCTGTCACAATGAGGTGTTAGGAATTAATTAGGTCAGTGTCAGGGACTTGGAAAATAATTAAGTTAGCATAGTTCTCTGAAAGATATAAGGGGGATTATGTAACCTGTTAGACTAAATGTTCTCAAATCAACCTACTCCCAACAACCTGGCTGAATCCCGTTGATTTAATAAGCTTATTTATTTATTTATTTTTAGAATTGTTGTTTTGTCTTCTCATTGTGATGTGAGTTTTCTAGGAGAAAACTCTTTATAAATATTCTTTTGTTTACTCAGAAATAGTTATTGTGTGTTCTTTATGTTCCAGACACTTTTGCAAATACTGGGGTTATTTTATGGTCAAAACAAAACTGTGCTCTCCTATAACTTGCATTCTTGTGAAGAGAAAAAGAAAATAATAGAAAAAACAAATAATTGCATACCAAGTCCTCAGGCCTCTTTTTTCTACTCCCCTGTTGCTTCCTAGAAGTGGACCAGAGTTTTGCTCATAGGCATGCTAATTTTCTAACATTCCTTATTGGTGATATTTAAAAATTCAAGCAAATGATGCTATCATTTAGAAAATTCACAAAAAAATGATATAAAGGGGAAATCATCAATACATTCTCAGTGCAAAATAAAATATTAAAATATCTGAATGCAACAATAAGGTGATAATTACTAACAACAGTAAAAAGGGGGGAAGAACACTAATATTGGGATGAATTACAATGGAACAGGTTCATACTGGGTTTGCCTATAGACCATAACCAAGTACAAGACATTTTCAGATTTTTCAAACCCTGTTATGATAATAGCATAGATGCAATTCAGAGAAAATTGGAGCCAGGAAAAATTTTCCAGTTCGCCTTATATTATTTTATCAGCCCTGATTCTTAGAATTACAACTGGCCACTACTGCAGGCCCATGTGTATGCACACGTAAGATTGCTTCACAGGTGGTTCTGGAAGGTTGGTCATGCCTAGTACTGTGGCCATTCCGGTTTTCTTCACCACTTGCTTTACTTACCTGGAATTCATAAAGAGTTACGGCATCCGTGCTACTGAGATAAGTTATTTTTATCACCTCATTATTATTATCAATGATCATGATGTAAAATTTATTGAGTGCAAACAATATGCTACATACTTTTAAAGGCAGCATCAGGTGGTCATGGATTTAATAGTGCTACACAGGCCTTCAGGAATAGGGTCACAGGCCATGGATAACTTGGTGCCTTCAGCATAGTCTTTAGGCAGGAACGCTGAATGGTCATTTTTAAAAGTATATGGTCACTTCAGAAGTTTCCCCAAGGATTTCAGTAAGAATGTCACCAATTCCTGGGGGGAATGTCACCAATTCCTGCTCCAGAGAATCATAATCTTATTGATCGTCTAAGATGCTCAGAAGTGAAAAAGAGAGAAGGAAATGTTTCCTGCAATTTAGATATATGTTGTTAAATATATTTAATTTCAAAATATTTTATTTTTCTAATAATAAAAAAATAATGTTGTGCCAGCTGGGTGGCCCAGTTGGTTGGAGCCTCACCCCATACACCAAAAAGGTAGTGGGTTCAATCCCAGTCAGGGCAAATACCCGGGTTGCCAGTTAGATTCCCAGTTGGGGTGCATACAGGAGGCAATCGATCTATGTTTTTTTTCTCTTTTTCTCTCTCCCCCCCTTCCTTCCTCTCACTCTAAAATTAATAAAAATATTCTTAGGTGAGAATGAAAAATAAAATAAATAACAAAATAAAAACGTAATGCTTGTTGGCAAAATTTGGAAATAGGAATCATGTACAATTATGTTACCAAAATAAAGCTAATACTTGCATGCATTTACCTTTAAATAATGTAAATACATGCATACATGCTCACATAAATATAAATAAAGACTGGATTGCCCTAACTGGTTTTGCTCAGTGGATAGACCATCCTTGTAGAGACCGAAGGATCCTGGGTTTGATTCCAGTCAAGTGCACGTACTTTGGTTGCAGGTTTCTCCTAGGCCTAGGCCATTGTCAGGACTTCTGCAGGAGGCAAGCAATCGATGTGTTTCTCTCACATAGATGTTTCTCTCTGTCTTTCTCTTTCTCTAAAAATCAATGGAAAAAATATCCCTGGATGAGGATTAAAAAAAAGACTGGATAGTCCTACATTTATAATTTTATATGTTATTTTATTTTTTCTCACTATTGTATTGTGAGCTTTTTCAATGTCATTAATTATTCTCTGAAAACATGATATTAATAAGAGCATGATCATGTATCAAAATGCAAATAATTAAACACTTTTTATTAGATATTGAAGTTGTTCCCAAATTGTATGCTAGCATATATAAATCTCAAATAACCATTCTAATCTATCACAGCTTCCCTTTCAATCTTCTGTATCTGGGTTAAATTTTTAGAAGTGAACTAATACATTGGTGGCTTTCTGCTCTAAGGCAATCGATGCTTATACCCTCCAGTGGGATATGAGATTGACTGTTTCCCCATAGCCTCACTAGGAGTGAGTCATAGAACTTCAAAGCTAGGAAAAACTTGAATTCTGGCAGCACCCCTTTCATTTTACTGACTCAACCAATGAGAAATAGGAGGCTTATTGAGGTTACACTAATCCAAGGTCCATAAAGTGTGCCTTGGAGAATTTATTCATTTATGCCTCAGTTTTGTGATTATCAATGCAGAGATTGTTTTGAGAACTAAATAAAAAAATGAAATTTATCAGCATTTAAATCCTCTAAGAATCAAAATACTAAGAGTGAGTGAATGTGATAGGACATGAAAGTCTTAGATATTATTACTTAGGAGGTGAGACAAAAAGAATGTCTATTATAATGTCTGGAAAGTAAGGCTGAAACACTAAACTCTATGTTTATTTTTATTTTATTTTTTAAATATGTTTTTATTGATTTCAGAGAGGAAGAGAGAGGGAGAGATAAATAGAAACATCAATGGTGAGAGAGAGAGAATCATTGATAGGCTGCCTCCTACATGCCCGCTACTGGGGAGTGAGCTTGCAACCCAGGCATGTGCCCTTGACCAGAATTGAACCCAGGATATTTCAGTCCACATGCTGATGCTCTATCCACTGAGCAAAACCGGCTAGGGCTAGACTCTATGTTTAAATACCTTTCCACTTTGAAGATGTTTTCTCCAGATGACTTTGTAATTCTGGGTCTTGGCCTTTGTAACCGGTCTAAAATGAGTCTTACAGATAAAATGCAAGGATGTACCATGGGAAGGACAAGAGTAAAGCATCCATGGACACGTTCCATGGCCAATTCAACTGCCCTTCCTCTCTGTTCTTTCATTCTTATTTTTAATATGTATTTATTGAGTTTCGAAATAGGGAGAAGGATAGAGAGATAGAAACAATGTGGAGAAACATCATTGATCCATCCGCTGCTCTTACATGCACCCTACTGGTGATTGAGTCTACAACCTGGGCATGTGCCCTGAGTTGGAATCAAACCATGACCTCTTGGTTCCTAGGTTGATTTTCAACCACTGAGTCACACCGGCTGGGCTGCTCTTTCAATTTTCACTGTCCTTTTTTATTTTTTGTACTAGAGGCCCGGTGCACAAAAATTTGTGCACTCGGGAGGGTCCCTCAGCCCGGCCTGTGCCCTCTCACAGTCTGGAACCCTTGGGGGATGTCTACCTGCTATGTTAGGCCCGCTCCCTGGGGTATCAGGCCTAAGCTGGTAGTCAGACATCCCTCTGGCAGCCCAGGAGCCCTTGGGGGATGTGCACTTGCGAGCGGGAACCAGGACTAAGCTGCAGTTGGACATCCTTAGCACTGCTGAGGAGGCGGGAGAGGCTCCCACCATCACTGCTGTGCTGGCAGCCTTCAGCCTGGCTTGTGGCTGAGCAGAGCTCTCCCTGTGGGAGTGCACTGACCACCAGGGGGAGCTCCTGCATTGAGCGTCTGCCCCCTGGTGGTCAGTGTGTGTCATAGTGACAAGTCATTCCCAGTTGTTCTGCTGTTAGGGTCAATTTGCATATTACCCTTTTATTATATGCCTGGTACATGGGTGGGGGCTGGCTGGTTTTCCCTGAATGGTGTCCTGGATCAGGGTGGGGGTCCCCCCTGGGGTGCCTGGCCAGCCTGGGTAAGGGGCTGAGGGCCATTTTCATACTGGTCACACCCCCTTTAGGGAGGGCGGTCCTGCTGGGGTGCCTGGCCAGTCTGGGTGAGGGGCTGATGGCTGTTTGCAGGCTGGCCACAGCCCCTTCAGGTTGGGGGTCACTGCTGGGGTGGTAGGCCAGCCTGGGTGAGGGGCTTATGGCTGTTTGCAGGCTGGCCATGGCCCTGAGCCATCCAAGCTCCCAGTGGAGGCTGGCTAGAAGCAGTTATCTGGGATTTATTTATGTTCTATAATTGAAACTTTGTTGCCTTTAGTGGAGGCCATAGCCGGCCAGGGCAGGCAGCAAGCTTGTCTTCCTCCATCGCTTGGGCAACCAAGCCTCCTGCTTGCTCCTGCTCAGTGGCTGCCGGCCACCATCTTGGTTGGGTTAATTTGCATATAGTCGCTCTGATTGGCTGGTGGGAGTGGCTAGGGCAGCCGTGGGCAAAGTACGGCCCGCGGGCCGGATCCGGCCCATTTGAAATGAATAAAACTATTGAAATAAAAGACGGTACCCTTTTATGTAATGATGTTTACTTTGCATTTATATTAGTTCACACAAACACTCCATCCATGCTTTTGTTCCAGCCCTCCGGTCCAGTTTAAGAACCCATTGTGGCCCTCGAGTCAAAAAGTTTGCCCACCCCTGGGCTAGGGCATAGCGAATGTATTGGTCAATTTGCATGTTTCTTTTTTATTAGATTAGACTAGAGGCCCGATGCAACAAATTTGTGCATTGGTGGGCAGGGGGGAGGCCCATAGCTACCTGCAATGATCCCAGCATCCCTCACCAGGGATTCAGGCCCGAGGCCACTCCCCTCCCTTCCTTCAGCATGGACACTGCCTTGTGTCACAGTGAACACAGCGTTCCTCACCGTGGTCTCTGGTCCAAAGACCCTGCCCTCCCTTTCCTTCGCCCAGCCAGAGTGCAAACACTGGGCTTGCATCGCTATAAGCCCAGCGTTCCTTGCCCCAGACTCCATACCAAGGACCCTCCCCTTCCCTCCCTCCACACAGCCAAGCCGGATGCTGAGCTCACGTTGCCTGGCTTCTGGGTCTTCCAGGGTCAGCCTGCCCTGGATGGCAGCATGCTGGCAGCACACACTGTCCCATCCTGCCTGTAGTATGCAAATTAGCCGCCATCTTTGTTGGTGGTTAATTTGCATATTGTGCTGATTCGCCAATCAGAGGTGTAGCAAAGGTATGGTCAATTACCATCTTTGTCTATTATTAGTTAGGATGGTCTAATTCTGTGTACTGTCTGCTGCATAAACATCATCATCATTATTATTACTGTTGTTATTGTTTTATTTTACATTGTTTTCTCAGTATCTCTCAAAAACAGAACCATTTCCCCCAAATCATGGTTATGTTATTTGCTCAAAATTAGTCATTTTATGTGTCCAGAAAAGTAATAAATTCTGTCTCAAAGGCACTCTCTAAAGTAAATCTAAATGATCAGAATGGAAGTCTATGTAATCCATAAAGATAGGATTCTTCCCTACTCTCCAGGACACACACACACTTCAGCTCAGGTTGCTGGCTAAGCTAGTATCTATGATTTGAATATCGAAATTTGAGACAGATTTGCAAGTCTCAGTGCTCCCAGAATATTATCCTCTTTCCTAGAATTGCTCCTCTGAGCTGCCTTACCTAAACCTTCCTCACAGCAGTGCCCCATGGTTCAGGCCTTTGCTGATCGTTCACCTTATAAATATTCTTGTATAGGCTCATTCTCCCATTGTCTTAACATCCTTCTTATTGTCTAGATAAAATTGATTAAATTCATGATATATTTGCATTATAATACCTAATAACATATTTGCATTTTAATAAGAACCATCAATGTCTCAACTAAAGGGGATGTCTACTGCCAGGCATTTGATAATTTTGGCATACTAGTAGAAGAGATACATTTGAATAGAGAATCATCTTACTGCTCTCAAATTATAAACACACCTGATTAAGTATGTGTTGCATAGAGCCATAAAGAAACAAAAATCAAGTTAGGATCTCTTAGAGACTTCTGGATTTATTCAGTACATGTGTAATAAGGAAGAATATTGTATTCTACCCTTACTGGTCACATGTATAGCAGACAGAGATACCAGACGCTGGTGATTTCACTCAGAGTGAAAGAGCATGGCCTTCCCACCATCTCAAAATGAAAAGATTCAGATTTTTGAAAATTAAGTTTCAAAAAACTACCTCTGTGTGATTCATATTATTGCAGCCCTGTTATGGACAGTCTGAGGGCTTAGAGCCATTTTTATTATGAAAATCCCCAAGGACTTTTTAGAATACTTGGATAAAAAAAATAATTTTGAAAATATGAACCAATTTTTTGAGTAAAGAATACTTTCTTTTATCCTTTTATCTACCTTCTATTAGCACTGATATTTAAGTATTCTTAAATGCAGTCTCTCACAATCTTAAAAAAAAAACAAATTATATTTCACTGTGGTTCAATGGAATGAAATTGTCTGGATTCACTTCATATCCCCTTGGTTTTATTTTGCTTGCTCCATCTTAAGGTACAGGTATAATGAGATGATAATTATCTACTGAATGGTGAGTGATAGATAACCAAATATAGAAAAAATACAACAAAGCAGGTAACGGATCTGTATAGTAATGGAAATTATATTGTTGCGCTATCAAAATACATTCAGTTCAAATACTATCCTCAGGAACTATACAATCATACATAAAAGCAAATTGGAGTATATTAATATTCTTAAAGCTTATTTCCACATATTCCTTTCTATGTGACATATAGACAAATAAAAGAATGTATGGAAACTCACCATGGAGTCATCCCTGAACGTGACAACTCAGGTTGATCTCCATCCACTATGACACTCTGGAGTATTCCATGCTTGCATTGCTTAGCTGTCTCATGGAGAAATGAGTTACAGCATCGCTTATGCATTTCCACAGGGTCTAGAACAGAGCTGGAAATAGAGTCACTATTCAGTCATTTCTTAACTTATATTTCAGTCTCCTGATACTTTCAACTACAAATAGTCCTTTCTTGGGGTTATAAAGAACTCAATTAAATTGGGCCACTGGGAAGTTGGAGTTTTCATCTAAAAAATATACAGTGTACATTAGAGACAGAGCTGAATAACTAGTTAATATTTCTTTTTTCCCCATCATTTATTAATTCCCTTTGGCCAAATAACCAAATTCTCCAATATTCTTCCTCTCAAAAGACAAGAAAAGTAGTTCATGGGCTCCTGAATAGGATTACTTTGAAAAGCATATACTTCAATGATTCATAAATATAGACTCCCTAGATCATGTGTTTAGAGGGATGCTATCATAATCCTTACCCCCACATAATGCTGGCCCCAATCAAGTCATAATACTAAAAAAAAAAAAAAAAAAACAACAACTATTTTTTTCACTATTTATAATTTAAAATACCTAATCATTATGACATTTTTATCAGAAAAGGGCCATGTATCATTAAGAAACGTTCTAGCAATAATACATTCATCATATCATTTTAAAAAGAAAATAAACTTTCATGGATAAATAGGTTTTGAAATAAATCTGGGTAGACAATAAAACCTTCAATAAGGAGAAAAATAAGGTCAGGGAGAATAAAAAATCTGTAGGATATTCAGCTTGATAATATCATTGTTGAATACTCTGATACACAGTAAGTACCAAATATTTGTTGACTAAATAAGTAAGTTACCACATAAAAGCATCAATGTATTAGATATACAGAGACTGGTTCAATCAACAAGGAAAATAAGCTATGAAATAGAAGGAGACTTGACTTGGGATGGTGAACACACAATACAAAATTTAGGTGATGTATTATAGAGTCGTACACTTTTTTTTTCTCTTTTAAAAGGAAAGAAAAAATACTCTGGTTTCTCTTTAGATTTCATAAATCTTTCATATTTTAAAAGGAAAAAAGAAGCCAAAACCGGTTTGGCTCAGTGGATAGAGCGTCAGCCTGAGGACTGAAAGGTCCCAGGTTTGATTCCGGTCGAGGGCATGTACCTGGGTTGCGCACATCCCCAGTGGGGGGTGAGCAGGAGGCAGCTGATCGATGTTTCTCTCTCATCGATGTTTCTAACTCTCTCTCTCTCTCCCTTTCTCTCTGTAAGAAATCAATAAAATATATTTTTTTAAAAAAAAAGGAAAAAAGAAATAGGGAATGGAGAATTTTCCTTCCAATTTTAGTGACTTAATAATTGTACCTGGAGTTAGAACTGTTTTAAATAATGCTTAAAACAGAGAGGTTCTTGTATTATCTGTGAACTTATTTTTTTTACAAGTTCACATTTTGTTCTATTAGCATGAGTTAATGAAAACTCTATCTGGAGTCCCTAATATTAAATTTTATAGTGGGGACTATTTCCAAATTCATGTCTTTGTATTGTTATGCATATACTCTTCCTATGGCCATAGCCAGTTTCATTGTGTTCCAGGAAACACAGCCCAGGAAAGAAAACCATTTGGCTATGAAAGTAAAAAACAAAATAATATAACCAAATTTGCTAGAGAATATGAAAATGTTTGAATAATGGAATTTTAAGTAGGTAACTCAAATTGAAACATTCCTGTGTTCTTTTCCTTTGATGTGTAAATGCATTTAATGCAGTGGAAATCAATATGTGTGTTTTCTTTGTTCCTTTTCACTCAGGTCTACTTCTGATAAGAGGATATGCACTGGTGCCCCTGGGTATGAGTGTGTCCTCTGTAGAGCAAACCTGAGGGTACAGAACTGTAGGACACAGGCTTCCAAAGAGCCCTGGAGGCTGATGCCTCCTCTTTCATGGAGACCCTATTAGTGATGACAAATCTGGATAAACACTTTATTCAGTGGCCTTTGGATTTAAAAAGAAAAGTATTTGGAATTTTATACAATTATATTGTCAGGGGAATTGATTTTTAGATTTCACTAGGTAAAGTCAGTAGAGTATATCTTCTGGAACTCTATTAGTATATTTGGTTGATTTTATTCCAACTTCTCTTGCATTTTTGTTTTGTTTTATTTTTTGTTTGTTTTAAATATATTTTTATTGATTTCAGAGAGGAAGAAAGAGGGAGAGATAGAAACATCAGTGATTAGAGAGAATCATTGATTGGCTGATGCATGCCCCACACTGGGGATCCAGCCCACAAACCATGCTTGTGCCCTGACCGTGAATTGAACCATGACCTCCTGGTTCATATGTTCAATGCTCAACCACTGAGCCATGCCAGCTGGGCCAACTTCTCTTGTTTTAAAACTTTCTCAACTGAAATGAATTCCAACAATTCTTCATTTGATTTAATCCGATATTTCTTTTTAAATATATTTTATTGATTTTCTTACAGAGAGGAAGGGAGAGAGATAGAGAGTTAGAAACATCGATCAGCTGCCTCCTGCACATCTCCCACTGGGGATGTGCCCGCAACCCAGGTACATGCCCTCGACCGGAATCGAACCTGGAACCTTTCAGTCCGCAGGCCGACGCTCTATCCACTGAGCCAAACCGGTTTTGGCCCGATATTTTTTAACTGGAGTGATTTCCCCTCATTCCCGTGAGGACATTTGGCAATGTCTGAAGACATTTTTATTGCCACATCTTGGGGAGGATTGAAAATGGAGAGAAAGTGGGTAGAAGCCAGGGATGGTTAAAATCTACTTTGAATAATGAACAGGACAGCATCTCCTCACCCAACAAAGATTTCTCAAGTCCAAAATGTCAATAGTATTACAGTTTAGAAACCTACTTGCCCAAGTCACAGCATCAAGGAAACTTTTTTTTCTTTTTTTTAAATTTCTGGTCACTTGAGTCTTCATTTATCTTCTCATTTAATCTTGAAGCAAATATTCTTTGGATAACTCTTAGGAGACAGGCACTAAACTAAGGGATAAAAGTGTGTGTGTGTGTGAGAGAGAGAAAGAGAGAGAGAGAGAGAGAGAGAGAGAGAGAGAGAGAGAGAGAGAGAGAGAGAGAGAGAGAGAGAGAGAGAGAAACTATTGTCTTATTTCCTTCATGGAGCTTCAAGATAAGTGTACTGCTGAGCACAATATGCCTGTAGCTCCCCATTGAATACTTGACTCCAGTCTTTCATAGTCTCTCTGTGTACTCATCTAGCAGTTGTAGGATCCTATCCTATCCTTTCCTGCTACCACCCCTCCCCATTCTCATGTGACTTTGCATATATACCTGTCAGCCTCACCAATTCAAGCCTTCTTTGTGGGAAAAAATGACCTTTTCATTGATTGATACTTATTTTAAACAGCTTTAGCATTTATGATCCCTAGTATGCACTTCTTACTTCTCTTGTATTCTTGTATGCATGTAAATTTTATCTCACCAATTAGATGTAAGCTTCTGAAAACAGCAGTCAAGATTTATGATTTTTTGTAACCCTTAAATTAACTGACATTTTGTTTTGAATAGCTTAGAGGGTTTATTACTTTTATAAAAATAATTATAGCTGTAATTTATTGAGAACTTACTAAGTCCAAACTGTGCTAAAGTTTTTTTATACACTGTGCTACTTAATCATTGTGGCAATATTGTGAGATACTACTCATGCATATCCCATTTAACAGATGGGGAAATTGAAACACAGAGAAGTACATAATTTCTTCAATATGACTTTGATAGTACAGGGATGTGAACTCAGCTCTGTCTAATCACAAAGTCAAAGTTATAAATATGATGCTACGTTTAATAACAGCCACAGCAGTGATTGCTGTTATGGTAGGCTGATAATTGCTTCGAAGATGTCAGAACCTAATATCTGCAACCTCAAATGTTACCTTATTTGGAAAAAGGATCTTTGCATATGTGGCTGAGTGAAAGATTTTGAGATGAAGAGATTCGGATTGTATCCTCTGGGTCTTCCCTAAGACCAATCACACATGTCCTTATAAGAGATAGGAACAGACAGAAGGGTAGGCAATGCGATTACAGAGTTAGAGCTTGGAGTTAGGCAGTCACAAACCATGGAATACCAGCAGCCACCAAAAGCTGGAAGAGGCAAGGAAATAGCTCTCTTTTAGAAACTCCAGAGAAAGTGTGGTTCTGCTGACATTCTGATGTTGTTGTACCAGTGGTATTGATTTCAGGTTCCAGCCTCCAGAACAGTGAGATTTTTTTTTCACTTGATTTAAGCCACCAACTTTTTTGCTTACTTGTTGCAACAGCCACAGAAAACAAATACATCTGTCATCTGTTATGTCCCTGCTTTGTGTCAATCTAACAAGATCTTAAGAATGAACACCTGAGTTTAAAGCCCACAGTGCAGTTTCTCATTGCCGGGAGCCGGTCCATCCTTGCTGTTTCAAGGGACCTGGCATATATGGCATACAGTTCTTAATATGTTTGCTCACCTTCTTGGTGCTGTGTTTTAACCAAGCTCACCTCTCCGAGAAAGGTTGAATCCCCAGGTAGGGATTTTCCCCTGAAGTTAGGGAGGGAATAAAACCCCTCAACTAAGTGCCAGGCGGGTAATTAATCCCTTTAACTACGAACAATCATGCTTAAACTACATAATCTTTTCTCCCTGGAATGGAGATAAGAAACGCCCTAACCTTTGTAATAGAGATTGATAGGATTGAATCAACTGGTATAAATACAGTTGTAACAAGACAGAAAGACTCAGAACTTAGAACAGAATCAAGAAGACAGAACCTACTCGGAGCCTAGAGACAGAGCCTAGCGGGAGAACATGGCAAGGGATCCTGGACTGAACCTGACTACAGAGATTGGCAGGAGAACCTGACTGGAACCTGGACACTGAACCTGACTGGAGAGCCTGGACAGAACCTGGCTGGAGAACCTAGCGAGGGAACATGGCTACAGAACTTCGCTGGAGATCCGAAGCAGAACCTCTCTGGAGATCCAGACCAGAACTTGGCTGGAGATCCTGGCTAGAGATCCTGGCTAGGCTGCTGATCAACTGAACGCTGTCTCCGTGTCATTCCTTCTTCGCCGACTCCGTCCACACCTTTGGGGACCCCTGGACCTGCTGGGGTTGGACCCCGGCATCTCATGAGATCTAGAAAAGTCCATAAAATCCATGTTGCTACATTCTTTTCATATGAAAAGTTAGTTGTGCCTCCTAAATGCTATTAACATTCAAAACTGGAATGATTTTTTGTGAGTTTGACCCTAACTGTTGACAATTGCTGGGAAACAGAATCTCAACGAATTAAGATAATGCTCCAGAGAATGGTGGTTTTTCACCTTGCTTTATACTTTATAACCTCAAAGGAGGAGATGCAAGTGGGTTACATGAAATCCATTGGTGATATATTAGGGAGGTGGGAGAAAGCAAAGCTGGGGAGAACCTCTGGGATGGAATAAAACTTAAAATGATAAACACATGCCTCTTTTACATTGGTGGGTACAGGTAAAGGATAGTTAGCAATCAACAATTAACATAATAACAATAACGATGAATGAAGGAATTTGTGGTCTCTGCCCTGGCACATTGGTTATACTTTGGGGGATCCAGAAAAAGGCAAGTTACAAGTTACCCTGACATTCCAATGATGTTATCATAGATGCAAAAGGCTACAGACAGGCTTAGTTAAGATAAAGATTGACTTTTGTCAGGGAAGATACTGGCCTAGGGCATACTATCCACCATAGACTGCTTTTTAATTAAAAATTCTTAATTTCAGACCATCATTTGTCATTATTTTAGGTCTCTTGAGTTTGCAAAGCCGCCATACAGGCCTTTCCTGAGCTAGTCAGCTTAGCATGTGGCCCCTTTTTGTCCACAATACCCATTTTTCTTTTCATCCATTAATATTTATTTCTCCTTTTACTATTGAAAGTTTTACAGATGTCCCCTCCCCCCCCCATTGACCCCTTCTAGCATGTCCTGCCCCCTGCCTCAGACCTTCACCACACTATTAACTGTGTCCATGGATTGTGCATATATGCATACAAGTTTTTCCCAGCCACCCTCCCGTCTTTGCCTTCCCTCTGAGATTTGACAGTCTGTTCCATGCTTCTATGTCTCTGGATCTGTGTTGTTCATCAGTTTATTTTGTTCATTAGATTCTACATATGAGATCAGCCGCAGGCACCTGGGACCTGGGCGGTGCTACCAGGCTTTTGTTAGAAAGGATGTCCTGAAGATGTCTGGACTATCCAGTCTAATTCGAATATTACCCTTTTATTATTATAGATACTTTGTAATTAATTAGCAGATGATCTATCCAGGCAATAATTGGAATAATTTTCAGAGGAAGATCACTACATATCCTTTCCCCAAATGGAATTCTAAATGGATGGTCTCCAAACAGCAAAATCCCAATTGCATGGCTAATTATGTATATATCCACCTATTCTGAGAATCGTGTGGTTTCTAGAAATGATTTCACTCTGAAGTCAGCTCTTCATTAAGTGATTGCCAACTCCACTTCAGGACCTTGAACTCCCCTTATGCGAATATGTAAAGTCACATACCTTAAAGAAGACTCTCAAAATTTGAAAGTTTGGTGTAAGTAAATGCAAGCGGCATATTCTCTCAGTAATAGCACAGAAAATTAGGTGAACCATTTGTGTTCCATATAGAATTAAAAGTAGGAATCCTCAGCTGAGCTGATTCTTACTGATAAAGAGAATTTATCAAGAGTCATTGTACTATGCTCATAATGAAAGCCACAAAGTGGTACACCTTAAGAGAAAAAGGTTTTAACAGACCAGCTAGAGTCTTTTAAAAAATATTCTCTGTAACACAAAGAGTAAAGTAGGAGGTACACTTCAGTGAGATCTTCAAGAAACCAGTGAGAATCTCAATAGTATTTTTCTGTCTAGGAACCACTGGTCTCTCACACTGGTGTTTACCCCACTGTTTAGGCATGAAAGCCACCTTTCTGAAGTAGCCATGAGAAGGAGAAATAGAGATGGCAGATGCCAGTCAGAGCACAAAGGAACAACAGAAATCCCTTTAAAGAATAAAAACATTCCATTGACTAGCTAAAAGAGGGGGGAGTGTCAAGCCAGCAGAAAGAGCAGGAGATGCGTGCCTATGTGGTGAAAATAGTTAAGTGATTTCCATCCACTTCAACTATTTCTTGCTTCTTCACCCCCCTTGGATTCTGTTGCTGCCATAATTGTAACCTATACTGTTTTACACCCTTTCTGTCCAAGACTGTTGATCTTGGCAAAAATATTTTTGCCTATTTGGCCCAATGTGATGTGATGTGAGTTTTTATAGCTATTATATAAGTTTAGACAGATTTTTGTCTTGATTCCAATATTGGTCATATCCTCAAGACTAGACATCATTCAATTATCCATCCATATGAAATTGCATATTAAAAGATGACTGTCAGAATTGTACTAAAGGTATAATAAGCCACTCAGAGATTACAGAGTCAATTGGAGGAGGGGGAAACAAAGATTGATAATTTTAATACAATAGGATAAAGTTGAGAGGTTTTGTTGTTGCTTTTTAAAATTATACCTGGATCTATGTATAATTTCTTAATTAAAATTTATCAGTCCATTGTTGCTTTATTTTATGAGATGCAAAACTTCTTATATCAAAAGAAAGGCTAAAAATTAGAATGTGAAATAGAGTGGATTTTGTGATAACATGAGAAAGACAAAAAGAAGTAAGAGACTGGAATATGGAATATTTAGTAGAGTATAAATGAGGTATAATTGACACATCATGAAATGTACATATTTAAAGTACACAGTTTATTGAGTTTTGACAAACATATGCATCTGTGAAACAATCATCATAATCAAAATGGTGAATATATTCATCATTCCAAAAAGATTCCTCTCACCCTGTTATAATTCCTCCTAATCATCTCCAGAAAACCACTGGTCTATTTTCTTTTAGGATAGATTAGTTTGCATTTACTTGATCATTTTTTACAAACATATAGTGTATATTCAAAATAGCGTATCTCTTTTAATGTGTGTATCAATAGTTCCTAATATTTTGTTTCTGAATAATATTCCATTATCTACACTAATAATAGACAAATATGTAAATTGGCCATCCCTCCACAATACCCACAGCCAATCAGGAGTGAATATGCAAATTAACCCAACAAAAAATGGGGGGCCTGTGGGCAGCATGCACACATGCAGGTACATAGCAGCCTGGGGCTAGGTGAAATGCCCGCCCACCCCCTCCCCACCCCACCGTGTGGCTGGGGCAATGCGGAGGGCATCCCTGGGACCCTGCCTGCTCCAAGCCTGTGGCAGGTGTGCACACACACTGGCACCGATCGGCCAGGGTCCCTGGGACACCACTGGAGTGTCCAGTCCTATCAGCCCAGCCTGGGGGTGACTGGAGTTCCCAGTTCTTTTGGTTTCTGCAGCCCCTGGACCTAAAGCAGAAACCAAGAGTGCGGGGAGCATCAGGAATTCTGGGAATCATAGTTCTGGTGCAGATGCATTGAGGGATCTCCTAGACCAGGGGTGGGCAAACTTTTTGACTCGAGGGCCACAATGGGTTCTTAAACTGGACCGGAGGGCCGGAACAAAAGCATGGATGGAGTGTTTGTGTGGACTAATATAAATTCAAAGTAAACATCATTACATAAAAGGGTACAGTCTTTTTTTTTTTAGTTTTATTCATTTCAAATGGGCCGGATCTGGCCCATGGGCCGTAGTTTGACCACGGCTGTCCTAGACACTAGAACAAAGTGTGCCTGGAGCAAGTTACTGTTGCAGGTGGGGGATGGAGGGGAAGCAAAGGTGAGAGACATAAGTAAAGTCAGAGTGTCGAGGAAAAATTAAAAGGAAGATATCCTGCAACTTCTAGGAAATCTCCACCAATGGAACAAAGAAAAATAAAAAGACCTCTATTATTCTGGGAGCACCAAACCAAACTGGGTTGGGGGTCTCAGACAATTCACTCATATGATTGCAAAGACAGACAGAAACTCCCAGATTGGAGAGGGCTCCCCTGACGGCTCCCAGATTAGAGAGGGTGCAGGTCAGGCTGAGGGACCCACCCCCTGTGCACGAATTCCATGCACCAGGTCCCTAGTATCCATATAATACAATTTATTTATTCACTTACTTATTCCCAGGTTTTTACTATTACAAGTAGAGCTGCTATGAACATTCCTGTACATATCTTTGTGTAAACATATAATTTTTTCTTCTGTGTGAGGTATAAATACTTAGAAATGAGTAGAATGTTTGGGTAATATTATAGGTGTACATTTAGAGTTTTAAGAAACTGCCAAACTATTTTGCAAATTTATTGATCCAGTCTTCTATATCCTTACCAATACTTGGCATTGATGCTCTTTTACATTTTAAACATTTTAATGAGTATGCAGTGGTATTTCATTATAATTTTAATTTAGTTATCTGTAATGGATAATGATATTTAGAATATTTTCACATATTTATTTGCCATTTTTATATCTTATTTCTCTGTTCAAATAATTTGCTTATTTTTAAAAATTGATCCACTTTGAGACTTGTTTGTATGTTTAGGTCCCAGTTTCATTATTAGGTACTAGTAACCCAGGGCATGGATTTATGCACATTGAAAGGAAATTAATTAGAAGGTGGCTGGCAGAGCAGGACTGGGTGAGACTGGCCGGACAAGCCCTGTAGCCAACCTTCCATGGTCCCCCTCCAGCCAGCCACACGTGGGGCAGTGCTGAGGCCTGAAGGGCATCTGTGGAGTGAGCGGGGTCCCTCTGGCAGGTGGGCCCCTTGGCCTGGCCCCTGGGGATCGGGCCAAAACTAGGTCTTTGACATCCCCTGAGAGGCCTCTCCTGGGGTGTGAGGACACTCTACAAAGTTGCTGTTGTACAGGGTGTGGAATGCAAATGCAAGTATGCAGTAAACCAGATTCAGGGCCAACAGTGTCCCTGCAACAACATAACCCATGGCCAAGGGTGGAATCATGGGGTCCCGGTAGGAATCGGGCTTCCTCTTCTCTGGTTTCAGGTTGCATCACCTGAGAACCACTGCTGCCAAGTCACTGCAGCTCAGCAGCTCCTGCATTGAGCGTCTGCCCTCTGGTGGACAGTGCACATCATAGCGACTGGTCAGAAGGTCAGTCACTTAGCATATTAGCCTCTAATATATATAGATTTTTTATAAATATCTTGTTTTACCACTGGTAGCTTATTGTTTTATTCTTTTAACTATCTACTTTTATCTTTTGATAAAAAGGAGGTTTTAATGTTGATAAAGTACATTTTCTTTTAAATTCTTAATGGATTATACTCTTAACTATTCAAGAATTCTTTGTCCACCCCAAGGTTACAAAGATTTTTCTCCTTTTTTAGTCAATTTTTTTAATGGTAAATCTGTGCAATCCCTTTTGAGTTAATTTTAATATATGAATTAAAGTTTAGTTGTTTTTGTTTTGTTTTTGCTTTCTTTGTATATATCTATCTGTGTGTGTGTATAGAAATAAATTGTTCCAGCATGATTTGCTGAAAAACATCCTTTCTCCATTGAATTAGCTTAGCACTTTGATCAAAATCAGTTCCCTATGTTACTACACTGTACATCTAGTTTTCCCTCTGGACTATGTTCCCCTCTATTCTTCTCACTCTACTCAGTGTTCAGGGAAGTTAACTTCTATTAAATGGATAGGCTGCTCTCTCTTATCCTCTGGGTTCTGGTTGATTTGGGGTAAAAGGAAGAACCAGTGGAAGACCCGATTGAGGGAGGAAAGATGATTTGGGGTATTTATTCCCAGCTTACTTTTTTCAGTACCACAGATACACAGTAGATGCATTTCTTTTCCAAGTTGCACAGTTCCTATCTGATGTGAGTACCTGCTGTGAGAATAGTCTCACTGTCTCTGAGTTTTCTTAATTGTTCCCTTCACTGGCATCTTAAGCAAGGGCTACTAATGGCTACTGTGGCTACTACAGGGAGCTTCACTATCTTTTCTCATTTCTCCTCATCCTGCCCACATGTTTATCAATTATCTTTAAAATTTCTTCAATTGCCCCTCTGTGCATGCCCTCTGTATTTTTAAGGGCCCTGATTAAATCAGGTATTAGATAATTTTTTTCTTTGATCCTTCTACTTGCCAGCTCTCAGGTAAACCAGTAAAATATTTCAGAAAAGATAACTAAAAAAATGGGGATTTTAAAATAAATAATAGTATTTTACTAATATAAAATCCTAGTTTTAACCCTATTCTATAAAATAGAAGGCTAATATGCAAATCGACCGAATGGTGGAACAACTGGTGCTATGATGTGCACTGATCACCAGGGGCAGACGCTCAATGCAGGAGCTGCCCCTTGGTGGTCAGTGCGCTCCCACAAGGGGAGTGCCGCTCAGCCAGATGACGGGCTTGCCAGTGGGCTCATGGCTTGGCGAGCACAAAGGCTGTGGTGGAAGCCTCTCCCACCTCTGCAGCAGCACTAAGGACCCATCGGGGGATGTCTGCCTGCCAGCTTAGGCTTGATCCCTGTGTGGTCCCAGACTGTGAGAGGGCACAGGTCAGACAGAGGGACTCCCCCCCTTCCCCCCGCCCAGTGCACAAATGCCATGCACTGGGACCTCTAGTACTTAGATAAACTGTTATCAATGGGGAAAGTGAAAAAATGTTACATAGAAACTCTCTGTTCTCTTTTGAAATGTCACATGAGTATTAAATATTTCAAAACAAAAATTAACATAAAAACTCAAAAAGTAAATAATATTCATAGACCATCTTCTCCCATGTGATTACATTAAAATTCACATATTCAAAAACAAAATAACAAGTAGATCTATAGCAGCTACTTGATACTTTAGATACAATTTTACCTTAACTGCATACTAGTTTAAGAAGCCCAGAAGAAGATTCTACAAGTAAATTATATGCTTTTCTTATAACTCAAATATCTAACTCTCTAAGTCTTATTAATTTCAAAATGGGACTATGTATAGTTTCCTCTGTCTTCATTACATTCATATACGATCCTCATTCTCACTTTTTAATCTCATGGCCCTGCACCCTGCTACTTAACTATATAGCATAGCAAGAACCCACCTCTCTATCCTTATATCTCCTTGTCATCCTTCTAGGATCACTTAATGGCCACCTTCAATAAGGTCTCTGGACTACAGTCCCTCACATTTACTGTTTCAATGGATTCACTTTAGGTTAGAATTGTGTGGAGTCAAAAAGAATCATCTGCTTTACCCATGTGTTTTGTAGACAGCATAAGGCTATTGAGGAAAAATATTATGCCTTTTACTTCTTTTGTAGAACAGCTCTGGGCTTCTGTTGAATTGAATTCAATTCAATTTCTGAATGTAGGCTATGCCGGGGCAGAGTTGCAAACCCAGATTCTTATATCTATTCTTCTACTAAATAACTGTGTGATCTTGGATAACTCATTTTCCAAATTTTTCTCCACAATGAACTCATTAAATAAGATTATCTCCAAGGTCTCTTTTAGCTCTGCAGTGGTGCCTTTTTTCACTGTAAACATTAGGCAGTAACAGAGAAGTAGAATTATATGGCATCCTCTATATATGGAACTCCCCTCTTTCCCTGAAATCCTCAGGGAATATTCATCAGTTCCCTCTAAGCTGAAAACTCATAGCTTTGATCTTGAATATTTAGAAGTGTATTATGAATAAATAGCCCCAAACTAGTAAGCATATTGGAAAATCTGGAAACTACTAGTAGCTAAACCTCTCGGGTTTGCAAAATTGGGCAGTAAATTGTATGACAAGGGGTTTTCTCCTGAGATTTCTTGTGCTTGCTGCTTCTGGCAGGTTGGAATTAGAGTGAGAAAAGCCAGTTTCGTGATACCTTGTTACTGCTCTCCCAGGTGGGGTTCAGAAGTGTAGACACAATGACAAAGGTGATGAAAACATAATAACAACAAAAGAAGAATTTAATCAAATTTTATCAGCTCTCCAAGAACTGGCAGGTCTGGCTCCAATGTGCCTTTATTTACTTGTGTATTGCTTTTGTAAAATGGGCTCCTTTCCTGGGGGAGGAGGAGGGAATTCTGTAATTACCAGTTGAAAATGACTCGATCTCTACCAGTAAGGTAAAGTCTGTGGCCTAAGTGCAGGCAACATATAATATTAAATGGGGGATTCCATTAACCTCTTTTTGTTAAAATTCTGAATATCCGGTATCAAAACTCTCTATAATCCTTTTTATCCTTCAGCCATGCTCATTAGTGTCAATTTTGACTAGATTCTCCCGATTCCATCTTTTCCAGCTCCCCTCAGTTAAGCCCATTTGTAGCTTTATTCAAGGTCTCATCCTTGTTCCATGACCAGATAATACAAAAATAGTTCCCTTCCCAGAGCTGTTGTCTTGTGTCCCAGTGGTTAACACAGACCTTTATCAAATACTCACTCCTTGGATGATGTATATATGCTTTCATCTTGACCAAAGCAAAATAAATAAAGCTTTTGCACTGGCACATGTCATATTCCTATGCCTTTCTTTCTCTCTCTCTTTCTCTCTTTCTCTCTTTCTCTCTTTCTCTCTTTCTCTCTTTCTCTCTTTCTCTCTTTTCTCTCTTTCTCTCTTTCTTTCTTTCTTTCTTTCTTTCTTTCTTTCTTTCTTTCTTTCTTTCTTTCTTTCTTTCTTTCTTTCTTTCTTTCTTTCTTTCTTTCTTTCTTTCTTTCTTTCTTTCTTTCTTTCTTTCCTTTTTTCTTTCTTTCTTCTTCCAGAACTGATGTCTAGCACTTAATGCTATTTCCAACTCCACTCAACATTATCTGCCATCAGCTTGCTCTTTTAAATATCACTGGCACTAGTCCCTCCCTATGTGATCTGTGAACCTGGGGAACATTCCCTGTCACTCACATCTGTATCTCACCTGAAGCCTGGCATAGTTGCCAAATTTAACCTCCAATCCTTTTCTCTCCTGGATGACAAGTTTTGTTCCAGGACCTAATTAGCATTCTTTTTTCCCCCCACTGTTTGTCCTGTGTTGATTCTTATGCCTCATTGTGTTTTGGGCCCAAGAAAGAAATTATAATTATTAGCATTACCATCTATCATGCCCCTATTATAGTTTGTCTTTATTAGGAAGCCATATTTTATGGTTATAGTTATCTCAGTCATTACATTTATGCAATTGTCAATATGTAACTTAGAACTTTTTAGTACATATTTTGTTCTCTGTTTCATGTATGTACTAGTATGCTTTCCAAACAAAACCACGAAGTATTGTGTGCTGGAGTTGTTTTTTCATCTGCTATATCTAACAAGCCATTAGTGCTTAGTAACAAATCCCAGTGTGACTTAGATATGAAATATTTGAATTATTTAGTGTAACTTATAGATTTCATTTCTAATATATAGAGTTGCATATTCATCTTTAGTTCAGTTTAACAAATATTTGTTGAGCAGCTAACACAGTGCCCTATACATAGTAAACCTTAAAAAATTAGAGGACAATGCTTCCAATATTAGTGACGTATTTGAACAGTGAATAGAGCCTGAGTAGAGAAGAGGTAGTAAATAACTCCTTAAGCATTGTTTTCTTAATCACAGTTATCTACATTTTGTTATAGAATAGATTGCATTAAAATAAGGCAGAACGTCATTTGAGAAGCCAATATAAGATTTCATTGCCAAAGTTGTCATTCCCTTGAACTTGAGATGATCATAGAAATTTGGGAGTAGGGAATGATCTTTTGTGAGATTCACCCACTATTTTTCATTTCCTTTTGCCCAGTGATGGAACATTTCTTAAGTGTCTCCTCAGTAAGAGGTTTTAATGGATCCAAACTCAGAAGGATTTTGTACAGCCCAGTGGTGGGGTGGGTATCAAGGATGTAGTGGTTATTACATTAGGCAGAATAGACACATCGAAAAGCAAGATGTGAAGACTAAAGAGCATCCCTTAAAGAAGATATGCCCATGGTAAATAAATACATGAAAGGATGCTCAATAGCATTAGCTATTAAGGAAGTTCAAAAATACACAATGAGATACCATCGCGCACACATTAGGCTGGACAAAAATAGAACAAATTTGGCAATACCAAATACTGGCAATGATGTGGAGTACTCGGAACACTGCCAGTGAGAATGCAAAATGGTACAATCAATTTGGAAAGGGATTTCTTAAAAAGTTAAATATTCCCTTCCACATGACCAGACAATCCAACACCTAAGGACTTACTGAAGAGAAACTAAAACATATGTTCACATAGAAATCTGTACATGAATATTTTTATTATCTTTATTGATAATTGCCCCAAAGTGGAAATAACACAAATGTCTTTCAACTGATAAATGGATAAATTAACTCCAGTACACCCATACAATGCAATACTACTCATAACAAAAAGATACAAAGTCATGGATGAATTTCAAAGGCACTCTCTTAAGTTAAAGCCAAACTCCAAAGGCTAAATGTCATATGCTACCATGTATATGCCATTCTGAAAAAAAAGTCAAAATTATAGAAACCTAAAACAGTATAGTTGTTACCAGTAAGCAGATTAGAGAGAGGAGTTGACTACAACGGGGCCATGTAAGGAAATCTTTCAGGTGAGGAAAGTGTTCTGGATTCTAAATTGATGGGTGATTCATGGCTACATGGTTTTTTTTTAAATTTCTTTATTGATTAAGGTATTACATATGTGTCCTTATCCCACCATAATACCCCCCGGCCTCCCCAACTCATGCCCTCACCCCCCTGTTGTCTGTGCCCATTAGTTAGGCTTATATGCATGCATACAAGTCCTTTGGTTGATCTTTCCCCTTTACCCCCACCCTCCCATACCTTTGATCAGACTGTCAAACCCCAGAGGGAAGGTATGGCTACATGGCTTTATGAAAGCTCAGAGAAATATATACTAACAATGTTCGATTTTACCATGTTTTTTTTTTTTTTTAATATAAGGTTACCACTTTGAATTATTAAGTAAGATTGTGGAAGTACATCAGTGGAAACTCACTGAATTGATGTCGTTTTTGGAATTGGAGACAGGTAATCACAAACTCAAGTAGAGTGCCGTGGTCCAGCCCCAGCGGGTCCAGGGGTCCCCAAAGGCGTAGACGGAGTCGGCGAAGAAGGAATGACACGGAGATAGTGTTCAGTTGATCAGCAGCCTAGCCAGGATCTCTAGCCCGGATCTCCAGAGAGGTTCTGCTTCGGATTTCCAGCGAGGTTCTGTAGCCATGTTCCCTCGCTAGGTTCTCCAGCCAGGTTCTGTCCAGGCTCTCCAGTCAGGTTCAGTGTCGAGGTTCCAGTCAGGTTCTCCTGCCAATCTCTGTAGTCAGGTTCAGTCCAGGATCCCTTGCCATGTTCTCCCGCTAGGCTCTGTCTCTAGGCTCCGAGGCCAGTCCCTCTCCAGGATCCTCCGGCATGCTCTCTCCAGCGAAGTTCTTCTGTCTCTAGGCTCCGTGTAGGCTCTGTCTTCTTGATTCTGTTCTAAGTTCTGAGTCTTTCTGTCTTGTTACAACTGTATTTATACCAGTTGATTCAATCCTATCAATCTCTATTACAAAGGTTAGGGCGTTTCTTATCTCCATTCCAGGGAGAAAAGATTATGTAGTTTAAGCATGATTGTTCGTAGTTAAAGGGATTAATTACCCTCCTGGCACTTAGTTGAGGGGTTTTATTCCCTCCCTAACTTCAGGGGAAAATCCCCACCTGGGGATTCAACCCCTCTCGGAGAGGTGACCTTGGTCAAAACACAGCACCAAGAAGGTGAGCAAACATATTAAGAACCGCACGCCATATATGCCAGGTCCCTTGAAACAGCAAGGATGGACCGGCTCCCGGCAGTAGAGCTTCAGAAGGCCAGTTTTAACAAAATCTGTTATTTTGTCAACATTTAAGAAGGAAGGGTTTGTATACAGAGGAAGTCTGTCTATTTTGTGGATCGAGACAAATTACTACTTGAGGATTAGAAGCAAGTTAGAGAAAATGTTCTCCTTGTGCAGAGAATACACAGTATTTCTTACTTTAGGTATTATCTGAGGAACTTTGAACTGAATTTCACTGCTCTCCTGGACACAGAAGAGCTCCTCTATCCTACTTGCATACATATTTCCTAGCTAGTTTGTTTGGTTGCGGTATTGAGAGCATTATTTGTATTTGTACGTCCATTTTGTAAATGAGGAAGATGGATCTCAGATGAATGTATTTCACCACCTGGCTGTCATAGACTTACAGAAAATGGAAGTTAAGAAAAGGAATAATATCTTTATTTTAAATCATCTAATTAGTAGAATTATGATTTACAATTACATATTAAACATGCTATTATTTCTAATTTAGATTTAGAACCATAGTAAAGGAAATGATAACATTGAAATTACTTTTAGTCACAGCCATCTAATTCTGGTATCAATTTCATTCTGCTTTGTGACAGTGAGTTCTTGTTTTCAACATCAGCATACATTTGACTCTTTTACAATATTGTATGTGTACTTTTCTACTTTTCTTTTGCTATTTACCAAGGAATTATAGACATTCTTTTTTATGTGAAGCGATTCAGTTCTTACTTATTGATAGTCTACAATATTTGGGCTTTGAAGATACCATGATCAAAGGCATAATTCTTATAAACAAAGGGGTAATGGTAGGAAAAACAGTGCAGTCATATTCATTGTAGGAAGTGTGTTATGACAGAAGAATTCTGAGTGGTGTTGCATAACCAAGAATAGTGTGCAAATACATTTAGAGGATGTTTATATTTGGGCTGCACGATCAGAAGCAGTTCAAAAGGGAAATTGAGATGTGGTCACAGAGGTAGAAAATAATAAAGTGAACTTTCTATCTTTTAATGTTTCACACAATTTAATCGATTTAATGTAGTATAATGTTCTTAGCCCTTTTTTATTGGACATTTACTTATAAATAATGTGACCACAGATGTTTTTTGTGTATACAGCTTTTATCTTATTTTGAATTACCCCCATAGAATGTGTCCCCAAGTGTATAATTACTGGGTTTTGTGATATAATTCTAACTTATTTTTGAAAAGGCTTATATCCACTTAAAGTGTCATGAGCAATATATAAGTGCACCAGTTTTGCTAATACTCTCTAGCTTTGTGCAATATTATATTTCTCTAAATTTTACTAGTCAAATACTTACATAGAAGTAGAAGTAATTTCTGAAGAAGATATATTGGACCCCAAAAATGTGTGAAGGAACACAACTCATTTGGGACATAGTGATGAGTATGATGTAGCAGAAATATTAAAAATGAAGCATTTAAATCATAAAAATCATGAAATTTAGGGCATAATTTTGAAATTTGAAACAAGAAGTAAGCTATGTTGAAACAATATTGGAAACAAGAAGTAAGACCAGTGTTCTTTAATGGGGTTTCATATATATAAATTGGGTTTTTACAAGATCCAGCCCTAGGAAAAAATCACCACTGGTATATTTTATTTCCACAGATATGTTATGAACATTACATAGCAACCTACTGCTGACCCAAGTCCCTGCTCCTGTGCATTCATTTATCTCTTGGTAACATGGGCAGTGCTTTCGGATGAGCCATGGACCTAATGGGAGAACTTGGAATGAGATTTTTTCCTAAAGTGAGTCCCACCACATTCTTTGTCACTTAGAAGTGTCAGGCAGAAGGGACTCTGACAGGCAGCTCCATCAATGTGAACAGAGAGTTTTAGATCAAGCCCAGGAACATTACTGTCAGAAATTACAACCTCAGCGTTGACATAAATGTTGACAGCACCATTTTCACTGATGGTGGTATCAGAGCAGATTATGATTCACAAAGGACTGTCCAACAAGCAATGATTTAGATGAAATTCCCTGAAATAAGTCAAGAGAGAGAAAGGAGAGACACAAAATAGGAAGACTGCAGGTTATATAATTTTATTACGTCAGAAGCATGCTATGGCAGCAAACATCTCCCTGTTCTGGTAATGTGGGGTTGTTTGCATGTTTCTATAAAAAATCATATTAATGGAAATTTAGATTTTTCTCTAACTCTGGCCTATCTTCTAATCCAGTCCTATGAGATACAGTTCTGTGAAATATTTTGAAAGAATGATAATGGGGCAGATGACCAACCATTTTTGGAGACTAGCAAAGAGTTTCAGAAATTAAGACTATGTAGAAAAACAAAATATCTTAAAAAAGAAAGATATGTGGAGCCTGTCTGGCATGGCTCAGTGGTTGAGTGTTGACCTATGATCTGGGAGGTCTTGGTTTGATTCCCAGTCAGTGCACATGCCTGGGTTGTGGGCTTGATCCCCAGTGTCGGGTGTGTAGGAGGCAGCCAATCAATGATTCTCTCTCATCATTGAGGTTCTCTCTCTCTCTCTCTCTCTCTCTCTCCCTTCCTCTCTGAGATCAATAAAAACATTACTAAGAAAGAAAGGTACATGAAGATAGGGACATACTTTCCTTTTCCACATATAGAATTGTTATTAATTCACCAAAGCTCATCCCCAGTAACTCTGCTTAACCCCAGTAACTAATTTCTCTAATATTGTGACACTCAGAGCTATTATATTAAGCAGCATTGTATAATGTCTTCAATTGTTTTTGACTGCTAAGAGATAATGTTTTGACCTTATTTAAATTTTAAATGATTTTCTACTGTTTTTTTTCTTTTAACACTGTACATATAGTTAGTGGGGGATACATTGAAATATTTAAATGAATATGAATTGAGTTAACTTGTGGGAACCAAGATATATCTGTGAATCATCCAACTTCACTCTTGTACAAATGTGTTTCCTATTCTATTTGTTTTCAGAAAAAAGCACTGTATTTAAATATTTTATACAAAAAAAGATATTTGAGCAACTCATAAATTATGTTTCTAAGACCCTTAGGCAAATTGTCTGAAGTGCAAAATTAAGTTAAATAAATTCAAATTAAAAGATTTTATTCTAATCTTAGAGGTTTGCTCTTGCTTCGGAATGTCATGGTAAATATAGCGAATGACATTCTGGAGACCTTTATGTTTCCACGTTACAGTGACATCTATATTAGTCTTGATCACTCATTTGATATTCATTTTTGAGTGAAACAAACGAATTTTGTGCCTCATTGTTTTCTTCAATGTCCTAGTATGGTAGCTGGAATATAAGAAATACCTAATATATCATCTGGTAAATAATATGTGAATGAATCAATAAGTCAAGGTTGCTTCCTTAAATCCCTTTGGAAGCAGGCATAAAAAAAAATGGAAAGAAAAGTATGATGCATGAATGGTAAACTGATAGAGACTGATCTAATATAAGCATTATTTGCAAGAAAATAAAATGCTCCTATCTGTAACCATCATAAAATCAACTGCAAATTGTATATGAATAATTTGTGTAGTATAACTTTGAGGGAGAAACCATAGGACATGATGACCTTCCATCCAATGATAAACTGGAAATACTGAGGAGTGAAAAATCACTATTTTATTTCTTAAACTTTGACATAATAAATATCACTATCTAAAGAAAAAGAGTAGTGAAAATGACCTCCTTTAACAAATGGATGTCAGTTCTGCCAGAAGTCTGTGTGGTGTGGTGTGGTTACCATACTTCAAGTAAGAACATCTCTTAACTTCTTCCTGGAATTTGCCTTCTTGTAAAATGTATGACTCCAAAAGTTCAGTTGAGTTATATTATAAATTCCATGACATTCATTACATCTATTTTTAATAAAATATTTTTTTTCTTTGGGTAGTATGAACATTTTAAAGCCACTGTTCTCAAAACTGCATGTTACTGGCACAAGAACAGACATATAGATCAACGGAATAGAATAGAGAGCCCAGAAATCCACCTGAACCAATATGCTCAATTAATATTTGACAAAGGAGGCAAGAATATACAATGGAGTCAAGACTGTCTCTTCAAAAAATGTTGTTGGGAAAATTGGACGAATACATGCAAAAAAATGTGCCGGGGTCCAGCCCCAGCAGGTCCAGGGGTCCCCAAAGGTGTGGACGGAGTCGGCGAAGAAGGAATGATACGGAGACAGCGTTCAGTTGATCAGCAGCCTAGCCAGGATCTCTAGCCCGGATCTCCAGCCAAGTTCTGGTCTGGATCTCCAGAGAGGTTCTGCTTCGGATCTCCAGCGAGGCTCTGCAGCCATGTTCCCTCGCTAGGTTCCCCAGCCAGGCTCTGTCCAGGCTCTCCAGTCAGGTTCAGTGTCCAGGTTCCAGTCAGGTTCTCCTGCCAATCTCTGTAGTCAGGTTCAGTCCAGGATCCCTTGCCATGTTCTCCTGCTAGGCTCTGTCTCTAGGCTCCGTGTAGATTCTGTCTTCTTGATTCTGTTCTAAGTTCTGAGTGTTTCTGTCTTGTTACAACTGTATTTATACCAGTTGATTCAATCCTATCAATCTCTATTACAAAGGTTAGGGCGTTTCTTATCTCCATTCCAGGGAGAAAAGATTATGTAGTTTAAGCATGATTGTTCGTAGTTAAAGGGATTAATTACCCGCCTGGCACTTAGTTGAGGGGTTTTATCCCCTCCCTGACTTCAGGGAAAAATCCCTACCTGGGGAAACAACCTTTCTCGGAGAGGTGACCTTGGTTAAAACACACAGCGCTAAGGGGAGCAAACATATTAAGAACAGTATGCCATATATGCCAGGTCCCTTGAAACAGCAAGGATGGACCGGCTCCCGGCAAAAATGAAACTAGACCACCAACTTACACCATACACAAAAACAAACTCAAAATGGGTAAAGGACTTAAATGTAATATGGGACACCATAAAAATACTAGAGGAATCCAAACACAACAAAATCTCAGACATGTGCCGAAGCAATTTCTTCACCAATACAGCTCCTAGGGCATTGGAAACTAAAGAGAAAATAAACAAATGGGACTACATCAAAATAAAAAGCTTCTGCACAGCAAAAGAAACCATCAACAAAACAACAAGAAAGCCCACCGCATGGGAGAACATATTTTCCAATGTTATCACCGATAAGGGTTTAATCTCCAACATTTATAGGGAACTCATACAACTTAACAAAAGGAAGATAAACAACCCAATCAAAAAATGGGCAATGGACCTAAATAGACACTTTTCAAAAGAGGACATCCAGAAAGCCAAGAGACATATGAAAACATGCTCAAAGCAGAAATGCAAATCAAAACAACAGTGAGGTATTATCTCACACCTGTCAGAATGGCTATCATCAACAAATCAACAAACGACAAGTGCTGGAGAGGATGTGGAGAAAAAAGAACACTCGTGCACTGATGATGGGAATGCAGACTGGTGCAGCCACTATGGAAGACAGTATGGAGTTTCCTCAAAAAGTTAAAAATGGAACTCCCATTTGACCCAGTGATCCCACTTCTATGAATATATCCCAAGAAAACAGAAACACCAATCAGAAAGGATATATGCACCCCTATGTTCATAGCAGCACGATTTACCATAGCTAAGATCTGGAAACAGCCTAAGTGCCCATCAGCAGATGAATGGATTAGAAAACTGTGGTACATCTACATGATGGAATACTATGTTTCTGTAAAAAAGAAGGAATTCTTACGATTTGCAACAGCATGGATGGAACTGGAGAGCATTATGCTAAGTGAAATAATCCAGTCAATGAAAGAAAAATACCACATGATCTCACTCATTTATGGATAATTAAGACCATTATAAAATGATGAACAAAAATAGATACAGAGGCAGAGCAACATTGAACAGACTGTCAAACTACAGCGGGAAGGCCGGGGAGGATTGGGGGGGGGGGGGTGGTAAGAGATCAACCAAAGGACTTGTATGCGTGCATATAAGCATAACCAATGGACACAAGACACTGGGTGGTATGGGAGGCTAGGGGAAGGTCAAGGGGAGAAAAAAAAAAGGAGACATATATAATACTCTTTGTAATACTTTAAGCAATAAAACAACTAAAAAATATTTTTTTTCTGAAAAAGAAAAGGTAGCTCAGTGTGGCTCAGCAGTTGGGAATCAACCCAGGAACCAAGAGGTCACAGTTTGATTCCTGATCAGGGCACATGCCCTGGTTGCTGGCTGGATCCCCAGTAGGAGGCATGCAGGAGGCAGCTGATCAATGATTGTCTCTCATCATTGATGTCTTTATCTCTCTCCTTCCCCCTTCCTCACTAAAATAAATAATAATATATTGAAAAATTAAAAAAATCAACAACATAACTTCTAGCAAAGAATTGAAGTACAGGAAAATATAGTGAAATTATTTAAAAGCAACAAAAATCCTACTAACCAAGATAATAGCAGGCTACATTGTTATTTTATTAGTTACCTATTCAAAGTCGATACTACTTTTGTGATTTAAATTATTCATCATATTTTCCCCTACTAAGCATGTTCAACACAATCACACTCCAATGATCTGATTATGTGATTCCACTTTGAAAGCATGAGGGGAAGAGAAACTGGATTGGGAAAGGCGGGACAAGTAGAATGAAAATCTGGGTTAATAATCTTGTGTAGAACTAATAACTGTGTGTGTAATGGCAATAATAACAACGTATATTTATGTGTGTCAATCTTTCCTCTGAGTGATTTACATTGATCATCATAAAAATCCACTGTTTGATAATATTTCCAAATTCATATTATATTTTGGGGAAAAAAAAGTGAATCAGAGGGATTAAGGAAATGTGCCCAAAGCCACAAATAGTAATTAAAAGAACCCATGAAGTCTGGCTGTACATACAAATATTTCCATCCAGAAACAAATGCTATTTACAATAATATGATTCAAGAATCGTTGCATTCTTTGTAATTATGTATGTTTCTTGCAACCTATTTTGTCTCAATTCAGTCAACTAGAAGAAATAAATCAGGAGAAACTGAAGCTATCATAATAAGGTTAATGAACTTGGTGCACATCCATGCAAATTTGCTGTGGAAGATCAAATTTTGGAAATTCTGACAATTTAAAAATAATTTCTTAGGTTGTATTCCTTGATTAGAGGGGATAACTGACACAGGTCTCAATGATCTCTGGACCATAGCTAACTATTGTGAATTCACTTTTTTTTACTTTAAATTCTTTATTGTTTGAAGCATTACATAAGTCTCTTTTTTTCCCCTTTGACCTCTCCCCAGCCACTCCCACCCCCCAGCACATGCCCTCATTCCCCTACTGTCTGTGTCCATTGGTTTTACTTATCTGCATGCATACAAGTCCTTTGGTTGAGCTCTTATTGCCCCCCTCCCCCAACCCTGACCCCTGTCTTCCCTCTGAGGTTTGACAGTCTGTTCCATGTTTCTCTGTGTCTCTGTATCTATTTCTGTTCATTAAAGATTAAACAAAATAGTTCCATTTTTCACATGACTTTAGACATGATCACCGGTGGTTTCACTCAGAGATCTGTCATGTTGGCAAGAAGTACTATTGAGCTGTTCTGATAATGAAGAGGGACCTGTATGGGTATGGTCTGAAATAATGGTTGAGGTAACCTGGCTCTAATGCCCTTCAATTCTAGACTTTTATTAATTAATTTATTTTTATTCCTCACCTGAGGATATTTCCATTGATTTTTAGAGAGGGAAAGACAGAGAGAAACACATTGATTGGATGCCTCCTGCACCAGCTCCAATCAGGGCCCCAGCCAGGGAGGAGCCTGCAACCCAGGTATGTGCCCTTAACCAGAGTCGAACCCAGGACCCTTCGATCCAAAGGTTGATGCTCTATCCACTGAGCCAAACTGACTAGGGCCAATTCTAGACTTCTAAAAAGGCAAGATCTGGATTGAAAGCATTTCTCCACCAGGAACTCTTTAACACTCAGTCGTGTGTCTGCAAGGTATTAAAGAGAATCTGCCTCCCCCCACTCCCTGTTCTCCCTGCAAGTCTTCAGTCCCTTTTCAGTTATTGACCATTTGGGAGGGGTAGCCAACTGTTCCACCCAGTGCCACACTGGTGAACCTGTTTATCCAACCCCACAGTGGATGACCCAGTAACCCCAATAAGAAGAAAATTAATGCATTTCTGAAAAATGCTACTAATGTCTTACAATTCGGACTCCTGGGAGCAGTTGTCCTGTTGAGTTGATTCTCTGGTCACAGAAGTTCCTCTGGGCTGTGGAGGGTATTAAAGGCAGCAATTAATGGATGGAAGTCTGGCTGCTGCAGGTGTAGGCCTTAATTGGGGGATCAGGTGCTCATAGAGAGTGTGCACAGAGGGTGTAGAAATGAAATGACTCAGAGAATAGAGCCGTGGAAAGGCCACACTCCTCCGAACCCAAATAAAGGCCCCTTAAACACTCCCTCTTAGAAGCTTGGTTCCATCTCAGCTGACTTTAACAAGGATATAAATAATTCTATTCTGGCATTCCAGTCAGCCATCATCAGCTGATTTTTTTTTCTTTTATATGTGTCTTATTGTTATTAGTACTCTTCATTATTTCATTAACAATAATATGACATTATCATCACCATCATCATTAATTTCTAGGAATCCCAGTATAAATGATTTTAAAGGAGAAAAATATATCATGATTAGGATACAGAAAGCTGAGCAAATAACTTTAGCATTTTTATGAAAAAAAAAAAGAATGTAATGAAAAGGAATAAAGATGTGGGAGAGAAGGTGAGAAGAAGTGCAAAGACCTTGCTAATAATGCACTTGTCAATTCATTGAATGGATTTGGGTACAGTCCTTCTAAACAAATTAACTTTCTAATTCTCTAATAATTTGACTTTAAATTATGTAAATATTTTTAAAAAGTGGACAGACATCAGCTAAATATTTGGAGATTTCCCATTAATGTACTCTCTTTTAACATCAAATATTGCCCAAGAACTTACAAGGCCATTTCGACAATATTTTACCACTAATTTTAAGGATTTCAAATAACGACTATAAAGAAAATAACCTGAACTAGCAGTATTTTTAGCCATGAAAAATTTTCATTGTATTCTTTTTTCTCCATACCGTGTCTTCTTTCTTTCCTCTCTTCAACAGCATAAAGATCTCCAAAACTAACATAAAATAAAATTGAAAAAGAGATAAATGTTTGAAGCATTATTCAATTTTCCTAAGTTTCCATCCACATATTTATCTAACATTTACTGCAGATAATCTTATTTAACTTCCACCACAATCACAGAAGTATCTATACTGAGTTCACATTTAACATAGAGAAACAGAGAATTACAATGGATATATGATTTGCCTATTGTTATATAGCTGCTGAATGGCATGGGGTTTATAATTCCAGGCGGACTATTTTTTGAGCTACCTGTTACTATGTGTCTTTATTTTTCATGCTGACTTTCTGTATCATTTCCATCCACATTTTGAAAAAGTTCTAGTTCTAGGCAATTATATGTATTTATGTATTACTGTTTTTTAAATGAAAAGTTTTTATATTCAGAAATATAACATTTAGAGGAAAGTCAACTAAATGACATATTCATCAAGAATTTCCTCATTGTGAATGTAGTTTGAATAAGTCTGATTGCTAATATAATTGAGCAACTTTGGCCTTCATTGAACTTTTTAAAATATATTTTGTGAAATGTATGTTTAATTATCTTGCTCATTTTTCTTTTAGAATATTTTTCTTATTAATGTGTAGAAGTATATAATATATTCAGATATCTGCCCTTGTAATTAGTGTGTTCCAAACGGTCCTTTTCCACTTTCTGGTTAGCTTTTTTGTTCTTTTAATAGTGTCTTTTGATGAACAAATTCTCTTTTGATTTAATTCCATATACCAATCTTTTTTTGGGGGGGTGGGGGATGGGAGTGGGAAAGGAAGAGTTAGTATTTCTTATATCTTGTTGAAAAGTATTTTCCTATATCAAAGTCTTGGAGATTTGGAAATATTCTCTTATATTATCTTCCAAGAGATTTATTGTTTTCCATTTTTCATCTAAATCTAAAAATCAATGTGGAACTGATTTTTAATATGGTGAAAAGGAAATTACATGGCAATTATTTTTATGTGGATATCTAATTATCCATGCACTATTTAATGGAACTATAGTACTGCATTTTCCCATTGTTCTAAAGCACCATCATTTTCCTAAATCAGGTGTTAGATAACTATGTCGGTTTGTCAACTCTCTATTTTATATCATTTCTCTATTTGTCTATTTTTGTGCCCATAGCACAGTCTTAGTTACTGTGGCCTTATGATAATTTTTAATGTCTGGTAGAGCAAGTTTTCTTACTTTGTTCTTCTTGAAGGACATCCCATCAATTCTTATTTCTTTGCATTTCTGTATATCTGAGGAGGTGAAGGTAAAAAATATGTAATAAAAAATGCTACCAATAAGAACAAAATTGACTATTTTCTGTGTTCCAGGCTCTATGCTGAAGAGCTACTTTGAGCATTTTATTTCATTTTTAGCTTAGACCTCAAAGTAAACTGTAGAATAGTTAACTATTATCATTCACATTTTGAAAATTATAAAATTGAGCATCAGAAAGATTAAGTATTTTTCACAGTTACAATTCTAGTAAATAGATTATTGTATAGTCATCTAATGCTGCATTGTAAATTACCCCAACATGTACATGTAGTAGCTTAAACACCTTAGCTTAACACACTATAATGCTAAGTGTCCATCTGACCAGTCACTATGACACACACTGACCACCAGGGGGAAGATGCTCAATACAAGAGCTGCCATGACACACACTGGCCATTTACAGAGAAATAGCACCACAGACTTGGTGACCACAAAGCAACACTTGGTTTCTCCCAAGTGAGAAACAGGCCCCACCAACACCTCAGGGAGACAGCCCACCAAATCGCAGCCATCACTGCCGAGAGAACCCATGATGCAAAATGCGGTCCACAGCCCAACCTAGCCCAGCCCGGAAATGGTGGCTCTGGGCGCCGGGTAATGACATCATGTAGCAACACCCGACTTCCTCTTCCTAGCAACTAGCCTCTTTCCAGTTTCTTCAGCCCAGGAACACGACTTGCTTTATAGCCAGATAGAAACATTTGACACTTTAATCAAATGTCTGTGAAGCGTTTTCCTGGGCCTCATCTCATTTGACTCTCACAGAAGTCCTGGAGTAGGTAGATAGGTTACTTGGTGGAATCCTATTTTCTTTTCATTAGCCAGAAAACGGAGATTTAGAAAGCTTAGACATGAACCGACTGAAAAGAAGTAAGAAATGGTGGACCTTGAAAATGACTTCAGGTTTTCTCACTATGCAGAATATAGTCAAACACTGCTGCAGTTAAATATTTTACCCTTTGTTCTCCCTGTGTGATCTACAATAATAATCTGCTTTGTGTTGATATATATATATATATACTGCTCGGTTGCTGACAATTACCTGAAAGAGAAGTTGGAGTGCTTCACTGGGCTAGAAAAAGTTTAGCTACATCAGAAAGCAGGTCTAATTAAGCAAGTTTATTCTATATATATAAAAGGCTAAGTTGACTTGCACATGTGCAATACATATAAAGCTCTTGCTGGCGCCAGTCACATACATGTGCTTCCATCTACCCTTGTCAATCGTGAATTTGGTTGACACTTCTATTATAAAGGAAGGGCGAATAGCAATATTAAAATTTTTCTTCTAATTAATTTCCTTGCAATGTGCACAAATCTGTGCACCAGGCCACTAGTTTTATTACATCTCACAAACTTCTGTGTTGGCTGGAGCCTAACTGGGAGGTTCCTCTGCTAGTCTTCCTTTGGGTTTTTCAAACAAAATAACAGGTGTTGTCAGGTACCTCAGTGGCTTCTTTTATCACAGCATGTTTCACTTTTCAGGGCCTTTCTTCTTGGCTCCTATCTCCACCAGGATAGTCTGTAATTTATCCCTAGTAAGTAGAATATTTTTCTTCACACCTTGTTCATAAGTCTCTTCATTCTATCCTTTAAGGCAGTTAGGGACACAATCTAGCTTCCAGGATAAGAGAAGCTGGAGTAATATATAGAGCAAGATGGAGAGTTTGACCATCTTTTGAGATTCTTAAAAGAAACAAAACATATTTTTATTGATTTCAGAGAGGAAGGGAGAGGGGAGAGATAGAAACATCAATGATGAGCGGGAATTGTTTATTGGCTGCCTCGGGATCAAGTCCCACAATTGGGATTGAGCCCACAACCTGAGCATGTGCCCAGGTGGGATTTGAACCATGACCTTCTGGTTCAAAGGTTGATGCTCAACCACTGAGCACAATTATATATATATATATATATATATATATATATATATATATATATATATATATATATATATATATATATATATATATTAAAAAGAATGACTGATAGAAGCTGTGCTATAGAAGAGGACATAAATGCAACCACCACCGTGATGTAGGGAAGAAACTAAGAGAGAAATATGCTTACCTTCCTCTCTTACGGATATCTAATCTTTTGCTATCAACTTCTATTGGTTGAAACCCTACACCATGCAAGAGAGCAAGGCAATGCAGGAGATACAGTAAACTGGGCCAACCTCCCAGGGCAAAGAGCAGGGCAGAAAAGGGAATTGGAAAGGAAGATAGCAGTAAAGGATAACCAGCATGATGTTTCTGCTGCTGCTTTTTTTTCATGTTGTTATTATTATTATTCCTATTTATTTTCTTTCTATCCAGGAGCTGGAGTTATAAAAATCCTTTCAGTTTATATGAATTTCTAGATAGTTGAACGCTGGTTAATTGAGATTGTACTTGTTTCAACTGAGCAAAAGTTATTTAATATTCATCTAGCAACTGAGATCATTCTGTTTCTCATTCCTCTGCCCCTCTCTTTCCACCTTCTCACCTCTTATTATTTGCTCACCGGAGGATCTTGTGATTCAGAAGAGCTTATTCAGAAGAAAGTTCTTACAATTAAAAAATCCGTTGAATAACCACACATGCCTCCTAGGTGAACAGTGAACAAAAAACCCTTTTAGTTTTTTATATAGAAGGAACTTCAGCAGTGTCCCAAATTTGGCTTTCTGGTGCTTGACTAATCAAAGCATGCCCTGGAAAGGAAAATGGCAAAAAGCTTCTTTTTCTCCCACTGTGATTTTTATTCTGAGTCACCAGACTTCTCTTACACAGCATACTTTAAACATTTCTGTCGAATTAACTTCTGAAAATTAGAACAGACAATGTCCTGGAACAACCTTCAGAGGTTCACTTTTTCACACAGGTTGGTGTCTTTAATTTCAATTTCTAATTAATGAAATCCATCATAGTGATTCATGTTGCTTTGCTGTTTTGTGCCGTCTAATCCTCTTTTCTTGTTTTCACCGCTCTATGGCATTCATTAAGGAAGACATAAACAAAATTGGAGATGGGTGGGGAGGAAATAAGTGGGATAAAATAGTATTTCCATGGAGAGTCCTTAAACCATTCTGCTGTCTTCTCATGAACACAGCGATACTAATGATGTCCATAATGAAGTCACCAGTCTCCATCTCTCAACTGAAATATCACAGAAATTCTCCCTCTTATGCATTTTTTTTGTGTGTGTAGTATAAGTCTCTACACACACAGTTTCACTTTAGAATTTCTACTGTTACTCCATCTAAGTTTTCTCTCATCTCCCATATAGAATTAATTTTCTAAAACTACATAAATGGCCCATGTCTCTATAGGGAAAACGATGCCCAAGAAGAAGCAATCAACATATTAAAGTAGATCATCGCAGAGACACAAAGCAGTCGTGCATAAGTTAGCTGAGCCTCTCATTAAATTCAAGACTGACTCAGCACACATGGGCAGCCATTAGTTCTCCAAAGTATCTTTCTATTTCCTTTATGACCTAGCAGCCAACTTTGAGGAAGTCCATAATCAGAGGAATCAAACTGGCTTCTTAATTACTGAGATCACAAAAGACGCTGATGGCTCCATTAGGAATAAATGGAGCCTTGTCCTATTAAACCCATGCAACTGGACTACTTGACACTCAGGCCTTCTTTCCTGAGTTTTGTGGCTGAAAAACAGGGTGTTATTCTTGTGATGTTCATATGCCTCTAACTTGTTCTCTGGGAACACATGGTATCATACATGATTTAAGGGACAGATATGGTTGTCACTATTTTGAATATTTTAAAATCAGATTATATTAATGTAATCTAATACAGGTATGTTAATAATTCCTTTTGAAATTATGGCCACCATTTAGGAAACATCACACTATATGTTTAGATACAATAAAAGGAGGTTATAATGATAAAGCAAGGTAAATTAATGTGTGAATGTGTCAACATTTATCTTCTCATATCTTTTTCAACCTGTGATCTAAGAATAATCCAAATCTTTGATTCTTCATGAAGCTTCATAATCTTCAAAAACCATTGGAAAATTTAAATTTACATAACCAACTTCTGACTTAACTCCTTAGGTATCTTAGAATAAAGGATTATAACAAAGTTTTATTCCTCTTTGTATAACATAAGTTTTATTTCCTCTGTTGTACACTTACCTTGCTAAGGCCAGTGACTATTTTAAGAATCTCCCTTGTATATTTCATGGTACTATGAGGGCACTCAATATATATTTTTAAGTAATATTTTCTTTTAGCTGAAAATTAAAAAAAGTATTTGGATAAGACAATTAGATAATTAAAAATTCATTTTTATATTCCATTAAATAACAACATCATATTTATAAATATCATATCTTTACAATATCTTCTTTATAAAGTTCTAAAATATAAAATGTTAAAGATAGGATGTTTTATTATTTTTATCATAATTATTTATATTTATTGTTAACTTATTATATTTTCTTTGTAATGTATGATTATTGGCATAATTAAGTCATTTTTCTACTTTCCTTTTTAAGGTGTTTCTACCTGCTATCCCTGTCTTCCAGGAGCTCAAAATTATAAAATCATTTTCAATTTTTTCTTAAAGGAACTCTTTATTCAAAGCATTTAACTCAGATGTCAACTGTATAAAACAGATGAAAATAAAGCTCTTCTGCTTGAAGGAGTTGAGCCCAAGAGCCCCATTTGGCTCCCCAGCTTCCGCTAAGACCTGCGAATGTAATATTAGCACAATTTAAAAATTGCTGCTCTGGGTCTTGAAAGGACTGCTTAAATTAGCTCCCTAAAAATTACCCATTGAAACAAGGAGATTTCTGGCCTGGGCTTTTATATTCACCACATTTGCTGGTTTATTTTCTTACACAGAGTAGCCACTCAATGATTTTTTGAGAGTGGGATTTAACTCTTTCTCCACCACCTCCTCCACCTTTTCTCCTCCTCAGTCTTTTGAAGTGTCCTTCTCTAAGCGCTACCCAACACACACAGGTACCCACACACACATCCTAACACATAGACTCAGTGCACAGAAATTCACCTTCTCAACAAGCAATCAGCTGAATCACTAGGCTTTTGATTAAATGTAATTGTTTATAAAGGAAACCAAAAGAATTTAAGTACATTACTTTGAAATTTGGTAATTTAAGATGTTTTGACTATAGATCACATCAACCTCTGGAAACCCATTGCTGGATCATCTGCCTTACAATGGTCACTTCTAAAATTCACACCAACAACAAAGTCTGAAAATGGTCATAATCACTGTATATTGAAAAATGAAAGAACACTGAGCTTTCGTGTTAGTGAGGCTGAACGTATTTGATATTAAAAGGGCTAACTGAAAATGCAAATGGAAGTTTAAAAAAAACAGTATGCCATTTATCTACAATTCTGATGTAGGTTTCACTGGACTGGCAGTTTCAGTGTTATAGAGTCTAAAACTTAATGTACAGCATGGTGACTATAGTTAATAAAACATATTATGTACTTGACATTTCCTAAGAATAAATTTCAAGTATTCTCAGCCCCTCCCCCCATACACCCCCATACACACAAAGGTAAACTATTTCCTGAACTAATAAACTTTTACTTTCTTAGCTGTAATCTCCTGTTCACATTTTATTGGGCTTTGATGCACACAGGCAAATAGACCCCTTTAGTCCAGTAACAACATTACTAGAATTTAAATCCTGTTGATGTCTTTGTTACCACTCCTGTGAAGCCAAAACTCAACATGTCAGAGTTTGCTGTAAGATTTAGCAAAGTTTTATTGATTGAGGAGGTGCCCACTGAGAAGATGGTAGACCTACTGGGGCCCCAAAACTTTCTTAGTTGCTGGACCAGATTAAGAATTTTTAAGTTGGAAAAGGAGAGTGGAAGGAAATTTATGTGGCCTTTGGTTTCCCAATAAGATCTCAAGGAGTAGATTCTAGAAACCATTGGAGGGTTACATGCATCCGGATGGTCTGGAGTCTCCATTATTGTCTACAAAGTAAGATTGTAAATTACTATTTTATGACCAATTGTTCCTATGGGGAAGCAAAAGCATTGCATTAAGATGTTATCTATAGCCTCTCAGAAACTGCGTATTGACTAGTAAGTGACAGGTTAGTGACTCAGTATTTCAGTTTCAATTTTGCTGTGTCCCTCAGTTTAAACGTTAAGCAACTTATGGTTATAGGGAATGAATAGTTTCAATATAGCTAAAATTTAACTAAACTTTGTTAGGGGGAAAAAAGGTCTTACTTATGGGGGTAAACAGAGAGCCTGGTTTGTGGGGTACAGTTACATCTGTAAATACTTAGGTTGCTTTTTGTTTGCCAAATTTTTTCAAAATAAAGTTAACTGCCCTGTCCTGGTGGCTCAGGTGGTTGGAGCATCATCCAGTACACCAAAAGGTTGTGGGCTCCATCCCAGGTCAGGGTACAGATGGGAGGCAACTAATCAATGTTTCTTTCTCTCACCCTTCCTTACCCTGAAGATTAAAAGAAAGTTAACTGATTTTGGAATTTATAATGAATAACAAGTAATTCATTTATTATGACTATTATTTGTAGTTAAACTGACTGTGTGAAAAATCCCCAAAATTGTTCTTGGTTGAATTTTCTTGTTATTTTTTTTTTCAGATTTATTAAAGTACTAGAGGCCCGGTGCATGAAATACGTGCATGGAGGTTGGGGGTCCCTCAGCCCAGACTGCTCCTTCTCCAATCTGAGACCCCTTCGAGGGATGTCTGATTGCTGGTTTAGGCCTGATCACTGTGGGATTGGGCCTAAACTGGCAGTTGGACATCCCTCTTGCAACCCAGGACAGCTAGCTCCTAACTACTCACCTTCCTGCCGGCATGATCCCTCTAACTGCTCTCCCCTGCCAGCCTGATCTCCCTAACTGCTCTCTCTTGCTGACCTGATCGCCCCTAACTGCCTTTGCCTCAGCCCCCCACCAAGGCATTGTCCAGAAGGACTTCCTGAAGGTCATCTGGAAGATGTCCAGTCTAATTAGCAGATTACCCTTTTATTAGTATAGATCATTGAAAAAAATTCTATATATTAAGATATATAATGTGATATTTTGCTATATGTATACATTATGAAATGATTATCACAAACAAGCTAATTAACTATATATTATCTCACACAGTTTACCCTTGTTTGTGTGTGTGTATGTATGTGTGGTAAGAAAACTTGAAATTTATCTTAGCAAATTTCAAATATATAATGCTTTTTTTTTAACTATAGTCACCATATTGTACATTTGGTTTTTAGAACTTATTTATCTTACTAGGGACCCAGTACATGAATTCGTGCACCTTGAAAGGAACTGTAAGCCATGAGGCTGTAGTGGGCACAGGGGCAGGTCTCAGACCATCCTTTGTGCCCCTGCCCAGCACCTCCCTCCACAACTCCTGGTCCCGTCTTCCAGCAGCCCTGCTCCTGCCACCAATACTCCGACATGCTGACGGCTCCGACCCTGCTCATACCTGCTGAGAGTATGGAGGGATTGGGGCTGGCACCAAGAATGGGTGTGAGTGGCAACTGCTGCTCCGATAGCTCCTCTGGAGAAGGGGGAGGTGCAGAAGCCCTCAGGGCAATTGGGGCCAGTAGGCACTGCTCGCACCCACTGACAGCACCGAGTGATTGGGGCCAGTGCTGGCAGCAGGTACAGCACCAGCAGCAGGTGTGAGCACCCAGCGGGACCATGGTGCGTGGGAGCAAAGAATTTTCAGTAACCACCAGAGACTTGCCCTGATGACAGCGACCGGTGCCCCGCCTTGGTCTGGCATCCCTGTTCACCTGCTCCACCCTCCTGCCGCGGCTGATGCCTGCCATGTTCCACACTCTGCCACCTGCTGCTTATCCCTGCCATGTTCCATGCACTCCCCCTGGTGGTCAGTGCATGTCATAGTAACTGGTTGTTCAGTTCTGCTGTTCAGTCTATTTGCATATTAGGGTTTTATATATATATATAGACTAGAGGCCTGGTGCACAAAATTCATGCACAGGAGGGGGGATGTCCCTCAGCCTGGCCTGTACCCTCTATACTCCAGGACACCACGGGGGACATCCCTCTCACAATCCAGGACAGCTGGCTCCTAACTGCTCACCTGCCTGGTGGCCTGATCCTCCTAACTGTCCTCACCTGCCAGCCTGATTGCCCTAACTACTCTCCCCTGCATGCCTGATCACCCCTAACTGCTTCTGCCTTGGCACTGCCACTATGGCTTTGTCTGAAAGGACATCCAGTCTAATTAGCATATTACCCTTTTATTAGTATAGATAACTGAAGGATTCTACCCTTTGACCAACATCTCTCCATTTTTGTCTCCAGCTCTATTTCATTTTTTATTCTGCACCATCCTCCTCTCCCCACTACCTTCAGAGTGTCTGATAGGTGAGGAGGAGGAGTGGTGTAGAATATTGTCATTAGCGTGTGCTGTTTGATCACCTAGGTCCCTCTCCGTTCCATACTTCTTTGCTTGCCTAGATATTCTACCACATTTTTTCTTACTATTCAAACCCGAAGGAAGTTGTGCTTATTCAAAACCTCATACTGTGTTTAAGATCTATACAACCTGTACATATTACTTAGGATTTGATTATGAATATCTTTTTTTTAAATACATTTTATTGATTTTTACAGAGAGGAAGGGAGAGGGTTAGAGAGTTAGAAACACCGATGAGAGAAACATTGATCAGGCACCTCCTGCACACCCCCTATTGGGCATGTGCCCGTAACCAAGGTACTTGCCCTTGACCAGAATGGAACCTGGGACCCTTCAGGCTGCTGGTTGACACTCTATCCATTGAGCCAAAACAGTTAGGGCATGATTGTGATCAATCTATACTAATAAAATAGTAATATGCTAATTAGACCAGGAGACCTTCTGGAGACATTCCGATGTCCTTCTGAACAAAGCAGTGGGCTTGACCGGCCTGCAAACTGTCCCCAAACAGCCCTCAGCCCCTCGCACAGGCTGGCCACGCCCCCCGGTGGGGACTCACCCCAATGGGGGCATGGCCGGCCTGCAAATGGCCCTCAGCCCCTTGCTCAGGCTGGTCCTGCCCCCTGCAAAGACCTCCCCACTTCAATGGGGGTGTGGCCAGCCTGCAAACCACCCCAGCCCCTCACCCAGGCTGAACACATCCCCCAAGGGGACCCCCACCCTGATCCAGGACCCCCTTCAGGGCAGACCAGCTGGCCCCCACACTTGCACCAGGCCTCTATCCTATATAATAAAGAGGTGATATGCAAATTGACCATCACACCCTCATAATATGGCCACCCCCATGTTGTCACAAGATGGCCGTCACAAGATGGCCGCCACAAGATGGCCAGCAGAGGGGGTATTTGGGGGTTATCGGGCAGTCAGAGGAGGGCAGTTGGAAGTGATCAGGCCAGCAGGGGAGCAGATAGGTGTAGATCAGGCTGGCAGGGCAGTGGTTAGGGGGTGATCAGACTGTCAGGCAGAAGTGGTTAGGGGCAATCAGGCAGGAAGACAGGCTAATGGTTAGGAGCCAGTGGTCCTGGATTGCAAGAGGCAGTCAGACATCCCCTGAGGGGTCCCGGATTGGAGAGCATGAATGCTGGGCTGAGGGGACCCCCCGTGCATGAATTTCATGCACTGGGCCTCTAGTCTTATATAAAATGCTATATATATAGTTTGTCAGCTCTTTGAGAGTAGGCTGATTTTATTGATCCATTTGACATCTAAGTCTTTAAAAATATCCATTGCCATTATTTCTCATCAAGTCATCCTATATAATAAAAGCCCAGTGACCGAATGGCGGAACAACCAGAATGACTGCTCAACCAGTCGCTATGATGTGCACTGACCACCAGGGGGCAGACGCTAATGAAGGAGCTTCCCCTTGGTGGTCAGTGTGTTCCCACAGTGGGAGTGCCACTCAGCTGACCAGGATGAGCTTCATTCCCACAGCGGGTCGATCCCTGCAGGCCATGCCCCCCCCAGTGCACTAATCCCGTTAACTGGGCCTCTAGTTAAAAGATAATATTTATCACAGAATTCAAGGATTGTTAAAATTGTTCATGACTTAAACCTAGAAAACATCACTGGTTTCCCTGATACAAAGGGCCAAGAACTAGCTGCTCCTCTCAGCAATAGTGCACTACATCTTTAATACCACATGTCAGAACTTAGAATCATTTTTCATTTATTCTCCCTGGCTTTTCTTTATAGTTCCTTCCCACATTTCCCATTTGAGCTGATATTTTATATTGCTTCAACTCAACACAAAAGTTAACTTGGGTGCAGGAAATGTTCATTTTTTTTAAAATGAAAGTATTTTGCTTAGAAGGATGATTTTAAAAGGGCTCAGATGGATTCAGTGAGAGTATGTGCTTTGATATATTGAAAGGAATCTGCTTTACAAATAAGATGAGATGTTTTTTAAAAAATGCAAATGACCTCATACTGGTATGTGTTGCAGTGAGTATATGATTTTAAAAAGAATTTTAGCATGGAAAAAGAGATCCGGAAGGTGGTAGAGAGCCCAGGAATCACACAAATACAATTCTAATAATCCTTGGCCTGAAAAATGTGGGAATCATGCTTCAGAAATAGAGTGCCATTTCCAGAAGTAAAAACCATTTACTTCAAACGCTTCATGTTGCATATAAGAAAAAAATAACAAAAGCCAGTACATACACTGCCACTCTCCACTCCTGTAGGCATGCAGATATAACCTTAAAAGTGTCTTAGGGCTTATTTGCAGTTAATCCTTGTCTCCATCTCCAGGTGCAGACAACCACCTATCTGCTTTCTCTGTATAGAAATTTGCTTTTTCTGTTTACTTCATAAAAATAAAATAATATAATATGTGGGTCTTCTTCCTCTGGTTTCCTTCACTTAGCATCATTTTGAGGTATTATCCCAGTGTAGCATATGTCATGATTTCATTCTTTATTTATTGATGAATTGTATTTAATGAATTTAATATAAAAAATGTTTGTTTATAAATTCATCACTTGATGGACATTGGGTTGTTTGATTCTAACATGGGACTATTATGACTAATGCATCTATAAGTACTGTTGTATATGCATATATTTAATTTCTCTTTGGTAGATCCCCAGGAATGGAATTACTGTGTCATCCTATCTAATAATAGACAAACATGGTAATTAACCGTAACTCTGACATGCTTCCCATTGGCTAATCAGGGCGATATGCAAATTAACTGCCAACCAAGATGGCGGCCAGCAGCCAGGCAGCTGAAGACAACAGGAGCCTTGCTTGCTCCAGTGATGGAGGAAGCCAAGGTTCCCTGCCTGCCGCCACCCAGCTCTGAGCTGCACTCTAAGCAACTATCTTGCAATTATAGAAGCTAAACAATCCCTAGAAACCTGCTTTCAGCCAGTCGGGCCTCAGAGCTGTAGTTGCAACAGTGTTTCAATTATAGAAGCTAAACAAAGCCCAGACACCTGCTTTCAGCAGCCGGGGTCTCAGAGCTGGAGCTGAGCCTCAGAGCTAAAGCCAGCTCTCAGTTCCAGTGACAGCCATAGAAGGTAAATAAATCCCAAAATTAAAAAAAGAAAAAAAGAAAAGAAAGAAAAAAAGGAGAGGTTGGGAGCTTCATTCACCCGCCTGCCTGAAAACAGCCCTCACCCAGACTGGCCAGGCACCCCAGTGGGGACCCCTACCCTGAAGGGGGTGTGACCAGCTGCAACCAGCCATCAGTCCATCATCCAGGCTGGCCAGGCACCCAAGTGGGAACCCCACCCTGATCTGCAACACCCTTCAAGGCAAACCAGCCAGCTCCCACCTAAAAGGGTAATATGCAAACTGACCCTAACAGCAGGTCACTATGCGAATGACTGGTCACTATGACACACACTGACCACCAGGGGGCAGATGCTCAATGCAGGAGCTGCCCTCTGGTGGTCAGGGTGCTCTCACATGGGAGGAGCTCTGCTCAGCCACAAGCCAGGCTGATGGCTGCCAGTATAGCGGTGGTGGTGGGAGCCTCTCCTGCCTCCTCAGCAGCGCTAAGGATGTCTGACAGCAGTTTAGGCTTGCTCCCCACTGGCAAGTGGACATCCCCCGAGGGCTGCCGGGCTGCCAGAGGGATGTCTGATTGCCATCTTAGGCCCAATCCCCCGGGGAGCGGGCCTAAGCCAGCAGGTCATTATCTCCCGAGGGGTCCCAGACTGTGAGAGGGCACAGGCCGGGCTGAGGGAACCACCCCCCCCCCCGCCCCGAGTGCACAAATTTTTGTGCACCAGGGCACTAGTCTATAATAAAAGCATAATATGCTAATTAGACCGGACAGCCAAATGACCTTCCAGACGTCATTCCAGATGAAGCCACGGCAGCGGGGGCTGAGGCAGATGTGGTTAGGGGCAATCAAGCAAGCAGGTTAGTGGTTAGGGGTGATAAGGCACACAGGCAGAGTGGTTAGGGGCAATTAGGCAGGCAGGTGAGTGGTTAGGGGTGATCAGGCTGGTGAGTGGTTAGGGGTGACCAGGCAGGAAGGCAAGTGGTTAGGGGCCATCAGGCAGTCAGAGGCAGTTACAAGCAATCAGGCAGGCAGGCAGGGTGGTTAGAGGCTATCAGACAGTCAGGCAGAGGAAGTTAGGGGCGATGAGGTCGGCAGGCAGAGGGGTTAGGGGAGACCAGACCTAAACCAGCAGTCAGACATCCCCTGAGGGGTCCTGGATTGTGAGAGCATGCAGGCCAGGCAGAGGGCCCCCTCCCCCCACTCCTCCCTACCATGTATGGATTTCTTGCACCAACCTCTAGTATGGTATATTTGTGTTCAGTTTTTAAAACTGCCAAGATCCAAAATGGCTATCCCATTTAACATTCACATTTAATCATTCAATCATTAATATATGAGGGTCATAGTTTCTCCACATTCTTTTTAATTCTTCTTATTGTTTATATTTTTAATAGAACTATTCTAGTTGGATATGAGGTGGTATCTCATAGTTTTAATTTCTACTTCCATAATTACTAAAGATGTATTTTTCAATGTGATTAATAGCCATTTCAATAACTTATTTGTGAAAATGAATCTGCAAATGGTTGCCTATTCATTTGAGGATTTTTTGTCTTATTACTAACCTAAGAAAAAACTTCATGTATTCTAAATGCCATTCGTTTATTGGCATTTAATTTGCAGATAATTGTTGTCAAGTTTTTACTTATCTTTATCTTACTGGTTATCTTTTGATAAAATTTTTTCATCAATTTTTCTTTTATGAATTTTTTTTGGCATTGTACCTAAGAATTCTGTCAAAACCAAATTCCTGAGATTTTCTTCTCTGTATTCTTTTAGACATTTTACAATTCATCTCATTTAGGTCAGTGGTTCATTTGAATTAATGTTTATATATAGTTTTCAAATATAATGTTTATATATAGTGTTATATATATTTATTAAGGATTTAAATTCATATTTTTTGCATGTGCATATACAACTGTCTTCTGGGAAAACTATTATACAAATAAACACAGAATATTAGGGAATTAACATATTGTTTTATTACTTTAATGACTTTGGCATTAGAATGAAAGAGTATTACATTATGGATTCTCTCTCTCTCTCTCTCTCTCTCTCTCTCTCTCTCTCTCTCTCTCTCTCTCATTTTCTAAGAAAAACTACCCTCTGTATATACATACCCTCTGAAATTGCTTCAGCTATGTACTATGTAATCATTCTAGTTAATAAGTTCATTCATTGTGTAATGTTCTATATATTTGAGCAAAGCGAGATTGGGTCAGTGTTGACAATAACTATAGCAACCACATAGCTCTTTCATCACTTGATTTTTCCTAGAGGTTAGGTATATTTATTCAGTTTTCTAAATGTCTTTTAAATTTTGACCACTTTTCATGACATTAACTCATCAGTACATTTCTACCTGTTTGAAATCTAGCTGGTTTAAATAAAAGTTGATAGATGTAGAATGTATATTTGTAATGAAATTCACCTGTAGAAAAAGAGATGAAATTTTCCTTATCTCTGCTCTTTACTTTCAGATTAAATTTCAGTACAATTATTCAGGTAATCCAAGCACAAATGTCATGGCTTTGGCTGGGCTGGGTGGGCTTTCCTATATTAATTTTCATTTGAAATTGGGAATTCCATTGGCATTAGTATTGTTTCTTTCAATTTGAGGTTTTGGGTCTTCTAATTACCTTAAATTAAAATTATTAACTGACCATCATAGGTATTCATATTTTTCCCTCTGTACTGTATGAATGTGACTTGAACTAAAAAGTTGCTACTTTAAATAGAACAGGACATAACTCTTCCTCAATCTATAATTTTTTTCTCAACTTTCCTCATAGTATTTATCCAACACTCTCTTAGACTAAAATTCTTCCAGTATCAATTACTCTAAGGTCCTTCCACATGGGCTGCCTTTTATTTCTCCACCCCTCACCCGGGAGCAATAACCATGTGTACATAGGGCTTTAATTTCAAATTTAAGCCAAACATTTTTCAATTTAAAAAGTAGTTTTATTTATTTCACTTCATTCATTCTGAATAGTTCTAGAATATTTTATGAAAAGGAAAAATCAAGGTTTATGTAAATCAAATGATTAACAAAAATGATATAATATGCAAATGTGGGACAGGGTCTGGGACAAAGAATTTAGTTCTTCTGAATCCAAATCCTTGTTTTTCATTATATTATAAATTACCTACATCCAGATCATCACATTTATGGCTGGTGGGGTAAAATGACTTCAAGAGGTTAAAGGACAAAGGGATTGGTTTCCTATCACCGAGTCCAGGAAAACAGAGATACTCTGACACACCATTTCTTGATATTGTGTAATAGGATTGGAAAGTAGAAATATTTCTGACACACAATTTCTTGATATTGTGTAATAGGATTGGAAAGTAGAAATATGAACTAGCAGTCATAGCCAGTTTGGCTCAGCAGATAAAGCGTTGGCCCCTGGAATGAAGGGTCCCTGATCCGATTCTGGTCAAGGGCATGTACCTCGGATGCAGACTTGATCCTGGGCCCCAGCCAGGGCACGTGCAGGAGGCAACTAATCGATGTGTCTCTCTCACATTGATGGTTTCTCTCTCTGTGTCTCTCCCCCGCCTTTCCACTCTCTATAAAAGCAATGGAAAAATTTCTTCGGTAAGGATTAACAAAAAATAAATATAAAGCAGCAAATTAACTGAAAAAAGAAAGCCAATGATCAGTGAATGGGTAAAGTGTGTGGGGATAGATAAATACGAAATGGAGAAAAGGGGAAAGCATGATGAAAACAAAAAAAATCCTAAGATTTTCTTCTCTTACTTTCCTGAAGTTGGGGAAGCTTTTTTAAACTTTGTTTTGTTGTTGTTGTTTTTTTTTTATATTTTATTGATTTTTTACAGAGAGGAAGGGAGAGAGATAGAGAATTAGAAACATCGATGAGAGAGAAACATCGATCAGCTGCCTCCTGCACATCTCCCACAGGGGATATGCCCGCAACCAAGGTACATGCCCTTGACCGGAATCGAACCCGGGACCCTTCAGTCCGCAGGCCGACGCTCTATCCACTGATCCAAACTGGTTTCGGCTTAAACTTTGTTTTGAGAACAGAAAATAGATGGAGCTGAGGAAAGTCATTTGATCATATGGATGCAGGATTTCCACAGGTGGACAGAGTAACCTAATCCCTTTGCGCTAAAAAAAGTCACTACTGTTCTCGGAGTTCTTAAATGGAAGACCTTCTCACATGCTCATTCTCTTGCACTAGGGCAGTGGTCAGCAAACTGCAGCCCCTTGAGTGTGGCTCTTCCACAAAATACCATGTGCAGACGTGCACATACAGTGCTATTGAAACTTCGTGGCCACAATGAAGGGGCCAAAGAGCCGCATGTGGCTCGGGAGCCGCGGTTTGCCAAACCACGGCACTAGGGGACAACACATAGAAAACCAGGAACCTGCCACCATGGCACCAGGGAAAGCAACAAATAGATATGTACCAAGCTTCTCTTCTGCAGCAGGCATTTTATTTGAATCAGCTGTGTGTGTGTGTGTGCGTGTGTGTGTGTGTGTGTGTGTGTGTGTGTGTGTGATTACTTTCTACTTAGATTATTTTTTCATAACAGTTTTCTAATACTTATATTCCCTATATGAATTAATATGATGGGTATTCCCCATACAATATATATGAACAATTTGGAAGAGTATAAGATTCTCATTCAGAGTTATCTGTGCTGGCCTCAAGAGAGACAGAGGTTACATTGGCAATTTCACATAGATATCCCCAAAGGAAAGAAACATCAAGGGCATTCCGATACCTTTGCCCCTTGTGTTTTTTTCTGTGCCCTCATCTTTGGCCTCAGTGAAAGTGAGAAGTGGCTATTTTATCCTACATAAAGGGTTGCCTTGATACTGAAGAGCAATCAACTTACAGAACTTGGAGAAGAGTTTGTAGTGCCCTCCATGAATGAATGAAAACCTACTTTTAGAATCACTCTCCCTATCATACTGTTTCTGATTTCAATGGCCTAAAAATAAAGCCTTTCTTTTGAATGTGACTCATTTGGAGTCAATGTTCTAAAGACATGTGAATGTGAATGCCATTTAATAATTTAAAGGGACTGTGTAAAGCAAATAGAGCAGTTCGAGTCCTTGCCAGCAGGGTAGAGAGAAACTGAACACAAGAAGCTTAATCTGCACAAGTAAACTGTCCTACTCAAACACGGACAGAAAGAATCAGACGATTAGCCAGCAGCTGCTTTTTATATATAGCAAACAAAACCAATTATATGGGGAAGAATATTCAAGCATGGCATAAAAGTTATCAGAGGGCCCGCAGAGATTCCCCCTGGAGCTTCCAAGCACAGATTCAGTAGCCAGTAATTTCTATTTTCTTAGATAATGTGCAAGGACCTTGGTGCTGATTAGCCCTTAAATCACATTCTCCCTGGAAAAAGAAAGCCTTTAATTTTGTTAATGGGCAGAGACGTGTCTCTGGTTTCTTCTTTTTCACCTTCAACACTTCCCTGGCAATTGTAAGACACTGTGTGGAAGTGTTTGTGTGTCTGTGTGTCTGTCTGTGTAAGAAATAAGTTGACGAGTTTGCTCCTCTGAGGGCTACACTAAAACTTTTTATTAAATTAGTAAGAAACGTCTCTCCATTAATTTATATTTGAAATTTTTTGAGTGATAAAGAAAACAGTAGTTTTCCCCATGATCATCTATAACTAAAATCTCAAATCCTGCTGATATCTAAGTCCTTTGTGGCCTAGATGGAAAAGAGGACAAAGAAAGAGAGAGGGAAAATGAAGTTCATTATTGAAACATCTATCATTTTGTATCAGCCCTAAACCTGATAGAAGTTTCTAGCCTTGCTTGGCCATGTATAACCAATGACTGTCATAACGCCCAATGTCTAATAGATACCTGGTACAAATACATTTTTACTATTATCAAACTAGGTAGAAAAAAATGCTTAAACCATAAAAGTGAAAGAATATGTCAAAAGGAGAATTAAAAAATATGGTTACATAAAAGTAAAAAGCCTTGTATATGAAAATTATAAAAAAAATCAAAGAGAAAGAGTAAATTAGAAAAACATAATTACATTAAATAAAACAAAAGTTAGATTATATTACTATTTAATGGCTCCATAGAACTCAACACCTTAGGAATACGAACCATAAATCACAGGGGAGATAAAAATAAACATTAAAAATGTTGACCTTCAGCATCAATAAAGTGTCATTTTCATTGATCAAGGTAGAGTTACCATCAACTGAGATATATCAAGTTGACATACCATCAAGTGATATACCATTAACATAGTGACAAATATAAGGAAAATGTGATTATTATCTATAATTAGCAGATAAATAACCATAGGTATTAGATATAGCATATAACCACTAACCAATGTCAATTATCACATATTAACATAATAGCTTTATTTTAATAATTGTTTCTTCTTTCAAACTTGTCTATAAATTTATAAATTAATGGGCATATTTATTTTTCTGGGAATAAAACTTTTTTTGTGGACATAAAAGGAGATTTCTCTCTCTCATTAACTTCACAGATCCATCTACCTTTCTTCCTTCACACTCACTGAGCATGGTCCAGTTACCTGCATCTATACAGAACATTATTGAGAACTCAGCTCAGGGAGAATAATAGAGTGAAAACATCTTTCAAGCAAGCCCTCTAGAGTTTTCATGGTCTATTTCTTTGCTGGAAGCAAAGATGGATAAAAGTATTTACCTCTTAAATGTTTACCTAATACTGTATGAAGCAGTGACCTTAAGTGGTCTTTACAGCTCATAGACCACACACACAAAATTATAAATGAGCAATTTTTGTTCCCATGAAACTAATGGTTCTGGCACACTCTCCTCCACTTCTAGAGGATTGCAGGTAATATTCTGTGGTGAAATTACTATAATTCATATGTGGCAGTAAGTAGGTTTATGAATTTATACTAACGTGGGCAATATAGAGGAGTAAATAGTAAAGAAGGACTGTCAGAGCTTTATTAGAAAAGGTTGATTCAGTTGACTTGGGACTTTAAACTTGACCTTGAGTAATCAATCAACTAGCAAATATTAAAATATTCAACCAGTGCCTCCTATGTGTCAGAATATAAACTTCAGTTCCTTCAAGTATCAGGTAGTCAATGAGCCAAAATGTGACAACAATCTGCACTGAACTATTTGTAAGTGTCCCATCTTCAGAAAACAGCATCCACTCAACTACTTTCTCCCTCTCAGGTAGAAACACACATCCAGTGATACAATAACTTCTGATTTTTAATAGAGTCAAAACTTGAAACCCATATTTAACACTTTTATTAAAAATTTTTTGGAAATAAGTTTATTTTTGTTTTAAATACATTGCAAGCTAAATACAACGTGTGTGTTGGTAGAATTCAGTCATTAGAAACTTGGAGGCCCAGTGCTCCAAAAAATTTCAAAATCAAGTAAATCTATGTTTTACAGACTGCAGTGGAGCCGTTGACTGTATGGAATATGAAAAACTATGTGTTGCTCTTAAAGAAATGGGCATTCCATACCACTTGACTGCCCTGATACATAACCTGTATTGTGGACAGAAAGTCATTGTCAAACAGATATGGTGAGACAGAAGGTCTCCTATAGGCAAAGGTGTCAGACAAGGGTGCATTTTATCTCCCTATTTGTTCAACCTGTCAGCAAATATTCCCAATTACTATGCAAAAATTGGACAGTGGAAAAGGCTGTTAATTTTTTTAAAAAAAGGTTCATTTGAAATATGATATTGGCCCTCGCTGGTTTGGCTCCATGGATAGAGCATCAGCCTGTGGACTGAAGGGTTCTGGGTTCGATTCCAGTCAAGGGCACATGCCTGGGTTGTGGGCTCGATTTCCAGGAGGGGACATGCAAGAGGCAGCCGATCAATGATTCTCTTTCATTATTGATGTTTCTATCTCTCTCCTCCCTTCCTCTCTGAAATTAATAAAAAATATTTTTTTAAAAAGAAATATACTGTTTCAGGAGAGCTCTTCAGATACCCTTTACCCCTAAAAGGATGAACAAGCGGGGCCTAGAACAAATTAAGTCTAAAACATAACTGGAGGCAAAAAAAAAAAATGATAAACCTGCATTGGTCCTACTCCAGCCACATTATGATAAGGCAGGGTTCTTTAGGAAAGGAGTAAATCTGAGAAAAAGATAGAGGGCCACAGGAAAAGAGGAAGACCAAATATGAGATGGATAGACTCCATAAATAAAACCACAGGCATGAGCCCACAGGAGCTGAGCAGGGCTGTTGAGGACAGGGCATTGTGGATGTCGGTCATTGTAACATGCATGTCTTCTAACTGCATCTGGGATAAAGCTTCTATTCAGTATGAATTTGGCTTGATCACTTAAAAATATCTGTATTTTTGCCCAGCCGGTGTTGCTCAGTTGTTGAGCATCTACCTATGAACCAGGAGGCCAAGGTTCAATTCCCCCATATGCCTGGGTTGCTGGTCAATCCCCAGTGTGGGGCTTGCAGGAGGCAGCTGATCAATGATTCTCATAACTGATGTTTCTCTCCTGCTCTCTTCCTCTCCCTTCCTCTCTGAAATCAATAAAAATATATTTTAAAAATCTGTATTTTTTAAAGATGTGAATCAGGAGCAAGACATCCACAGGGAAGATAGGAGTCACTAAAACCGAGATGCATACTTGGACAGGGACCGGGCTGGGTTGAGGTCTGATTACTAATGTAAATGGTACTTACTCCACATCAATGTTCAGATGCTATCCAATTAAAGTTTTAAGAACAATCCTAATATATAAAAACCCTGGGTCTGTCACATCCACAATGACTGGAAGCTCGACCTAAAGCCCAGGTTGCCTGCACAGCAGGCTCTGGTGGGTGGGGACTTGTGGCAGCAGAGATGGGGAAGGGGGAGGTGGGGCCAGCCCTCTCACTCACAACCACACACATGAACAGACACTCACAGTGCCCACCAGCTCACATCCTTTTCTCCCTTTCTTTCCCTCCCTCCCTGCTCGCTCTTGGAGCCTCTCTCAGAATGAGGAAACAAAACAGACTGGTCTTGAAGAGGCCTGGATGGAAGGGAGGGCGGGCAGAGGGTGGAGCGGCCTCCACTGGCCCCGCCCCCTCCCAGCTGGGAAAGAGGAAGAGGGAGACAGGGAGGCAGGGAGTCCTGGAGGACTGCTGAGAAAAACAGAGACAGAAACTGGGCGAGATCAGGCCAGCAGGGGAGGGCAGTTGGGGGCAAGGTTAGGCCAGCAGGGGAGGGCAGTTAGGGGCAATCAGGCAGGCAGGCAGGTAGAAGCCAGCAGTCCCAGATTGTGAGAGGGATGTCTGACTGCCAGTTTTATATATACACCGGCAGTTGGATACCCCCCAAGGGGTCCCTGATTGGAGAGGGTGCAGGCTGGGCTGAGGGAACCCCCCCCACACACACACACACAAATTCCGTGCACCAGGCCACTAGTTTGAAAATAAAAACAACTCATGTTTGTTTATATGAATGGCTTTCATGAATCTTTAGAGGCAGAGCATTCCCTGAACTCCATAATAAAAAGTGAAAAACTTTCTCATTTGAGCAAACAAAAATCGCACATGGGATAATACAGTTTTTAAATATCTATAAAATATTGCTTTCCCCAACCGGCTACCTAGCCGTCCTGCTAACAATACCTTCTCTGAACACTTAGAATCAATAGCATCTTAGTAGGTAGATTTTAATCATAGATTAGTCTGTATTATTCTGGACATGTTCTACATTTCCTTTATTGGGAATGATCTCCCCTGTCACTCTCATGTTTGTTATCCTGAAAAACTCCAGTGAACTTTTAAATGCCAACATCAAAGGTCATATTGTCCCTGATATTGTCTCTGATTTGTTCCTCACATCAACTAATTCTAAGTACTTATCAACGTAGCTCATATTCTATAACAATAATTAACAAATGATAACAGGCACATTTTCTCTATTCTCTACCTGATTGTGGACTCATCAAAGGCAGGAATTTCAGATTCATCAGTGCACCCTTTATTGTCAGCAATTGCCTGGCATATAGACAGCATTTTAAAAGCATTTCTCAAATTCAAATTAAATGGAAATCTTATTTTTTATATCCAATAACATATTTTCATCATTGTAGGGAGCAAGTGTATTTATTTGTAACACTTTCATTAAGATATAATTGACCTATCACATATTTAGTCTTTTAAAGTATATTTCAGTAGTTTTTAGAATATTCACAGAGTTGTACAATTACCATGACTATCTAATTTTTCAATCTAACATGGTTTCAACTTCCCCACAAAAAAATGCACACCCCTTAGCAGCTACTTCGTTCTCCCTCTCCTTAGTCCAAAGAAATTAATAATCTATTTACTGTCTTTATGAATTTTCTTATTCTGTACTTTTCATATAACTGGAATCATGTCATATGTGGCCTTTTATGTCTTGACTTTATTCACTTGGCTTAGCATAATGTTTTTAGGGTTCATTATTAATGTAGTATGTATTAGTACTTCATTCCTTGAAGGCCAATTACTATCCTATTGTATGGATATACCATATGTTGTTTACCCATTTATCAGTTGATGTACATTTGTGTTGTCTCCATTTCTTTTACTATGATGCATAATGATGCTATGAACACTTGTGTACAAGCTGTGGTGTGGACATACATTTTCAATTCTGTTGGATATATAACTATGAATATAATATCTAGTTTATATGTCAGCTATTTTTAATAGTTTGAGGAACCACCAAACTGTTTTCTAAAGTGACGCCACTATTTTGCATCCATAAGAGCAATATTCAAGGTTTACAATTTCTACAGATCCTTACCAACACTTATTTTTGTTCATTTTTTACTTGTAGACTAATGAAAGGGATATGCTTGTATGTCTGATCCTACTTCATCTCCAGCTGGCTTCCTTGTCTGAGGCTTAGCACCTCTTCCCAAATTGGCCTGCTGTTTTTAGCCTCCTCATTTGAATTTCTATCAACTGTTCAGAAAACTCTGTCTCCTGCACACAATGACATTCTCACTCCATGAGTCTTGCCCTCCACACAACAGTAAATCCCCTGAGTTCTGAGTTACCGAAGGATGACACGGGGAGATTTAGAATAAACAGACCTAGTTTTTGACAAGTCTTATTCTTTATAATATTTGGGGGTTTGGGGTACTCTTTAATCATATAAAATGTCCCAGGACAGTCATGAGCAAATGTGTTCTCCCATGCAGTGGTATTTCTTGTTGTTTCATTGATGGTTCCTTTTGCTGTGCAGAAGTTTTTTATTTTGATGTAGTCCCAATTGTTTATTTTCTCCTTAGTGTCTCTTATCCTAGGATCTGTGTCTGTAAAGATATTGCTATGACATATGTCTGCAATTTTGTTGCCTATGGAGTCTTATAGGATTTTTATGGTTTCCCATCTTACATTCAAGTTCTTTAGCCATTTTGAGTTTATTTTTGTGTATGGTGTAAGTTGGTGGTCTCGTTTCATTTTTTTGCATGTATCTGACCAAATTTCCCAGCACCATTTTTAAAGAGGTTTTTCTGGCTCCATTGTATGCTCTTGCCTCCTTTGTCAAATATTAATTGAGTATAATGGCTTGGGTCAATTTCTGGGTCTTCTAGTCTGTTCCATTGGTCTGTCCTTGTGCCAGTACCAGGCAGTTTTGAGAACTGTGGCTTGATAATATAGTTTAATGTCTGGTATTGTGATCCCTTCACACTTTGTTCTTCTTTCCCAGGATAGCTGTGGCCATTAGGGGTCCTTTTTTAATTCCAGATGAATTTTAGAGAGTTTGTTCTAGATCTTTGAAATATGCCATTGGTATTTTAATAGGTATTGTGTTGAATCTATAGATTGCTTTAGGTAGTATAGACATTTTAATGATGTTGATTCTACCAATCCATGAACATGGCATGTTCTTCCATTTGTTTATGTCTTTCTCTATCTCTTTTTTCAATGTCCTGTAGTTTTCCAAGTACAGGTCTTTTATATCCTTGGTTAAGTTTATTCCTAAGTATCTTAATTTTTTTGGTGCAATGGTAAATGAGATTGTTTTTTTGTTTGTTTATTTGTTTGTTTGTTTTCATTTCTCTTTCTGTGAATTCATTATTGATGTATAAAAAGGCCATAGATTTCTGAGTGTTAATTTTGTATCCTGCTACATTGCCAAATTCATTTATTAGGTCTAGTAGTTTTTGATGGAGTGTTTGGGGTTTCCTATGTATAGTATCATGTCATCTGCAAATAAGGACAGTTTTACTTCTTTTCCATTTTGGATGCCTTTTATTTCTTCTTGTCTGATCACTATGGCTAGTACTTCTAGTATTATATCAAACAGGAGTGGTGAAAGTGGGCATCCTTGTCTTGTTCCTGTTCTTAAGAGAAATGGGTTTAGTTTTTGACCATTGAGTATGATGTTGGCTGTAGGTTTGTCATATAGGGCTTTTATTATGTTGAGGTATGATCCCTCAATTCCCACTTTGCTGAGAGTTTTTCTCAAGAAACAGTGTTGGATTTTGTCAAATGCTTTTTCTGCATCAATTGATATGATTATATGATTTTTTGTCTCTAAGTTTGTTTATATGATGTATCACAATTATTGATTTGCGGATATTGTACCACCCTTACATCCCTGAAATAAATCCCACTTGGTCATGGTGTATGATCTTTCTGATGTACTGTTGAATCCGATTTGCTATAATTTTGTTGAGGATTTTAGCATCTATGTTCATCAAGGATATTGGCCTTTAGTTCCCTTCTTTTGTGGTGTCTTTATCTGGTTTTGGAATCAGGGTAATGCTAGCTTCATAGAAAGAGCTTGGAAGTGTGCCTTCCTCTTGAATTTTTTGAAATAGTGTGAGAAGGATAGGTTTTAGTTCCTCTTTGAATACTTGGTAGAAATCCGCTGTAAAGCCATCCAGACCAGGGCTTTTGTTTGCTGGAAGATTTTTGATAGCTGTTTCAATTTCTTCAGTATTTATTGGCCTATTCATTTTTTTTTTTTTTATTCTTCTTGGTTGAGGTTCGGGAGCTTGTATTTTTCTAGGAATATGTCCATTTAATCTAGGTTGTCCATTTTGTTTGAATAGGGTTATTCATAGTATTTTTTCATAATCATTTGTATTTTTGTGGGATCAGTTGTTATTTCACCTCTTCCATTTTTGATTTTGTTTATTTGGGTCCTCTCTCTTTGCGTCTTGGTGATCCTGAATAGAGGTTCATCATTCTTGTTTATCCTTTCAAAGAACAAGCTCTTGGTTTTGTTTATCTTTTGTATTTTTTTTTTTGTCTCTATGTCGTTTATCTCTGCTCTGATTTTTATTATTTCCTTCATTCTGTTTACGCTGGGCTTTTTTTGTTGCTCTCTTTCTAACATTTTGAGTTGTAGGGTTAGATGATTTATTACCATTGTTTCTTGTTTTTTGAGGCAAGCTTGTAGAGCCATGAACTTCTCTCTCAAGACTGCTTTCACTGTGTCCCATAGATTTTGAATTGTTGTGTTTTCATTGTTTTTGTTGCCATGATGCTTTTTATTTCTTCTTTGATCTTTCTGGTAACCCAGTCATTGTTTAATATCATGCTATTTAGCCTCCAAGTGTTTGATTTTTTTTATTGTTTTTATTTTAGTTGATTTCTAGTTTTATGCCATTGTGGTCTGAAAAGATGCTTGATATGATTTCTATCTTCTTGAATTTGAAGAGACTTTGCCTGTGACCCAATATATGGTCTATCTTTGAAAATGACCCCTGTGCACTTGAGAAGAATGTATATTCTGTGGCTTTGGGATGAAATGTTCTGAAGATGTCAATTAATTCCATCTGATCTAGTGAGTCATTTAGGATTGATGTTTCTTTGCTGATTTTTTGTTTAGAGGATTTGTCCAATGGTGATAGTGGGGTATTAAAGTCCTCTACTATGACTGTATTGCTTTCAGTCTCTCCCTTGATATCCTCCAGAAGTTTTATTATATATTTGGGTGCTCCTGTATTGGGTGTATATATGTTTACCAGAGTTATATCTTCTTGTTGGGTTGCTCCCTTTAGTATTATGCAGTGGCCTTCCTTATCTCTTTTTATGTCCTTCACTTTGAGATCTAATTTGTCAGATATAAGCATTGCTACCTCAGCTTTTTTTTTTTCATTTCCATTCACCTGAAAAACCTTTTTCCATCCCTTCACCATCAGTCTGTGTGAGTCCTTTATTCTGAGGTAGGTTTCCTGTAAATAGCAGATATATGGGTCCTGCTTTCTTATCCACTCAGCTACGCTATGTCTTTTGATTGTGGCATTAATCCATTTACACTTAAAGTTATTATTGATAGGTACTTGTTTGTTGCCAGTTTATTCTTTATACCTGTGTTCCTTCTTCACATCCTATTTCTTCTTTTTACAGCAGACCCTTTAGCATTTCTTGCATTGCTGGTTTGGTGGTAATAAACTCCCTTAGTCCTTTTTTGTCCGTGAAGCTCCTGATTTCACCCTCAATTTTGATTGATAGCCTTGCTGGATACAGTATTCTTGGATTTAGACCCTTCCTTTACATGACTTTGTATATTTCATTCCATTCCCTTCTGGCCTGATGTGTTTCTGTTGAGAAATCAGTCACTAGTCTGATGGGGGATTCTTTGTAGGTAACTTTCTGTATTTCTCTGGCAGCTTTTAAGATTCTTATTTTGTCATTGGTGTTTGCCAATTTAATTATAATGTGCCTTGGTATCAGTCTTTTGGGGTTCATTTTGTCTGGGACTCTGTGAGCTTCTTGGACTTGCGAGAGTTTTTTTCTTCCCTATATCAGGGAAGTTTTCTGCCATTATCTCTTCAAGTAGGTTTATGCATATGTTGTTTTGTTTCATGTTGTCCCAAAGTTCCCTTAGACTCTCCTCCTGTTTTTTTAAGTATTTTTCCAGAATCTTTTCTGCTTGGGTATTTTTTCCTACCTTGTCTTCTAGCTCATTGATGTGGTCCTCTGCTTCTTCCAGTTTTCTGTTGATGCTTTCTATTGAGTTCTTTATAGCAGCGATATCATTATTCATTTCTTCTTGGTTTTTCTTCATTTCCTTTTGGTGCTTTCACATATTGTTGAATTTGTCCTCCATTTTCAGTGACTTTATGACCATTTCTCTGAATTCCTTCTCTGACATATTGCTTGCCTCCATTTCACTTACTTCCTTTTCCGGTGATGCCTCCTTTTCTTTCATTTGCGGGCTGTTTCTTTGTCTCCCCATGATCTCTCTTCTCTGGGTATCTTTTATGTAGCTCTCTCTCTCCTTTCCCTAGGTGAAATCTGACCTTTTCGTGAGAAGGTGCAGAGCTCATCCAAGTCCACATATTCACACTGCTTGAGATCTGGTGTTCCTGGGTTTGCAGCCAGTCCCTGGGTATTGTGGTTGTAGAGTCCCGGGATGTATAGGCTTCTGATCATGGCCACTCTCCCCTTCAAGATCCATAGTTGTAACTTTTTCTCATCCTACTGATGTTTATAAGACATAGTAGTTCATCAGTAATTACATATTGACTTAAGGAGATATCAGAAAGATGAAATGTTTCTCATTTGTTACATCTCATCCTTCTGAACTCCATTACATATTCTTTATTTTAAAACAACAATAGCAATATTTGGCCCTAGCTGGTTTGGCTCAGTGGATAGAGCATTGCCTAAGGGCCCCAGGTTTGATTCTGGTGCCGGGCACATACCTCGGTTGCAGCTCCTCCCCAGCCCGGGCCCTGATCAGACTTGTGTAAGAGGCAATCAATTGATGTGTTTCTCTCACATCAATGTTTCTCTCTGTCTTTCCTCTCTCTTCCACTTTCTCTAAAAATCAATGGAAAAAAATATCCTCAGGTGAGGGTTAACAACAAAAACAACAACAACAATATTTGGCAATTTATAAAAAACAAACAAAAAACAAGTTACTTGTTTTGGTTTTATTTTGTGCTGGTTACCTTTTTTTTTTCTTTTGCATTATGTCTTATTACCTAATTATCACTTTTTGAAATGGTGTTAAATAAAGTAAATGATATACAAAGGTTTTGGTATGTGTTATTTAAGTCATTTTTCTATTTATTATTTTTAGCATTACTACTTTTACTTTAATAGTAATTATTACTATTTGGGAGGGTGACATACCCATGAAAAATGTATCCAAAACGAATTTGATCAAGGCTGATTCCTGAGGATATGATTTTGGAGCCTCCCAGGAACATTCAAATCACAACTGCTGGATTGTCCCCTGATCCACTTCAGCGCAGGTCATGCCCTGGTTCAGTATAAAACGATCAGTGAGGCAGGAAAAGCTGGTTATTGAGTGTTGCATCTCCTGGAAAATAGTTCCTCATTGAAAAACATGCCAGGTAAGAGTTTCAGAACAAACTCACCTACAAGCCACACATATTACCCTGTAGCTACAGTATGTGAGAGCTGTGACAAGAATCCTTCAATGAAAAAAATCTATAGTGTACTTAAAAAAAAAAAAGAAGAAGAAAACCAACAACTTTTTTCCCCTGCTTTTTTCATCTCTTCTTTGATCTTCTTTGCTTCTCATGTTTCTACGTGTGTGTGTGTTTGTGTGTGTGTGTGTGTGTGTGTGTCTCTGTGTGTGTGTTGTCGTTCTTTCAAACTATAAAAATAGTAATGAATACTTATGAGAGGGAGCTTGGGCTACCTCAGGCCTTCATTTCAGTACATTACTTAAAGGACCTATGTCTGATGAGCTCTTCGGTCAAAACTGGGTTGGGTTTGTGTAAGGAACTCTCAAATTGCCATCTGAGAATGGAGGCTTTCATCCCTGAATGTCAGTCTCCAAGAAATGAGAGAGAAAAGTACTGTGAAATTATTTAGCCAAGTTAGTAAATCTCTTTACTTCTCTAGTTATTCACCAAGTCAGAAGGCAGATCACTGACAATACAGTGATATGTTATCCTTTTAAAATGAATGAGGATATTTACTAGTTGAGAAATAATATTTAGGTGGTTATGTAGAAGATAGACATATAGAGTGGCAATGTAGTTACAGTTCATTAAGTACACATTGTAGTATGTTGAATGAATTTAAAATTTGGAGGCCTTCAAATCATAGTTAACATACCAGTTTTGTTCTATTTTATAATAATACCTCATGTTTGCTGAAAATATAATTTGAGACAAGTAATTTTATTATATATATTTCTTAATTATTTAAGTGAAATACAATAGTTTCACCTACATATAGCTGAAAAAACACAAGATCCTGGATTTGCTAATTTGTTCAGTCTCACACATTTAGGAATTTAAGGAGGTAGAATTTGAAACAATTTAATTCTACTTCCTGTTTTAAGGTTACCCAAGATTTGTTTTAACCAAATGTGGTTAAGACACACAGATACAAAAATGACTGTCATGAGTAAAGTTTACTTACAGTTCCCTAGAAACAAGAGGCATGGACTTCATGCAGGGACCACATGGAGAAGCAACTGGGTAAGTCAGGAGACAGAGAAAGCAAAGGGGAAATGTAGACAATGTCTTTATTGTGTTTTCAAGGGGAAGCGATCAGTGAGGCAGGAAAAGCTGATTTAGGATTGAACTTATTTGAATCATTTCATTAAGCCCTGAACATAGGGCTGTCCCTGCATTTTGGGCCCAGGCCCTGCCTGGGTGATTAGGGAAGGTAGATATTGACCTGAAGAGTGAGAACCTGATGGAGAAGACAATGCCTTATGGGCTGTAGATTGGTTAATTTGCACTTGAAAATCATGTTCCTGGAAGATTTTATCTTTAGGAGTTGAATAACCCTGACAATGGCAGTACCCTCATGGTCAGTAAGAACCCAGAGGTCAAAGCATTAGATTACAGAAAATAAAAGACATCTTTAATATAGTTCCCATGTCCATCCTCCAATGTACTACAGAGTTTTCATTTTAAAATCAACTGTCTTTGTCTTAGTCATCTTAGTTTCCTTGGGCTTTTGAATAAGTGCCTTCATTTTAGTAGAAAACTTTGATAGGACATTTAAGTCTATTTAGCTATGACTTTACATAGTGAAAGTATTAAATATATGAAATAAAGAGCAAATAAAATTAGAACAGCATACATTGAAACTATATACCCGTTTTTTACACATGCATATTTTTTATTCATAAGTTTGCATAGCCATTATTTAGATTGTATGAAAAATGAAAAGGTCATGGGAGATATAATGATATTTCCGTCTCAAGTCCTCTAGTGTTAATATAAATTTCAATTTAAATAATAAGCCCTCTTTGTAATACCAATTAAAACTTTAATCTGCTCTGTCACTAACAAATAGTTGCAGTTATGGAAAAAGATTATTCCCATACATGAGTTGGAATATTGCACTAGATTAGTAGATTTCCAAATAATTTTATCTAAGATCTTATTTAAAATATCTTACTTAGTAATTTATTATATAAGACACATAAAAGCAAAATTATTCTTACTTTCAAAAACAAAGGGAAAATCTAGCCTGCTACCTCTACCATTTTTTGGCTGTTCCTAGATGGGGGTGACAAAACATGTTTCAGATTGGGATGAAAGACAATCTCTAAGAAAAGCAAATTGTATAAGACTAGAATAGATTTCCAATATCACATCCAATTCTAAACTCTATGATTCTTATGATCCTCACTTCTTGGTGTCAATGATGTTTTGTCACTTCAAAACAGCAAGAGGCGTGTTAGAGAAGGTAAATGTAGAGTTAGAAACATTCTAGAGGTCATCTAGATTGGGGATTTTAATCATTGTTGACCACAACACAACCTTAGCTTTGTCTTATCTGCCAGCCTATCTTCCCAATTTATATTTGTGCTCTGGTTCTTGCATAAACCTCAAATGAATTATAATTTAGTCTATGCTACCTGGAGAGATATAATCAAATATCTATCCTCCTTAGTGTTTATAAAGACAATGGGTAAAGTAGCTGTTATATAAATACTTTACAATTATGCATATAACCAAAATGTTTAATTTGTAAACTTATTGATTGTCAAAATAACATGCTAGTAATGTGCAGAATATGAAGATAGCTGTTACCCTTATTAAGCTGCCATTTGGAAAGAGCCTCATTAGGACAGGGCTTTCATGACTATTATCAAATCAGGTGCACTATGTTCATAACTTTTTATGAAACGGAATCAATGGGCATTCCTTCTTTTAGAATTTTTTCATGACAACAATGTCATTCATTTTAGTACTCTAACTACAGTATGACATGTCTATGCATATTTTGATACACTTAGTTTAAGTAAAAATACAATGAAACATATAAGACACAGAGAACATCAAGTAATAATATGCATTATTCCTCACCAAAAAATTAGAAAAATATTTAGCCAATTAGACCTACTCCAGCAGGTTTTCTCCTTTCATTATCCTGGTTGGGTATCAATATTTGATGCTCCCTGGAATAAATATGTTGGTCTGGGCTGGAAAGATCACTTAGTTTAAAAAATATAGAGAGTTCTCAATTATGTTTGCAATTTTCTAAGTTAATTTTTTATTTAGTGCATTGTTACCTTCTATTACTCTAGTCTTACCATCCACACTCATCTATGAAATTCTGGAGTTTAGAGTTGGTCCTTTGTTGATATTTCAAATGCAAAAAAAAAATAAAATAAAAAGCAATTTACTTGTACTTTTTTAAAAAACAATTCTCTGCTCTGCGTACACCCTGACAAACAGTTATGGAACTTGCTCTGTTTCCCATCTCTGGTATGCCTGCTTCTCTCTCTTCTCTCTAGATAGGTGGGAAGGTGAATAAATGCATAGGTAATTTCCCTGGTTCTGTGTCTTCTATTTGTATTTTGCTTCCCACTCCTCCTCAAATATACCTTAAGAAACATAATTTAGAACAAATCAAAGGATCCCTTACTTTTTGAATAGGGGAGGTAATGCCCAGTTTGAATAAGAAACCATAATATAACAAAGATCTTTGAATTATATGTTCTTTATATTATTCTTAATATCCTCTCTGCTTTTTGCAGCCTGGGATTTTCCATGGCCCCCTAACACATAAGCCACACCTTCCAACTAATTTTCTTTCATTAATGTTGACTCTTTGAGATTTTCTCTTTTCAAATGGGAGAAAATTAAAACGCAATAAAGGGATCAATTACCCAAAGCCTTGTATCTTGTCCGCTATTAAGTTCACCAACTTCTTAGCTCTATGCTGAAACACAATGTTTATACTACATATGACTTTGATGGTCAAGTCAATAACACCCACCATTTTCAGTAATTTTTAAGCAGGGAAAAAGGTGATTCAGTCAGTCTTATAAAGAAGAAGATGTGTATGGCAGGAATAGAATCACAACACAAACAGATGATTTCCAAAAGAAGAGGAAAATGGAGGTAGCTAAGATAAACAAGGAAGAGGGCTGAATAGTTCCATTTTGGTTTGTTTCAGAGTAGATATTCTGGAAGCTAAAGCTGCCTCAGATGCATGGGTCATGGCTGAAGGTGTTTCTTTTCCTCGTGAACAGTGGCAGAGCTCTGAAAATAACAATAAAGCTATAGTGGTTACCGGATTGTTAGGTGGCTTTGTGTATGCAGGCATTGAAAAAAAAGGAAAATTTTGGCTAGGGGACAGTTGAGTTCTTAGAAAGATAATGATTTTTTAAAATAGCATAGAAAAAATATTGGTACCTTAATTACAGATTTTGATGTAGAGCTTACAAAGATGTAAATAATATATATAATATATATATATATATATATATATATATATATATATATATATATATATATACACACTATAGGCCCGGTGCACAAAAATTTGTGCACTCGGGGGGAAGAGGGGGGTCCCTCAGCCCGGCCTGTGCCCTATCGCAGTCTGGGACCCCTCAGGAGATAATGCCCTGCTGGCTTAGGCTTGCTCCCGGGTGGCAGAGGGCAGGCCCAATCCCTAGGTGCAGCCCCTGGTCGGGCTCAGAGCAGGGCTGATTGGGGAGTTGGGGTGCCACCCTCAGTCATGCTCAGGGTAGGGCTGATTGGGGGGTTGGGGCACCACCCCCTGTCACACTCAAGGCAGGGTTGATGGGCAGGTTGCGGTGCCACCCCCTGTCACGCACACTGTAGGGCCAATCAGGGGGTTGGGGAGCTCCCCCCTGTCACAGAGCAGGGCTGATAGGGAGGTTGTGGCCCCACCCCCTGTCACAAACAGAGCCGCAGGGCGATCAGGGGGTTTGGGCGCTGGCCCCTGTCACGCTGATCCCAGTGCCGGGAGGCCTTGCGGCTCCGCTGATCCCGGTGCTGGGAGGCATATTGCCCTTTTACTATATAGGATAGAGGCCTGGTGCATGGGTGGCGGCCGGCTGGTTTGTCCTGAAGGGTGTTCTGGATCAGGGTGGGGGTCCCCATTGGGGTGCTTGGCCAGTCTGGGTGAGGGGATGATGGCTGTTTTCAGGCTGGCGGGTGACTGAAGCTCCCAACCGCTCCTTTTTTCCTTTTCTTTTTTATTCTGGGCCAGCTTTAGCTCTGAGGTTGGCTCCAGCTCTTAGGCCTCCGCTACTGAAAGCAGGTTTCTGGCCTTTGTTTACCTTCTGTATTTGAAACAATGTTGTGATCCTGCTGGCTGAAGCCCGGCAGACTAAAGCAGGTTTCTGGGGTTTTGTTTAGCTTCTATATTTGTAACATAGTTGCTTAGAGTTGCAGCTCAGAGGCCGGCAGCGGCAGGCGGGGAACATTGGAGTCCTCCGTCACTGAAGCAAGCAAGCCTCATGTTCGCTTTAAGCTGCCTGGCTGCCGGCTGCCATCTTGGCTGGCAGTTAATTTGCATATCGCCCTGATTAGCCAATGGGAAAGGTAGCAGTTGTACGCTAATTACCATGTTTCTCTTTTGTTAGATAGGAGATATATATATATATATATATATATATATATATATATATATATATATATATATATATATATTTATGAAAACCATAGGAAGGAAAATGAACCCATTCCAATATCATGGATATACTAGTATAAATAGTTGCCTGCAACTTGACACTAGGCTGTACATATGGTTTAGAACACTATATAATGGAATAACTTAGTTGTTGACTCTAAAGAAATGGCTATATAATATCCCACCAGCTAATAAAAAATGACTGTTTCATATGACATCATACACTTGATCCAAGTATAGTATATTGATTTATCTTCTTTACATTCCCACAAGTGAATGACAAATGGCAATAAAAATATATATATATGTTGTTTAATTTCCTTCTCTCCACGGCATTACATTTCATGGGTTAGGATCATTCTGTTGAAGACAGACACCACAGAAAACCTGTTGACTATCTTCAAAGTAACTGATGTCTATTCTAATAGAGCATCCTGAAGAGTTATAGTGGAATGACAGGAAGATTCAAAGACTTCTCAATAGTGCTTTGACTAATTAGTAATGTAAACCAGCTTAAAAAACAACAACATTATAGTCTGACATAACTGTAGGGAGACAACAGATGTCCTAGTAATACTGAATTTTTGTTAATATATTAGGTGAAAACATTTGTACATTGGTTTTAAAGTAATCATGGATTGCTCATATCTCTAGAAATATTTAGCAACTTACCTATAAATACAAGATGGGAAGAAACTAGAGAAGAAACATGAGCTTCTGAAATATTTTTCAGTTTTCCCACTTAAAAACAGATTTTTTTCTTAACCACATTGTAAGTGCTGAAGTTAGGGCCAATTTTATCCACAAATATAGAATACCTCCAATAATGTATAATCAAAGGGAGAGAGAAAGAGAGAAACATCCATGTGAGAGCAAAACATGGGTCAGCTGCCTTCTGCATACCCTCTACCAGGGATCAAGCTGGCAACCCAAGCATGTGCCCTGACCAGGAATCAAATGACAACCTTCCATTGCATGGAACGATGCCCAACTAACTTAGCCATATAGGCTAGGGCTTACCTGTTATGCTTTTCAAGTGTAGATATACTTTTTGAATATATATCCCCAATAAATCAGAAATTTACCTTGTGAGATTAGAAATTTCCTCATAGTAGATGATAAAAAGAAAGCAGGAGTCATTTGATTTTATTCCAGAATCATTTTGAATCATATTGGAACTGCACTGCAGGGAGGCTGAGCCAAGTTGGACATGTTAAAAAAAAAACAAAAAACATCTTGTTTAGAATCCTTGGACGTGTTGTTTGGGAGAACCCTGTTGGGAGTAGGTAAATGTAATTGGAAAAGAGAGACTGAGCTGTACTTTTTCCTGTGGCTCCTTTGCCAGGTAGAAGAAATTAGATCAGTATCTATGGGAATGGCATTACCTATTGGTCAGGGGCCAAACAGAAGAATTTTGCTGTAGAGAGAGACTTACATTTAGTTAATTATCTCCAGAGGAGCTTTTTTAAAAAGCAAGTAGACATAACTTTATGTTTTTACTTAAAATGAATGGTTAACAATGGCATGCGTACCATGAACAATGGTGTCTTCTCATTCCTTTTTTTTTTTCCTGCTTGCACTAGCAACTCTCTGAGGGCTCTATATGTTCTGTTTCCATACCTCAACCTATTCTTTCCCTTTCTGAAATAGATACTACTATTCTGTCATTATTTCTATAATGGTTTTCAGTCTGTCGCAATATTATTGTCATTGTTCAAGTTAAAATATGCTAACTAGTCAGGTTCAGGAAAATAATGAGTCATAACTGGAACATCCCTCAATCTAAGAATATAAGGAATAATATTGGACCATATATATTCAAGACTGGCAATAAAGCATCGGTTGAAGCAAATGTGATCAGTCACCCTGTTGTTGACCTCTATAGGTTAGTGTCCATCAAAAAATATGCAACTTCTCTCACCTGCTTATTTTGAATGTATCAAACCTGAAAAATGAACAGTATTTTCAAGTTATAAAGGCACTGGAGATGATGAGTTCTATGTATTCTCCCCACACTATCAATCACCTCATCCAATCTGAGAAATGACTCACACAGTTAAAAAACTCAAAACCAGTGCATGTCACACTCTAAGGAAGCCTGTGTAGACTGAGAGATTCTGATAGATCTGCATAGGTGGTGTGACACTGACATACTTCTTGATCAGCATATGACCTGAAACTAGTGGAGGAGGAGTGGAGGGAAAATAAATTGAGGGAGCAACAAAGGATTAGTACTGAGGATTGGATATTATCAAAGAGACTGTTAAATATTTTCTCACTAGAAAATAAAAGGCCTTAAACTACTTTATCACTAAAAATATGATGGCAATAAATGGATTTGTTTGTAAACTTGGAAAGACAGGAAAGCAAACCAAAAATAAACCTCAGTAGAGGAAAATAAAATAGAAATTAATATATTAGATAAAAATGTGTTGAAACAAATAAATTTTAAAATTTTATAAATAAACCATAAATATGAAACAATGGTTAATTTAGTAAACAAAATAGAGGGGGGGAAATACATATCCCGTATTTGCCTGTTAATAAATTGCCTGTTAATAAAAATTAATTATTACAACTTAAATTTAATATAATATTTGTAAGACATGTGGATAGGGAAAAAATCTACAGATAAGAGAATATATTCAATATGAAGAATATTTAACCAATTTTTTTTGTTAATAGTGAATTTTATTTTTTTATTTTGTTTTATTGCTTAAAGTATTACAAAGAGTATTACATATGTCTCCTTTTCCCCCCCCTTGGCATTCCCCCAGCCTCCCCTACCCCCCAGTGTCTTGTGTCCATTGGTTATGCTTATATGCATGCATACAAGTACTTCGGTTGATCTTTTACCCCACCACCCCCAACCCTCCCTGGGCTTCCCACTGTAGTTTGATAGTCTCTTCAATGCTACTCTGTCTCTGTATCTATTTTTGTTCATCAGTTTATAATGGTCTTTATTGTCCATAAATGAGTGAAATCATGTGGTATTTTTCTTTCACTGACTGGCTTATTTCACTTAGCATAATACTCTCCAGTTCCATCCATGCTGTTGCAAATGGTAAGAATTCCTTCTTTTTTTACAGAAGCATAGTATTCCATCGTGTAGATGTACCACAGTTTTCTAATCCATTCATTTGCTGATGGGCACTTAGGCTGTTTCCAAATCTTAGCTATGGTGAATTGTGCTGCTATGAACATAGGGGTGCATATATCCTTTCTGATTGGTGTTTCTGATTTCTTGGGATACATTTCTAGAAGTGGGATCACTGGGTCAAATGGGAGTTCCATTTTTAACTTTTTGAGGAAACTCTATACTGTCTTCCATAGTGGCTGCACCAGTCTGCATTCCCAGGAGCAGTGCACAAGTGTTCCCTTTTCTCCACATCCTCTCCAGCACTTGTCGTTTGTTGATTTGTTGATGATAGCCATTCTGACAGGTGTGAGATAATACCTCACTGTTGTTTTGATTTGCATCTCTTGGATGATTAATGACTTTGAACATGTTTTTATATGTCTCTTGGCTTTCTGAATGTCGTCTTTTGAAAAGTGTCTATTTAGGTCCTTTGCCCATTTTTTGATTGGATTGTTTATCTTCCCTTTGTTAAGTTGTATGAGTTCCCTATAAATGTTGGAGATTAAACCCTTATCGGTGATAACATTGGAAAATATGTTCTCCCATGCGGTGGGCTTTCTTGTTGTTTTGTTGATGGTTTCTTTTGCTGTGCAGAAGCTTTTTATTTTGATGTAGTTGCATTTTTTTTTTTTATTTTCTCTTTAGTTTCCAATGCCCTAGGAGCTGTATCGGTGAAGAAATTGCTTTGGCATATGTATGAAATTTTGTTGCCTTTGGATTCCTCTAGTACTTTTATGGTTTCTTATCTTACATTTAAGTCCTTTATCCATTTTGAGTTTATTTTTGTGTATGGTGTAACCTTGTGGTCTAATTTCATTTTTCTGCATGTATCTATCCAATTTTCCCAACACCATTTATTGAAGAGACTGTCTTGACCCATTGTATGTTCTTGCCTCCTTTGTCAAATATTAGTTGAGCATAGTGGTTTGGGTCGATTTCTGGGCTCTCTATTCTATTCCATTGATGTATATGTCTGTTCTTGTGCCAGTACCAGGCAGTTTTGAGAACAGTGGCTTTGTAATACAGCTTGATATCTGGTATTGAGATCCCACCTACTTTGTTCTTCTTCTCAGGATCACTGCAGCTATTTGGGTTCTTTTTTTATTCCAGATGAATTTTGGGAGAGTTCATTCTAGGTCTGTGAAATATGCCGTTGGTATTTTAATAGGAAGTGCATTGAATTTATAGATTGTTTTGGGTAGTATCCACATTTTAATGAAAATGGCCTAGGATAACCAAAGCAATCTTGAAAAAGAACAAAATGAGATATATTACCTTAGTATAAAAGAAAAGTAAAGCAATATATTATTAGAGTAAGTATAGAACAAAAACATATCCAGAGACAGAGAAGCATCGATCAGACAATCAAACCTCAGAGGGAAGGCAGGGGAGGGGGGGCGGGGAGCTGGGAAGATCAATCAAAGGACTTGTATGCATGCATATAAGCATAACCAATGGACACAGACAACAGGGTGGTGAGGGTATGATCGGGGATTTGTGGGGCAATGGGGAGATAAGGTCACATGTGTAATACCTTAATGAATAAATAAAAAATAGTTAAACACACACACACACACACACACACACACACACAAAGATATATAGATCAATGAATATAGTAGAAGAGTGATTCCAGAAATCAATTTATTAGTATATCTGAGTTCAGATCCATGCAGATATGGTTAATTGATTTTCAATAAAAGTACAAAACTATATCAAGAGGAAAAACATCTTTACAACAAATGGTGCTGAGATAACTAGATATGCATATGCAATATATGGGGCCTCAAACTTTACCCTCAGCATAAAATGAAAGTTAACTCAAAATAGAGCATAGATTTAAGTGAAAACACTAATATTATTAAGCTTCTAGAAGGAAACAGAAGAAACATTTTATGTCAGAAGGAAACACAGAAGGAATTTTTTTTCCTTGTGGGAAGCAAATATTTCTCATATTGAGCCTAGAAAGAACTAGTCATAAAAGAGAAACCTGATGAATTGACTTTATTAAAATTGAAAACTGCCCTTTGACAGACATTGCTAAGAAAATACAATTTCAAGACAATTTGTAAGGTATCTTTGTGTAATTCTATAATAATGACACAAACCCAATTTTTAAAATGTGGAAAAATTCAAACAGACACATCAGAAATAAAAATATACAAATGGCCAATAAGCACATGAAAAGATATGCAACAGCATTACCCTGGAGAGAAATTTAAATAAAATCTATAGTGACACTCCTATGCGGTTATTAGAATGGCTAAAATTAAAACCCACACACAATATAAATTGTGGGTGAGGATGTGGAGTAACATTTGCTGAAGGAAATTTTAAATGGTTCAAGTTATTTGGAAAGGAGTTTTACAGTTTCTAAAAATGTTACACATACGCCTTCATGCAATAGAGTAATTATACCACTAAGTGGAAGAGAAATGAAAATATGTCCACACAAAGACTTGCATGTGGTTATTTAGGGAAGCTTTATACATAATAACCCAAAATTGGAAAATCCTGATGATGCCCATCAATAGAGGAATGAATAAACAAATCGTGATACATCATGCAATGAAACAGCACTCAGAAACAAAAAGGAACACACTACTGGTAGACAACAATGTAATCAACCTAAAAACATGTCAAAGAATCTGGACACCGATGAGCACAGTGCTTCATCATTCTATTTCTGTGACACCCTGGAAAATACCACTTTAATCTGCACTCATAGAAAGCAGAGCAACAGTTGCCTCAGTGGGGCCAGAGGTGAGTGGTGACTGGAAGGGGCATTAAATGACGTTTTGAATGATAAAAATGTTTTCTATCTTAAATGTGGTGGTGATTACACGAGAAAATCCCATGGAACTATACAGTTAAGATCACTATATTTTAGCCCATGTGGCTCAGTAGTTGAGCATTGACCTATGAACCAAGGAGCTCACAGTTGGATTCCTGGTCATGGCACATGCCTGGGTTGAGGGCTCCATCCCCAGTAGGGTGTCGGCAGGAGGCAGCTGATTAATGATTCTCTCTCATCTTTGATGTTTCTGTCTCTCTGTCCCTCTCCCTACCTCACTCTAAAATCAATTAAAATATATTCAAAATAAAAAGATCACTATATTTTATATGAATTATAATCCCACAAAGAAAATTAAAATAATAAACACAATGGTTTTAGAAAAGTGAAAAAAAATAAAGAGGTAAGAGGCAGCTAATAGTACCAGATATAACATTTCACAGCCACAGTAATGATAACAAGTTGGAACAATGTATGAGTGGATCAGAATAGACAGGCAGGCTTTCACCTGTGTTTTTATAATTAATTGAATGAGCGTGTAAATCTTACAAATAGCACTCTATAGATAGGACTTCGACATTAAATTTTGAGTTTCAGTTTGTTCAAGGGTAAAACAAATTGGAAAACATGTCTAGCAACTCAGAAAGATTCTATAACCAAGGGATATACTCATGGTACATTTGTGCTCACTGTAAAACAGATCAATATAGATCAGGAATTATTTGCACAGTAGTCAAGTAGCATTTTTAAAAAAATGCCAGCTTATAATGTGCCAAAACTAAAACGATGCAATTCTTCTTTTTTGTCCTCTATTTAAACAATTCCTTTAGCCTGAGTATATTGTAGCAATAGATATTTCATACAGTAAGTGAAATTCAGATACCCATTTTCCTCTAGGAAGACACAATTGCCTTTTGGGATATAGCTATATAACCCCCTTTAACATTGACAGTAGTATATACAATTTGAAAAGGACTAAGCCATTTCAAACTATGTGAACCTTAAGGAAAACTTATACTATAAAATTGCTGGGGAGGAGAGGGACTGGGAAGAGGTGGATAGACAAAACATAGGTTTATGGGGGAAGGATCCAAATTCCAAAAGAGACTGTTTCTTACAGGAAACCAGAATGCATCCTTGCAGTCCTGGCTTTTTTAACTCAAGAAAGAGTCACAGCAAAGAGAACTGATAGGATAGTCTATCAAGTGATAGACAAAAAAGGAGACTGGACTTCAGAGGTTCAGAAACACATCTGAGGTCTTTATCTCAGTGTTGTCTCTGGTCTTTGAATACACTAGCCCTCCACCCCACTCCCAGGACCTTTGCACTTGCTGATCCCGTAAAGCTCTTCTCATTGATTTTTCCAACTTCACTCAAAAAAGCCACATACTCAGAAAAAGCCTTTTCCAAAGAGAAGGAGGCATGGGAGGGTGTAGATGAGGGTAAAGGAGGGATATCGAGTGATGGAAGGAGACTTGACTTGGGGTGGTAAACTCACAATACAATATGCAGTTGATGCATTGTATACCTGAAACCTATATTATTTTAATCAATGTCACCCGAATAAATTAAATAAAAAAGGCCTTTCTTGGTCACCTTATTTAAAACCACAACCTGCCTACTACCACCATCACCATTTTTCATCCCCCTTACACACACACACACACGCGCGCGCGCGCGCGCGCAAATGCACACAGGCACTTCCAATTACCCATTTCTGCTTCAGTTTCTTCTTAGTACTTTCCATGGTCTGGCATAATTAGATGAAAGATAGATTAGATTTTTTTTTCTTCAGTTACCTGTCTGTCTTCTCTTTGTAGTCGCCTCATGAGGGTAGAGACTTCTTATGTTTTGTCACTAATCAATCTCCAGCACATGACACATAATGCTACTTAAACATTTATTGACTGACTCACTAACCAAATGAGTGAATTAGTGATTGACAGAAGGTTGAAAATTGAGGGACAGAGCTTGAAGTTCAAAACTATTATATGGTGTGGGTGGGAAGAAAATACAAATAACTATCATGGACTACTCAACCCAGCATGCCCTTCTCTAACATTTTTCAAGTAATAAATTTGGGGTTAATAAAGTGTTTTTATTACACAGTGGAACAGGGTCTATGTGGAAGTACCTTAATAAAATTCCAGATAAATCAATGAGGACAGTGCATAATGGGCTTAAATATAAATGGGTATCTTTCATAAATAAAGCTAATCTCTGAATTGTCACTATGATAGATATTCCTGCAACTTTAAAACAACATCTAATGCTACTGATGGAAGCCAATTCTTGGGCTAAATGAAGCATGATGCCCTGCTGTGACAAATCCAATTAATCTATTTACTCAACAAAATTTATTGAATGCTTTTAATAAATAGCCTACCTAGGCAGCAGTAGAAATTGTATTGGCATTATTTTTCAAGAGGTGCTTCTGAAAAAAACTGCACATTCTGAGTTCCAGATTTTGACTTTAGTTCTTAGTTAGGTTTCCCTCAGAGTAGATACCTGGGCTGTCAACATCTTAAGTGATTGTGCAAACAAAATAAATAAATAAATACAAACAATATAAATAATAATTTACATTAGAATTGATTTAGCTAATTTATAGTCACAAGTAAGATGACATGATTAGATTTTCTCTATTTTATCATTTTGATGTTGCATCATTCTTACATACCCTCTGTTACTCCAGATCCCTCCATTACACATTGGTTTGTGTTTGAAAGCTCCCTGCCTTATGACTTTTATGCTGTTTGCTGTGAAGTCTCTGCTAGTCTGCAATTGTCCAAAGCTCACAAATGAAATAAACATTTTTAACAGCTGTGACATAGCTTTAAATACTACCCTATTTGCAGTTTCTTACTGCAATAAACCTTTGCAATAAAAAAGGGGAAAATAAGCATAGGTAGGTTGTCTACTTTCATGCATGTTGCAGAATGGCTGCAATACATAGAAATAACATGGGAAATCAATTCTGCCTTTTAAAGATTGAGAGATTATAGAAAACACAACCATTTTAGCATAAATTTATTTTTTTTCAGGACAAATACTCTCTAAAATAAAGTTCCTGGCACAGGGCAAAGTCATTTTATCTGTAACACACTCTTCATGTGTTTACTTTCATACAAAATCTACCCTCATGTTCCAGCTATTTATTTCTCTTATGATACACAAGGTAGACATTATGCTAGAAGCTAAGAAAAAAAGATGAATGAAACATTGTTTTATCCATCAAACAGTATGGATTTTATATGATACAGAGAAGAAGTGAGGCTATCAAAAAAAGACCTGTGGGGAAAAAAAATTTTGTAAGGAAATATTTCAAATATAAGATGAAAGACTTATGGAAAAAAAACACACAACTTTTTATCTTTTGTTACCAACAAACCCCCATGCCTTGAAAGATACTAGTATACTGCCTCTGGTTAACTAAAACAATATAGTTGAGAAAATAACTATAACTAATTATAGAGACTAATATAAGAATAATTTTCACAAAAACTTGTTAACAACATAAATATTTTCTCATCTATTTTGAGCCATTTCCTTCAGAAAGTAACATACTAAATTTCCCTTCCTCCCTTTCTGAGGAAGAGCCTGCCTCAACATTGGCATGAGTAATTGTTTGTTTATGACATACATATATACATTAAACAATGTAAAAGTATTGGTTTCATATTTTTAAAATGTATGTAATTGACATTACGCTGTGCAGCTTCTGCTATAAATTTTTCTCAGTATTATGTATCTAAAATATAATCAATTCATATATGTCATCCTATCATTTATATGTATATCTATAGAGTAGTCTCGGACAAGAATACGTCACAACTTATTTATCCTTCCTCCTGTTTATAGACATCTAAGTAGTTTCAAATTTCCTCTGTACTTCTATAATCACTCATGTCTGGCTCCCCCAAGTCATGAGCTAGGGTTTGCCTGTAGTGTATGCTTGTGAGTGAAATAGCTTGGTCTTAGAGAACAAAACCTTTAAAATTATTATAAACAAGAGGCCCAGTGCATGAAATTCATGCACTTGGGGATTGGTTAGGGGGGCCCTAAGCCCAGCCTGTGCCCTCTCACAGTCTGGGAGCCCCACAGTCTATCTCCCCAAAGAGGTAGGCTCTTCCCACCTGGCTGGGGCTCCATGATGGATCGCCCCCACAGATGGGGGCCCAGGCTACCTGTCATAGTGCCACTTGGCTGGTGGCCTAGGCCTCCCTCAGTAGGGCAATCATGAGGCGATGGCCACCTCCAACCAATCACATCGCCTGGAGCCAGTGGGTGTCATGTTGTGGCCTCTGGAAGGTCATCCGGATGGTTGTTCTGCTGTTTGGCCATTTGGTGGATTTGCATATTATGCTTTTATTATTATAGATGAATAAACCGCCCTGTAAATTGCACCAATTTATATCACAATCAAAGTGCTAAAAGAGTTCCCTTGCTGTAATCAGAGCTTCTCACAGTAGGTGGTCCCACATTCTGAGAGGCACTGGAAATTTGTAGCAAAGTTGTGGGTTTTCATGATGATTGGAAAGTGCTACTGGCATTTCATAGGTGGGGGTCAAAAATGTCATATGAGTAGCAATGCATGTGACAGTCCCCCATGAAAAGGTGTTCTAATTCTCAAAGAACTTTTGAAAATATAACAGGACATTCATGAAGATAAACAAATAAAAAATTCCCAAATTTGTGTGTAATTATCAGAGCTGTTAACATAAATCAGTTTCTGTATAAATCCAAAGAATTTTTGGCTTAGGTGTAACCTACATTGAACTTTCAATGACTAGAACCACTGTGTTAATTGTAGAAAAATAAATATGTTTTATCAGGAGGTACAGATATGTACAAAAGTTTGTTACTACATTTTTTAAAAAAAGCATAACATACTTATTTAATGACAATAACTGTGGTCATTAAATTCTCTAAAAAATTACAGGATTTTCCTAACTGGTTTTGCTCAGTAGGTAGAGTGTCAGTCTGTAGACTGAAGGGCCCCAGGTTCAATTCCAGTCAAGGGCACCTACCTTGGTTGTAGTCTCAATCCCCAGTAAGGGCTGAGCAGGAGGCAGCTGAAAGGGCGAGGACTATGCCCTCCATCTTAATCTGGGTTCTCCATTTTTGGGCAGAGCCATGTGCTTGGCAAGGCTTCTTCCCTGAAGAAGCCTCTGCTAGCCACACCCAGGATTTCTCTGGACTAACCAATGATAATCAAGGGAAGTGCACGCCATCAATATGACCACATCCTGTGTAATGAGACACCGACTCGCGCCTGGCCAATCGGTGGGGCCCACAGTCCCCTCTCCTGCACTTACTCCACCCCCCTATAAAACTCCTCGCCCCATCAGGCTTCGCTCTCTCTGCCACTGGGCCTACCGTTGCATTGGTGAGTGTGGTCGGGGAGCAGAACTAGTTTGCAATAAAGGACTCTTTGCTTTTGCATCGGACTTTCTGGTTCCCTAGTGGGCTCTTGGGAATCTTGAAATCTGGGCATAACAGCAGCCAATTGCTAATGTTCCTCTCGCTCATTGATGTTTCTATCTCTTTATCCCTGTCCCTTCCTCTACTCTCTAAAAATCAATAAAAATATTTTTTTAAAAATTTCCAGGATTTGTCTATTTTCAATGCTGTACTTTTCACAGTCATATAGATGCAAATGGCTGACATTATGCTGTCATGCCCAAGCATTTATGTATTAAACTATTTAATAATATTATAAATTACTTTTATTCTGGATTTTATATTTTAATTATTATATTATATATTATAATAATATGACTTTATATTATTGGGATTTTTAAAGTATGATGTATAGGTAGGTAATATTGCCTATGAGTTTTATATTAGGCTACTAAAGGGGACATCAGGTCCAACCCATAGTATTCACTGACATTTTAAATTTTGCCGATCAAATGTAAGTAAAATATTATATTTTTCATTTCCTGATAATATTACAGTTGGAGATCTTTTCATGTAACTAAAGGGGTTCATTAGCCTGTACCTATCAAAGCACAATAAAACACTAGCAGGAGTTTGGAGCAAAGAAAGTAAAGGTTTATTGAAGGAAATTGAGCCAAGCCTGGAGACACAGCTCTAGGACCTGGCTCCCTATTGCCCCTAGATGATGATTAGATAGGGGAGATATCATTTGTCATGGTGACTAAGGGATATGGGGTCATGGGCTCTATGGAGTGGTTGAGTACTGGGTAGGGAGTAGTTAATCATTGTATCCAATCCTTATCTTAGTTAGCCATAGGCTCTTTGATCTGGTTTCCTGAAGGTGTGGTTCATAAGGTACTTCTGCATTTCTGGGTATGGAGCTAAAAAACAACTGAGGTCAAGTATTAACTTTAGTTTAACACAGAGATTCTGTTCCCTTGATCAACAGTCCTGAGGATTTATTCTTAAAACAGATTGATGCTGACCAGAACCTGATGTCCTAAGGGGTTAATGATTAAGGGTCTTGAGATTTAGTAAGTGCAAAGGTGGAAGGGTTTGGTTGAAAGGAGGCAAGTGACTGCACAAAGCCAGTTTGAATCAAGGAAAAAGTCATATTAAAGAAATGATGAAGTTTCTGTGTGGTTACAATATCTTAAATGAACATGATTCCCTCCTTTATGTACTGTGTTTATAACTTTTGAGTTGTTTGTCCTTTACCATATTAATTTGCTAAATTCCTAATATATACCAGAGAATAATCATTTGTCATTTAGAGGTATTATAAATATTTTCCTACCATTTGTTGTGCTTTAAATTTATTATGCCTTCTTTGGAGGGAAATTTAAATTTTATTGGATTATAATTTAGTATGTTTAAACTACTCTAAGACTTTACAGAAAATTACTATTATCTAGAAAAAATCTTCCAGGAATTTGGAATGTATATATTCAAAATTTGATTTTCATTTGATTTTGCAATTTTGGAGAAAATGCTCATTTAAATGGAAAATTGTATTTATTTATTTACTTATTTATTTATCTATTTTTAAATATATTTTTAGTGATTTTTAGAGAGAGTGAAAGGGAGAGGGTTAGAGAGAAAGGAACATCGTCAATTGGCTGCCTACTGCACACCCCCTACTGGGGATCGACCCTGCAACAGGAACATGTGCCTTGCCTGGGAATTGAACTGGTGACCTCTTGGTCCCTGGGTTGATGCTAAACCACTGAGCCATAGCAGCCTGGCAAATGGGAAATTTTGTGTGTGCCCATGTATTGTTTCTATTTTTCTCATTATTTTATCTCCCCTTTTATTACCTGTCTTTGTCTCATGAGTTTGGCTTTGTCCCCCTTACCTCATGAACATCAAGCTTTATAGTTATGGTTCAGATCTTTACTACGCTAAGTGACTGGGGAGTTTGCACTTCCCTTCAGCCAGCCACTGTAGTTTGTGGCAATTTTTCATCTCATAGCTTTGACCTTATACTCATGCTTTCCTCCATTCTTAAATTTCTGGTTTTTCAAACCCATTTCAAGGTAGACTATTCTGACCTCTGTCTTCTGGGTGTGTTCAAGCAGATAATCCATTACTGAGTATCATTGCCATTATTTGTTCATAGTCTGGGAGGCCAGCAGACCTGAAACCATGGCTGTGCTCACTGTTCTCCAGATCTGTTTTATTCCTGGGTGACAACAGTGTGTAAGCTGGGTTTGGAGCCTGCCTAAAGTGCTTTTGTCATTGCCATTACTGTTGTTTATTTATTTATTTATTTTTTTGTTTCATTTTCTCTCTCATCACGATGTATTTGAAGCATTGGCTTTGCCTCAGTTACATACTTACTATACTCTTCAAAAATTTTTAAAAACTCATTTTGAGAGAAAGGAGGTAGATTGTACATTTGTTAAATGCCACATGTTAAAACATATATCTACTCATGATGAGGAAGATATATCCCAGGTTTATGAACAAGCATAACTCTACTCCCTTCCTGAGGCAAGATAGTAATTTCTTAATAACAACTCAAGGTTTCAAGTTAATGGAGCTGCCACAGAGGCAGTGAGTATAACTGAGACCCCCTAAGTGTTTATGCGCTCTTGTCTTACCTATTTATTTTCATTTGTGAGTCTAGGTTGAAAGTGGTAATTGTTTAATTGTGCATATTGGCTTTTTCATTTTTAAATTTAATGTCTCACAATGTTTTTAATCTAAAATAATGCTTCATGCTGTGATAATCAACAGGATAAAATGTAAAAATAAATAAATAGCCCACATTTAACAGATTCCTCTTATCTATCAACAAGTCCTATCTGCTGAATGTAAATTTAATTGCAGTATATTTCCTTAATGGTCTCCTTTAATTGGTTACCGAGCTTTGATATCTTTGGAAACATGAAGTTCTATAACAAAGTATTAGTTGTTAGTTCTTATGAAGTAGGATGTAATGATCAAAACACAGAGTAGAATTTAATCATTAAGTGAAAAGAAATAATATTTGTATTTTCCTTGGGTTGAATCTCATTTTACAATGATATTAAAATTTATAGTAAAGAGAGGATGGATGGCAGAGACTAGAATAATTTCAAAATGCCATAGAAACAGGAAATTTTACCTAGAACTCCAGCCTCCTTCGATTTTTCTTGATCAGGTGGGGCTTTAAACATGCAAAGCCTTTGAAGACCAAAAAAATGTGTCAGTTTAACCATAATGACTATCCAATAAACACTTGTCCACTAAAGGAAGAAATTAGCATCTTTTCGTCACTGCTCTGATACAGAACTCTAGGGTAGCATTTTCTTTGTCCTGTCAATTTTGTAAGCATTTTAATATCCCAAAAAATAAAATGATGCAATGGACCTCCAGACATTATTAAGTATAAAAACTAATAATAATTTGCCTATTTAAATCACATGTATTTTCACATGATTCTGACAAATCAATTTTTACTTAAAATCACCTTTCCTTCTTTTGTCAATACATTCTCTAATCTTGCCTGTAAGAGCATACTCTCTAATGTATTTTTAAGTCATGATTTTTTTTTTTTTGGCTTTAAATTTTATATATATATTTTCATTCTGCTCTTACCATTCTACAACTTTCTTTATTCAACATTAAAATTTTTAAAGAAAATCTATATCTATACAAATAGTATTTTTTATTCATTTATTAATATGTGCAAATTATAAATTCTTCTTTAAATGGATATTTTCAAGTTTTTGGTATTACAAAGACATTTGTCAAAGTCATGGAAACAGTAAGTACTACAAGAGTGTGTAAAAACTCTTGATTTTTCTTTGCATTCTAGCCCTATATAGAACTGTACAACTGAAAGTCAGTGACTAAATTGTTGCACATCTATCGCAATTTGTGATTAAAATTCTTGCTTTTATCTTCTTTTCATTTTTCTTTTTAAATTGCTAAATATGTATCTTTTTTGCCCAGTATTAAAAGTCATCTTATACTTCAAATTCATTTATTTACTATGTACACATTAACATATTATCCATTTTTAAAAAATATATATTTTTATTGATTTCAGAGTGGAAAGGAGAGGGAGAGAGAAATATATAAACATCAATGATGAGAGAGAATTATTGATCAGCTGCCTTCTGCATGCCTCACACTGGGATCAGGCTCTCAACCCAGGAATAAGGCCTGACCGGGAATCCAACCGAGATGCTCGACCACTGAGCCACAGTGGGCCAGCCAGTATATGATACATTGTATAAGATTGATTATAAAGTCATTGGAATGACTGATTGTACATTTAGGTTGTTTGGGGGTGATTTTTAAATATATTTTTTCATCTTTAAGTATTTTTTTCTACACTGGTGAATTATGATTCTTTTTTCTTTCTCCTTTTGAATCATCTTCAAATTCCAAATAAGTAATGTCTTTCTTTTCGAGTCATCATGATAGGTGATAAAGCTGTTTATCAGCATTTGGGAATATCGTTTCTTGTTGAACTTTTTGATAGCCAACGATGACTTGAGCAAATGGTCCAGATCACATAATCCCTCACTAAATTAATAAATCTAAAGACTTTCTGACATCATAATAAAATATGCTCAATGTGTCAGAATATGAATCTTTATGAAATCTTGGTAAAAATGCTAAATATGCTCTCTTTTTATACACAGGTGGACATGATATTAAACAATCAACTCCCTGCTCTCACATCCATAAACAATTTTATTTGACATTTTCATCTAAACCCCTCTAAAAGTAATATAGGGGCAAGAGGAACCCCATTGTAGCAAGATGAGTGTTTTTGAGATTGCATCCATGTCAACTTTCCTACAAAGTAGCCCCCCTCTTTTTTTCCTAAATTACACTCTCTCAGATTTTTTTCTTCCTTATCTCCTGATAAAGGAGATAAAAGAGGAAATTAATCTGTAACCTATCTGCTAAAAATAATTATTACATCTTATTATTTGCTATTTTATAAGTATATCATATCCATAGTCTTAAAAGATTGAAAAAGTCCCCAGACCCAATCAAACCATCGTAGATAGTCTTCCATTATTTCCATTTGCATTGTTATCATGATCAGAGCCTGTGTACAAAGGAACAAGGAAGAAGATGTGTTTTTTGTTGTTGTTTTTTTCTGTGTCAGTGAACTGCTCTGTTCTGTGTTAGTTGCTGATGGCAGGTTCATAATTATATAGCTGACAGGATGTAAAGTTTATAGATATTAGGACCATATGAACAGAACAGAACTGAGGTGGCTGCATCAGCTTAGGTCTATTCAGCTTCATTGTAACTAGTTCAGAACAACAACAACAAAAATGTAGCCCATACATGACTGCTTATTGCCAGTTGCCAAACTGGACATATTCAAGTTTTTAACCAAAACAAATCTAGTCAATGGTATTTCATAACAGCTTGTTAAGTAAATGAATCATCTACTGAAAAGGGTTAGTCAATTCTTTTTCTAGATTTAAGTTGCCAGTGAGCTCAATGAAAATATCCTTTTTATTTTCTCTTTCATTCTGTATGTGTTGTTGAGATTAAACTATGCTAAACTCACACTCACCAAGGAACAAGTCAGATAAGCTCCTGCATTCACAGAGCTTTGGTTCTAGAAGCTGGACAGAGACTTTGTAGAATTACCTGGGGTTCAAAACTAAAGGTCTTATAAATGCTATTTTTTTTTTAAAAAGAGCATAATTCTTATATTAAAAGGAGTAATAGATAACATTTAAAACTATGTAACTATGTTGTCATGTTAGACTCAGCTTATGTTTGCTGCAAAACTTGAATGCTGTCGTACTTAAAGTCTAATGCCCAACCAGCAGCTTCAGTGTCACATGGAAACTTGTTAGAAGTACAAATTCTTGAGGCTCATCTTAAACATACAGCACCAGAAAATTCTGATTCTGATGCAGGCTAAATTTTGAGGAACAACTAGGGTATATCAAGTTCCTGAGGAGGGTTACTGCATTACAGAACAATGAACCTCATGCCCAGTAGGTCTGTACGGAGCCTGATAGCTTTAATGTTTAATGAGTTTGCAGGTGATGCTGAACTGATGGTCTGAGGACCACACTTGAAGAATTCCTGCCTTTTGGAAATCCACCTAGGATAAACATAACATGAAATACATCTGGAAGCTTCTAAAAACACCAGTGTTTGGACTCCACTCCAGAGCAATTAAAGCAGAATCTCTGCAGGTGTGGCCCAGACTTTGCATTTAAAAAACTAATTCCATGTGATTCTGATGTATATCCAGGATTAAGGAAGCGTGCTTTAAGAAAATCATTCCATCTCCCTGTGCTGCCATTCAGCACACAAGTAGAATGCCATTCTTCTTACTAAAAACCATTGGGAATTTGAAGCAGAACTCATTTTAAGCTGCTTCTGCAAAATGCTCGCCCAAAAGCAATAGTAAAATAAAAAAAAAAAATAAACATCAATGAAACATATTGCTAGCATTATCTAGGTCAAAATAATATATTAAAACCCTAGGTATTCTGTAGAATTCAACTTAATAAGCAACTCTCAATTATACTGAAACTTTTTCCAACTGGGACATGTTGTAAATACAACTCTAATAGTTTTCATTTGCTAGGAAGACATGAATATGAGTCATGGCATAAACCTTAATCACAGTCTTTCATCTTGGGTTGTAGTGGAATAGAAATGCAAAAATATGTACTTTATTGGCATATGGAAATAAATTATCAATCCTTTCCTGGCGCTGGGGCCATTACATCTACTAGTTAAGACAAAGTCTGTAACCTGTTCTTGAAAAAAAGAGCAAATGGCCTTTTTAGAAAATGGGGGAGCTACATCTGGGAGGCCAGGGCCTCCCTTATATGAGTCTTCTGTTCTGCAGGGAGCCAGTGGGCATTGGGGATCTCTGTTTATGCTCTTAGTTCTTTTCCACTAGAATAAGCACTGAGGCCTCTAAGTTGTGCTGTTCCCCAGAGTAGTCTCCTGTGGCTTTAAAGCTCTTCAAATGCTGCAAGTTCTCAACACCCCACCTCCCAACTCCCCTGCAGAATTTGTAAGTGACAAGAAGCTGGAAAAATACAGATGGCATAATTATATATTTTGCAGTTGATTAATCACCACAAAACATTAATCACATTTTGTATAACAATACATAATCAAATTCTTTATAGTAGAAATTAAGTTTCTTTCTGATTTAGAATAGATTCCTTTAGGATATAGACAGGGTTTTTCAGCATCTGTTTGGCTCCCATTCTACATCTGCATTTGATTTTTTTCTGCTTTAGGGCTTATTAAAATGTGGCTTAAAGGTTGTTTTATGACTATAAATGTACATAGTAATAGAAAAATTTGTTGAGAGGAAAATATTTGCACAAGTTAAATAGTATAAATATATTTTCTAGGCTATAACATTTTTTTAGTGAAAAATCATTGAATTTTGTTTTTTTGAAGAGTAAATCTACTGAAATAAAATATGAATTATACATGTATTTTTTTCTTAATAGTTTTACTGAAACAGTCTTAATCTTGTAATTAGCTTTACATTATTGAGTCAAATTCTATGTGTAAATTTGATATATATAACAAGTATCTAATTTATTTATCATTATAAAATAATTATATGAATTGTATGTATCAATTCCTATAGATATATAAATAATTATAATAATTTCCAAAATAAATATAATGTATATACATTATATATATATATATATATATATATATATATATATATATATATATAATACAAGCATGTACAAACTTAATGTTGCCATACTCTTCTACTATTTGGAGTACATAGACTAAAATTATTTTACTTCTCAATAGTTACAGTCACTCAAAAATTTTATATATTCTACCTAAATATACATATTTAAAAATATACACATTTCTTTATTTTATATCTAGGAGACATTAAGAAAGAATGATGTATATTCTCTGATTTGAAATATTTAACAATATCTCAATAGGAAGATCAGCAGCATAGGCAACCAGGACATTTTCTAAAGCCACATATGAACAATAACATAATAATTTAATTTAAACATGGGGAGTATGTGTGTGGTGCTATACACATTACATCATGATTACACAGCTGGACTCTAGAAGTCAAATAGAAATTCACATGATCATGTTACTCAGGCCCAATATTGAGACTCCTACACATATTTATTATAGCATAGGTACATACATGCAAATATTAACTTACCTCTAAGATACTATTAAAGAAAAAATAAAGGAACATAAATTTATGGTTGTATTATTCAGATTAGAGAGAGGAATCATGTTAATGTAATCTAATTACTGAAGAGACAAGGAAAATATATTAGTCATAAGCAGGAAGAAATGATCACATGGTTAGGGTAGAAGAAAGATGAAATGCCTGCAGAGAAAGTGAGAAGAGAAACCTGACCAGTACAGAAGAGCCATGTTGAAGAATGATTTTTAAAAGCCTGGTTATACATTTTGCTAATAAAGAAATTGTCCACTTTTATTTCAAATCCCCTTAGCCACTGAGACTTGGTTGCTAAGAATAGCCCTTAGAATGATGGGGACTCCATGATAGTTTTCAACCCAAGGATTTGAATCCCATGGTTGTGAGTTACCTATGAAAGGCCATTGGAAAAACTAACCTTTCCTCTTCCTTGCAGGTACAGATGGCCTCTCAGAACCCCAGGAGCCTGCAGTCTGCCATTCCAAGAGAATTCTACAGCACCTCTGCTTGTGTAAGGACAGGGGCACCAGACTCTACCCTTATTTCACATTCAGCCAACATAGCTCTGTGCACAGAAAAGGTAAGCAGTGCAGGCTTGATAAGCTTGCCTTCTGAACAAATAATTTGTCAGTCTAAGTTGGGAAATGGGATGTTACTAGTTCTGTGAAGCACTTTTAGTGCTGTGAAAAGTGGTATACAAATAAAATGATTGATGTCCTGTCAATATGAACTTCAGGAAGAGGATCAAACAGAGCAGTTTCTTTTGAAGAAGGGATGGAGGTGGGGAGAAATGTGTTAGATTTTACTTTTCTATCTATCATAAACCCCAAAGCATCATCCCAGAGAGAAAAGAACATGGTATCTGAACAAGGCAGAACACAATTTCTTAGCAGGAGATACAACCCAGTGAAAACACAAAAGCTGGATTTGTAAAAATCCATTCATGAGGACTTTATTGTAAATTTTTTCCATCACTGGAATGGTGTTGGCTATAATTTTTCCGTATATTCAAGCATGTTTTTTTGCCTCTATTTTTCATAGGGTTTTAAACTTTCCTTTTATATGGTCAGATTACCATTCCTAAGGACATGTGGCTGTGAAAAATATTAATAAGAGAATTTAGCAAATTGCTGGATAGAAATTAGTATCTAAAATCAATTGCACTTCTATAATATAGGTATATTGGAATATATAAAAAATAAAATAATACACTGTATGATCACCACAAATTAAAGATAGGTATGAATGTTTACAAACAGAATTAGCAAGCCATTATGGGAAAATGCATTGATGTTTATTGGAAGACATTAGTAAATATTGAAATAAATGAAGTCATATATAATGCTTATAGGTAAGAAGATGCAATTTTAAAAAGGTGTAATTTTTTCACCAAATGAATTATAGCTACAATGCAATTCCAGCAACAACCCCAATAGGTGTTTGTTGTTGTTGTTTTGTTGTTTTCTTTTTTAATGATTAGTTGTATGGGAATGTAAAGTGCAACAGTAAACTACATTCGCAATATCAAGAATTATCAAAACATAAATATTAAGATTTACTGAGAAGTTAAAGTGATTAATCTATGGGGGTGGGCAGTGGTGAGATAATGAAGAGAAAGGGCCCTACAAAGTTAGAAATAGACCAGGTCTCCAGGGAAGTTGATTAATGACCAGGTGCACTGCTGGGTAGTGGAAAAGAAAACGTCTTTAGTAAATTTTACCAGGACAATCACTTGTTAATAAAAAATAATTATTTGGGTCTCTACTTTATGCTATGATAGGAATCATTGATGTAGGTTAAAAATTAAAATGTAAATGTCTAAATTATAAAGACAAAATAATATTAAAAAGTATCTTAAAGACCTTGGCATAAAAAGTAATTTCTTAAACAAGACTTAATACATGCCACCATAAAAGAAAGGATTTATAAATATCAATATATTAAAATTAACGTTCCCATTTCCCAAAAGGTTTTTAAGCAAAAAAAAAGATACACCAAAAGCTAGAGGAAAATATTTCATACACATATAACTAATGAAGATGATATAAAAATATAAAGTATATTTATTACTTAATGAGAAAATATATTTTGGGGGAAGTGAAAGGAAAAGATTTTGAAACATACAGGCACACACAAACACAGACTGGGGGTAATCAATTGGCATTTCACAGAAGAAGGAGAAATATCACATAATCATATAAAAAGACCCTCAATTTGTCAATAATCAGTACAGTAAAATGTAAAATTTTTATGAAGGAATATTTCATGCCCAAGGGCAGAAAATCAGTGAAAGTCAGGCAAGCATTGATGCTGTAGGGCAACTGATTTTTACATACTGTTGGTGGGAGTGAATATTGATGCAATCACTTTGGCAAATCATTGGAAATTTTTTATTAAAAGAGATGATTCCCACTGTTCTCAAAACTGCCTGGTACTGGCACAAGAACAGACATATAGACCATGGAATACAATAGAGAACCCAGAAACCGACCCAAACCACTATGCTCAATTAATATTTGACAAAGGAGGCAAGAGCATACAATGGAGTCAAGACAGTCTCTTCAATAAATGGTGTTGGGAAAATTGGACAAATATATGAAAAAAAAAAGGAAAGAAAGAAATTAGACCACCAACAAAAATAACATCAAAATGGATAAAGGACTTAAACGTAAGACAGGAACCATAAAAATCTTAGAGGAATCCACAGGCAGTAAAATCTCAGACGTATGCCAAAGCAATATCTTCACCGATACAGTGGGCAATGGAAACTAAGAGAAAATAAACAAATGGGACTACATCAAAATAAAAAGCTCTGCACAGCAAAAGAAACCATCAACAAAGCAACAAGAAAGCCCACTGCATGAGAGAACATATTTGCCAATGTTATCTCCAATAAGGGTTTAATCTCCAAAATTTATAGGGAAATCATATAACTTAATAAAAGGAAGCTACACAATCCAATCAAAAATGGGCAAAGGACCTAAATAGCCGATTTTTGAGAGTACATACAGAAGGCCGAGAGACATGTGAAAACATGCTCAAAGTCACTAGTCATCTGAGAGATGCAAATCAAAATGACAATAAGTCATCATCTCACACCTGTCAGAATGGCTATCATCAACAAATCAACAAAGGACAAGTGCTGGCAAGGATGGGAAGAAAAAGGAACCCTTGTGCACTGCTGGTGGATATGCAGACTGGTGCAGCCACTGTGGAGAACAGTATGGAGTTTCCACAAAAAAAAAACCTAAAAATGGAATTCCCATTTGACCCAGTAATCCCACTTCTAGGAATATATCCCAAGAAATCAGAAACACCAATCAGAAAGGGTATATGCACCTCTGTGTTCATAGCAACACAATTCACAACAGCTAAGATTTGGAAACAGCTTAAGTGCCCATCAGCAGATGAGTGGATTAAAACAAAATGCTAGTACATCTACACAAAGGAATACTATGCTGCTGTAAAAAGTAAGGAACTCTTACCATTTGCAACAGCATGGATGGTCCAGAGAGCATTCTGCTAAGTGAAATAAATCAGTCAGAGAAAGATAAATATCACATGATCTCACTCATTTATGGAATATAATGAACAACATAAACTGATGAACAAAAACAGATTCAGACACAGAGAAGCATCGATCAAAGGCTCAAACCTCAGAGGGAAGGTAGGGGAGGGGAGGGGTAAGGGGGAGAGATCAAACAAAGGACTTTTATAAATGCATATAAGCATAACCAGTGAACATAGACACCAGGGGGGTGAGGGCATGAGTGGGGGGGTCATTGAGGGGATAAGGGCACATATGAAATACCTTAATGAATAATGAAAGAAAAATAATGTAAAAAGAGATGATTCCCACACATTGAGATCCAACCATACCATTCTTATTTATGTTTCATTGAGAAATCCTCACATATATGCAGTTGCAGAATGCTCAAAAATATATGTTAGAATCACAGTGTGTGCTAACATATAAAGTTTTTGGTACTTCCATGAAGAAAATGATAATTACATTGTCCTATAGTCATACAGCGTAATTCTCTAAAAGAGTTAAAATAAATAAACCATAGCTATCGTGCTGTCTCTACATAAATTGAACATCTGTATCAGTATCTACAACTCTCAAAGCTAGCATACAGATTTATCTTTTCATTTATTTAAGGTGAATTCTATATTGGTGCACAGGTTTCTCTCTTTGTGTAGATTACCAGAATGTTTAGATATGAACTTCAAACTGAGACCTTTTCTTGTCCAAGTCTATAATGTTACAAAATCAGAACAGCACAGGTGCTTGACGGTCTGCCCTTGAACCTCAGCACTATGCAAGTATCTCTCTCACAGCATCTCTGGCTTCTGGTCACCATCACTCCAATGCACTCAAGAACTTACAGGATATATTTTTCTAATTGCAAGACAGCTCTGTTGCTAATAAGAAGGAGCTTTATCTTTATACTTTTTATTCTTTTTATCTGTATACTAGAGACCCAGTGCACAAAATTCATGTACTGGCGGGGTCCCTTAGCCTGGCCTGCACCCTCTTGTAGTCCAGGAGCCCTCAGGAGATGTCCATCTACTGGCTTATAAGCTGACAGGTGGGCATCCTTAGCGCTGCCATGGAGTCAGGAGAAGCTTCCACCACCACTGCTGAGCTCACCAACCATGAGGCTGGGTTCTGGCTAAGCTGGTCCCCTCCTGTGGGAGAGTACTGACCACCAGGGGTCAGCCCTTTGGTGGTCAGTGTGCGTCATAGAGACTGGTCATTCATCCATTTGGTCAATTTGCATATTAGCCTTTTATTATATAGGATGCCCGGTGTGACTGTATTCTTGGTGCTAAATCTGCTTTTTTAAACATTCTGTGTATGTGAGATTAACTGCCTGACACTCCATGATATCAATCATCTTTCCCTTAGTCTGGATTCTTGCTAGTTGTCTTGCTTAAAGAGGATGTCCAAATCTAGTTCCACAATTTTGGATGACAACTGAGCTGCTCAAAAACCAATGATAGGAGTTGGCAGGAGGTTTGATGTGAATGTTATAGGCCATTCTCCCCCATCAGTCATCACATGTTCACCCAGTGAGAAGGAATTAAGCACATAATCCAACCATAGTCCACAAACTCACAATTTAGGGTACCTGGGAGCTTGATAGGATTTGGAAATGAAGGATATTTTTATTGAATTATCCAAAAATTATAACTGCAGATGATGTAAATAATGCTATCAAAGAGAATTACCAAAAAACAGACTCTTATTAAAAAATTGTTTACAGGAGATCTGTTTGGGTAATAATTTGGAAATGAAACCTTTAAGGGAATAAAGGAAGTGGAATTGGGATAAAAGAAAAGTTAAACTCTGATGTAGTTTTAACAGAGCCCTCCATCAACCTCATGGAGAACTCTGGGGCTGAGAAGATTCTTCAGAGGTGTCTTGGCTCAAGGTGCAAAGATTCTGATATTGAATAGTCACTGGATGTGTGCTGATTCAGGGTAGGAGTGCTAACTTTGGGGAACAGATTGCCTTCATCATAGGGCACCTTCAAGAGAAGAGAATGCTATAGGGAGTAAGGACAATGAGGGCTGTGATCCTGATCAAATCAGATCAATTTTTGCTTAGATCAACTCACAAATTGTGCTGTGCCCCACTTTACCTTTTCACAGTTCACATTGAAAAACTATAACAATTATTTTTTTAATTAAGATTTTTGGCATTTTAGGTTGATGGTTTCAGCAACTTTTTTATTGTTTTGAGAACTTTGGGATAGGTGTGAAATTTTTTAAAAAAGTTAAGCATTATTAGCTTTGCAGTTCTTGTTATGGAACCAGAAAGGTGTAACAACCACCTTCCATGTTTAGTTTGTTAAAAATTACCCTACAAAGCTTCCACATAATAATAGTGGTTATCTCTGGGTACAGCAGAATAGGTTATTTTTATTTTTCTCATTGTGCTCTTTTGTATTCTGTATTATTTTTAATTTACATGGATTATTTTTTCCATTAAGAAAAATCGGTACAATTTATTACTTTTAATATAGAAAAGTGCTAGGAATAATACCCTGTAGCAACATATACTTACTTCATTGATTTGTAGTAATCTACATTATAGGAATTAACTTATTTGCCTGATGGGAATGTGATTTTTGTCCAGTTTGTACATTCTATGATTCCAAGGAAATTTTTAAGTAGCAGAGTCTTATCATTTCATTATGTTTACGTATTACCCAAATAAGATGTATTAGTGAAAATAGAGTAAATGTATACTGATATAAGAAATAACCACTGAATCTCCATTATTCAATATTTCTCTTTTACACCAATATCTTCTGTGTGTGCATGTGTTTTCTGAGGGCAGGGATGGCTCTGCCTCATAGAGGTTACTGATAGAGGAGAGAGGACATAGAGAACCAAGGAGGACCTTTCAGCCAGGGAGTAAAATCATGTTTGCTCACTTTTCATAAGCCAGACAGTCCACAAGGCACATTCCATGGGAAAAAAAATAATTGACAAGTGTAGCCTTTTTAGGTTTAGGTAAGAAAGGAGAGTGGGCTACTAGATGGACAGTAGTGATGAAAAACAAATATGTCATTTTCTATTTTGCTGGGTTCTAAAGGAATTACAAAGCTGGATGCCATTTTGCAAAAGTCACTCTTCTGTACTTTTAATCTTGTGCTAGTCTTGGTTTCCCCCACAAATAAAAAGGGAAAAAGGACATTCCTTTGATTCCTTTGACTTCTAGCAAAAACTGGAGATTAGAGGAGGACAAATGAGAGATAATGTATGTAAAGCACTTTGACTAGCTCAGCAGGAAGAAGCCATCTACATTCAAAGCACTTAAAAAATATGCTGATGAAACAAGCTGGAAAGATAGAGCGAAAGAGAAAAGGCATAATTGTCACACAGGCTTCCCTACCCCCAGCAGTTTCCCAAGGACCAAAAAGAACAAAACTCCTATGTTGCCACCTCGTGGTTTTCAATACCCAGAGGTTGATTGAATTCCAGCACTTGGGCATGTATGGCCAATCCCACTGGATCAATAGTATCAAGTCATAGTGGCATACTCTACTCCTGGATTCCTTAGGACACTGACAAGGACACTGTCTACCTCAATAATGTTAAAAGTCATCATGACTACCATCACCTGTATCTGATAATTAGTGCCCACTCTGCCATTGACTGGCTAGATATGCATATGAAATATACCGTACAAATTGGTAAGTCCTTTCCATATGCTTATAGAAAATGAGCCCTTGAGAAATAAAAATTCATACCTAAACTGCTGAGGTGAGATTTAGCATATGGAGTAGAGATGCATATCTGGCAGACTGTGACAATATGAATAAATCTCTTTATAGAGACTTTCTACAAGACAGAGGAAAAACAACAACAATAAACCCTGAACAGGGCAAGGGCTGCATGTTTTAGCCAATGCTCATATGACTTTAGAAAGGGCTCCTTCCCTTATTTTGTACTAGAGGCCCAGTGCACGAAATTCATGTATGGGGCTGGGGGGAGTGTGTCCCTCAGCCCAGCCTGCATCCTCTCCAATCTGGGACCCCTCGAGGGATGTCTGTCTGCCTGTTTAGGCCTGATCAGGACTGCTGGCTCCCAACCACTTGCCTGCCTGCCTGCCTGATTGCCCCTAACCACTTCTGCCTGCCAGCTTGATCAGTCCCTAACCACTCCTCTGCCAGCCTGATCAATGCCTAACTGCCCTCCCCTGCTGGCCTGGTTGCCTCTAACTCTGCTACCCTGCAGGCCTGGTCACCCCTAACAGCCCTCCTCTGCTTCCCTGGTTGCCCCAACTGCCCTCCTCTGTTGGCCTGCCCCCCCAACTGTCTACCCCTGCAGGCCTGGTCCACCCCAACTGCCCTCCTCTGCTGGCCCGGTCACCCCTAACTGCCCTCCCCTGCAGGCCTGATCACTCCCAACTGCCCTCCCCTGCCGGCCATCTGTGGTGGCCATCTTGTGTCCACATGAGGGCAGCCATCTTTGATTACATGTGGGCGGCCATCTTGTGTGTTGGAGTGATGGTCAATTTGCATGTTACCTCTTTATTATATAGGATTATCATTTATTTTCCTATTTTCTTAAACCGAAGAGATAACATTGGACTTTGTTTAGAAATTCTCTACTTTCTTTAGGACCAATTTAAAAAGCTATAATTGAAAGGATTCTACTAGATAGGCATTTATGTTCTTTAGTAATCTAACATCCTTCATTTATACATTGTCACCACAAGAAAAGGACAGGCAATATCATAAAAAATTCAAGCAAACCTTTTGGTCACTTTTGAAGCATTCTGCCAAATTTAGAGGCCACATTCATGCTTTAGGATAGGCTACCTGTTTGGAAAGTGGTGACACAGCCCCTTCTTAAATCATATGGTCATGTTTAGGAACTTTATCCCACTACCCAGGAACTTTTTTTTTCTGTCATTGATTCTATGAAACTACAAAATTTTTTCTAACAAACAGAATCTTGATACTGTTTAGCTGTGTTGGGGAATAAAAAGTTTCCCTCTACCCTTATCGTTTCTTCTGACTAGTCTAATAATTAAAATAACATGAAACATTTGAATAGAAGAAAACCATTTCATTATATACATACAGGAACCTCACATAGACATAAGAGGGTCAAAGATAGTCAGGCAATTGAGGCTTATATGTCTTATATGAACTAAGAGAAAGGGGGTTCTTTGGGCTTCACAAGGAAGGCAGATAATTAACAGGGGGATGTGGAGAGTGACTATTTGAATATTTGTCAGTCATGTAGAGAAAGTGGAGACACGGAAAGAGCTTTGACCACCAGGCCCTTAGCCCACCACACCTTGCTTGTTTTCTTCCTATTTATCTCCCATAATAGCTCTCTTCTGCTGTAAGACTTCTGGTCTAAATTATTTTAGGCAATAAAGGAGGACGTAAAAAGACAAACTTCCAGAATCTTCAGTTTGTCAAAAAAAATCAGCCTAGCCTGGGCAGTGCAGCTCGATGGTTGAGCATTGACTTATGAAGCAGGAAGTCATGGCTCGATTCCCGGTCAGGGAACATACCTGGGTTGTAGGCTCAGTCCCCATTATGGGGCATGCAGGAGCCAAGGATCAATGATTCTCTCTCATCATTGATGTTTCTATCTCTTTCTCTCCCTCTCCCTTCTCTGAAAAATCATATATATGCCAATCAGCCTAAAAAAATCCTTATGCCAATAAGACATAGTCTTTGGTGGTAGCAGCGCTGCTCCCCTCCAAGTGCTGTTTAGCTGTCAGGCTGAATGTCAATGTGCCTCAGGAAGGGAAGGGGGGTCTCACACATGCTACAAAACATGACAAAACTTTTCAGACAAGGTTCATATGAAAATGAAGGAAAGCAAAACAAGGTGGATTTATTTTCTTTAATAACCTCTTCATATATATATATAATATATATTGAGTGTCCTGATGTTTGTAGGCAAATTAGCTATAATTTCACACTGAAGTTGCTAGAGGGCCAGACCATTATAAACATCTGAATAGCACAACATACCTAAGTATCATTGCTGACCAAGTTCATCCTATCATATTGATGGTGTATCCCAATGGAGATGGCTTCTTCCAACAAGACAATGCGCCATGCCATGGTGCTCGTATTGTGCAGGAATGGTTTCAAGAACATGAGGGAGACTTTACCTTGCTTAGGTGGCCCCCACAATCACCAGATCTCAATCCAATTGAGCATTTGTGGGACGAAGTTAAAAGAGCCATAAGGCAGCTGGTTCCACAACCATCAAATCTCAGAACTATTCAGTGCTATTCATCAGGCATGGTGTCAGATTCCGCACATCACCTTTCAACATCTCATGGAGTCAATGCCAAGAAGAACAGTCATTATATATATATATATATATATATATATATATATATATATATATATATATATATATATATATATATATATATACACACACACACACACACACACACACACATACATACCAGAGAAATCATATTGGTCATGTGATATGCAACCCTACATTTTTCTTCTGACTGGTATCACAAGATAATAATTCAATGTGATTATTTGCATTTCTTCCGCTTATCAGCATCAATCAGATGGCTGTCATGATTATGTAGAGTGAGTCACTCTATTTAATCAAAAAGAAGTGTGGCATTCAAGTGAGTCATGGAGAATTAGCTATATCCCACCAAACCAGTGAAGATCCCAAAGTGCTGAAGCTGCCTTTGACAGGTCACATTGGATCTAAGGATTAATCAGGTCATTAAGATGAAGGTACTCGGTCACTTTCAATCACACACATACCCAGAAACATATTTATTTTTACTCAGTCAGAATAATTATTTTTCTTTCACTAAGACATAGTTAACTTTTCTTTCTCACTTATTCTCTAAAGAGGGAGGGGCAAGATATTGCACTATAACTAGCTAACTCTTTAGCAATTAGCTCATTGTTTGGAAGTTAGCTGAGCATAAAGCTTCTACTCTTTTCTAGGATCTGAGATCTGCAGGAAAGTGGATTCAGGATCTGTGTGGCACTGGCTTGTGATAAATAGTTCGTTCTGCTTTGTTCTCTTTCTTTCTTTTTATCACCCTCAGCAAAACAGGGTTGCACTATGTAGCTCTCATTGACTGGAGAGAAAGGACTGCATAATGATGAAAACAAAATATTAAAAGTCAAACCCCATACAGCTTTCTGGAGAAAGCTAACCCTTGAAATAAATAGATTCTCGTTTTTCTTGGAGATAAAGTAACTCAGTTTTAACTTCCATTTTAACACTTTTTTCTAAAATAAATTACAGTAGTCTTCTTTCTAATTCTCTCTTAATTGCAGATATTTTAGTTTTCTTAACTTGAATAGATTAAATATAATTTTGCTTGCAAAATTTTATTTTCCCATTAGAAAAAGATGAAAGACCTCCCTAGAATAGGGCTAAGCAAAGAGGCTGGGACCTGCTATTATAGAGCAGGTAACCCCTCTGAACATTTCATCATAAAAATAGTTTATTTTTATGTAGATATCAAGCAAGATTGATCCCTATCCAAGTTTTTACTTATATGTTTTAGTTACTTTGTTTTTACAACGTGTTTTCCAAATTATAGTTAGCTGAGCTTGAGGAAACTCTGACTCCTTCCTGATACCACACCATTGGCAGTTTGCTGTTAATGTAATTAAGTAGCGGTGTGTTCTCAGCACCACAAGCCCTACACTCATTCCCAAAGGACAGAGATGCCTGGACTGCTTACTCAGGGAAGCACTGCCTTTCTCGGGCTCGTGTGTGTAAAATGAAATGGAAATAAAAACTATTAGTGACCTGGCAATTGCTCCTGGCAGTGGGAACAGATCCTCTTCCTTGGATCTATCAGTGATGTGGTAAATGGGTGATGTGGTAAATGGGCACACCCGATGCACACTTCTTATGCCAACCTTTCTGAAGAGCTGCAATCTGGTCCAGCCTCACACAGGCTAGGCAATCACTTAGAAACACTTTGATGTACAATTGAAAACAAGTAAATTGCTTTTCTAAGAAACCATCTCCTTAACTATTGCTCTAGTTTTAGCTTTTTCATCTCCATGATTTTTTAAAAATTCGTTATTGTTTGAAGTATTACATATGTTTCCTCCCCCCCCCCCCATTGACCTCTCACTGGCAATTCCCACCACCCAGCATGTGACCTCTCTCCCCTAATGTCTGTGTCCATGGGTTATGCTTATATGCATGCATGCAAGTCCTTTGATTACTCTCTTACCCTTCCTCCCCTGCCTTACCTCTGAACTTTGATGGTCTGTTGAATGCTTCTATATCTCTGGATCTATTTTTGTTCATCAGTTTATGTTGTTCATTATATTCCATAAATGACTGACATCATGTGATATTTATCTTTCTCCAGTTGGCTTATTTCACTTAGTATAATGCTCTCTAGGCCCATCCATGCTGTTGCAAATGGTAAGAGTTCCTTACTTTTTACAGCAGTGTAGTATTCCATTGTGTAGATGTACCACTGTTTTTTAATCCACTCATCTGCTGATGGGCACTTAGGCTGTTTCCAAATCATAGCTATTGTGAATTATGCTGCTATGAACATAGGGGTGCATATATCCTTTCTGATTGCTGTTTCTGATTTTTGGGGATATATTCCTAGAAGTGGAATTACTGGATCAAATGAGAATTCCATTTTTAATTTTTTGAGGAATGTCCATACTGTTATCCATGGTGGCTGCCCCAGTCTGCATTCCCACCAGCAGTGCAGGAGGGTTCCTTTTTTTCCACATCCTCTCCAGCACGTGTCCTTTGTTGATTTGTTGATGATAGCCATTCTGACAGATATGAGGTGGTACCTCATTGTTGTTTTGGTTTGCATCTCTCAGATGACTAGTGACTTTGAGCATGTTTTCATATGTCTCTTGGCCTTCTGTATGTCCTCTTTCAAACAGTGTCTATTTAGGTCCTTTGCCCATTTTTTGATCGGATTGTTTATCTTTCTTTTGTTAAGTTGTATGAGTTCCCTGTAAATGTTGGATATTAAACCCTTATCAGAGATAACATTGGCTAATATGTTCTACCATGCAGTAGGTTTTCTTGTTGTTTTGTTGATGGTTTCTTTTGCTGTGCAGAAGCTTTTTTTTATTTTGATGTAGTCCCATTTGTTTACTTTCTCTTTAGTTTCCATTGTCCTAGGACAGGGGTGGGCAACCCCTGGCATGCGTGCCAAACATGGCATGCCAGTAACTTTTGCTGGCATGAGAAACCCTCTCTTATAATCTTCCATTTGTAATTGTGAATCTTTGTTCTCCGTGATGAATTTTGTTAAGTCTCGTAATAGGAGTAGCCTGACGGATGAAAGTATTAGCTTGTGCATATCTCTGAAGGTCACGGAATATAAGCCTGATGTAAAATCTGTCATCAGTGATGCAGCAGCAAAAGTCCACTGATAATATCAAATGGAGTCATAAAGTTTTTTGTTGGACTATCAGTGTACATGTATACATTAAAAAATAAATGTATTTTTCATCATATACTGTGTTTTTGTCACTCAAATGAATTTTATTATTTCTTCAAGGTTCTTCACATACGTACACCTTAAGAGATATCAAGTAGGCATAACATATTCTCAAAAAATTAGGGTTGGCACGCAGAAGAATTTTGAGTCAGAGATTTTGCTGGTTTTGGCACGCACTCACAAAAGGTTGCCCACCCCTGTCCTAGGAGCTGTATCAGTAAAGGTATTGATATGACATATGTCTGATATTTTGCTGGCTATGGATTCTTCTGAGATTTTTATGGTTTCCCATCTTAAATTTAAGTCCTTTATCCATTTTGAGTTTATTTTTGTGTATTTTTTTTAAAATACAGGTGGTAGTAGGATGCATTTTAAAATAGTACCAATGTAGAGTACAATGTTTCACAGAATGAGTAAATCCTAGACATTTAGAACTTGAAAGAATTTCAGAAAGTGTGCTATTATATGTATTTTAGGACTGGATTCTGCAGCGCTCTCAGGGAGCTCCACTGGGAGTGGGAAGCAACCTGGACACTGGGGGCTCCCATCCCTGACCAACTGGCAGGGCCTGCTTCTGTCTGCTCAATACTCATGGGGTAGATAAAAGAAAATTGCTTTAAAAAGAAAAAATATTCCATTACTAAAAAGATAAGCAATATGCTTATATATATATGCTTTCAAACCATTGATTTCAAAGTTGAGGAAACAATGTAACAAAGTTGTCTAAATAAACGCATAGGAGCCCAGACTAGAAATCTGCCCTCCTGGTTCCTAATTCTGTTTTCTTTTTTCCCATTTGACAGTGCCTTTCTTTTTTCCATATGACATGGGCTTTGTCGCTTGGCACTAAGCCAGGAAAGACTGGGCTGGCAGGACAAATGTTTCTAAGACAGGGGAGGTAGGACAGGAAATGGCATGGCCCTAGGACGTGTCCAAAAGCCAGCATAAGTGGGGCAGAATGACCATTTGACAGAATCAGATGTTTGTTCCACTTCAATGATAGACTTGAGTTACTCCTGTCAGTGAGAAACAACACAGGGAAAGGCAGTCTTCTCAGTCGATGCATCGGCTGTAAGCGAGCAAGAGTAAATAGTGGGTGTACGGGAGCAGAACTATTAACAAGTGGGTGGCTCCTCTGTATTAGTAAGCACTTTTCATTTACATCAGGCTTTTGAAAACACATACATCCATGACATATTTTTGGCCTATATATTCAAAGGAGCTCAAATCCATTAACTTGATGACTGATTTCTTGAGGGAGAGGCAAATTGTTGCCTAGTGTCCTCCAGGCACTTTTCACAATTCTAGTTATGGCAGGAAGAATGTGTGAGGATATTCTAATGGAATCAATTTTACTGTCAATAAAATTAAAGGTGGCGATTTAAACAAACAATTATGTGTTCCAGTTGTCAAGAGGAGTACAGCATTCTCATGGACAGATTGCCTTAATGGCCTGCTTGACAAAGCCAGTTAGGTCTCCGAGGAGGCAGAGTTAAGCGTGGGAAAGGGAGCCATGTCCCTGGCTTTGGAGCAGGTGCTACTGTTTGCTCTCCCTGCTCTGTGAAGGCTTCGTTTGGAAGCAGGCTCTCTAACATTACCATGCATAACAATCTGTCACTATTATTCATGGCTTTTCTCCAGTCTCCATACTTTTGACATTGCCATTAAAGAGATTCAGTGTGCTTAGTAGCTCTTTAAAAAATAAATAATTGAAAACTAAATTATATTAAACCGGGCCAATGCTGACCCCTTCACCTCAGTCCATTGCTATCTCCTTAAATGTATTCCTTCTTAAATCATATTGTAATTTGAAGATGCTGAAGTCTAAGTTTTTTGACTCAAATGCAGTTTCTTCTGATGCATAATTCATTTTCACTTTGTTACTGGTGCTGCACATGCAATCACTTTTTTTGGCAGCTAAATGCAGGATGAAATCAACAACTCTGTAGAGGGTGAGGAATCGGAGTGGACATCTTGGCGGAAGAAATATTAAGCATGTCACAATGTTTTGTACTCTGTCTGGTGAAATGGAGACAAAAACTTCCAACAACCCTCAAGTTAATGTGAGAGAATGACATTTTATGGATGAAAATTATCTACCACTGATGTCATGCTGATGTTGCACCTAATTATTCTGCACATCACAGGAGACGATGACTTTTGAATGTTTTCAAGCCTGACAATTATTTGATGAGCATATTCTTGGAGTTTTGCTGTTGTTAAGAAAGAGAATGCTCTTTGGTTTGCCTGTCACTCTTATATTCCCTAAGGGTTTAGAATTCCCAATGAAAACATGGAACTTTTAAACAAAGAGGAATTAGCCTACAATGTCTCTGACTGATCACATTGTCAACATAGGAATTTAAATGTCTGGAAAATTAGGTAAATTTCGACCTATAAATTATGACTCAAAGTGACCTAATATCATACAAACTCAGAGATGTCATTTTATTGGAACTTTTAAAAACATTGTACTGTTTCTTCAAAATAATTTGTGAATTCAGCAAGTTTGCTTCTGGTGACTTCACACTGCTTTTTCTTTAATTAAAAAAAATTTAAACACATTAACATGTAAAATGTGATGCCATTTGTGCTAAACGGGCACCAGAAAACATTTTAAAAGTTTACTATTTTTAAAAAATAAAATACATTTAACCAAGGAGCACCAACATAAGGAATGATCTACCATATTGCCATGTTCCTACTCCCTGTCTTTATTTTCTACCTCATGTGAAATTCCTCTAGTGACTCTGCCCTCAGTTCCTACCTATTTGTCAAGGCTTTTTTTGGGGGGGGTAGGGTGGGGGGGTACTAATCACCTGATTAGGGCCTGGGATATGAGCACTCCAAGTGCCTGTATATTTTTCTATTGGTTAGAATTTTATAATAAACCACTATGAGGAAGAGTGTGCTCCTGTGTGTGCATGTGAGTGTGTGTGTGTGTGTGTGTGTGTGTGTGTGTGTGTGTGTGTGTGTGTTTGTGATGAGTGCAGGAGTGGGAGGACAGATATTATCCCTCATATTTCTACTAATTAAGTTACCTCCTTTTGGGTCTGTTTACTAGACTATCCTATTGTATTGCTTTGGTTTTTCCTGAACTTGAAAGAAGACAGCTGAAGACAAATTTTCAGAAATAAAGGGAGAACAACCCAAAGGTTAACTGGTTAGAGGGATTGTTTGATCAGGGCTGATTAAAAGAAATAAATCTCCACAACTTGATGTAAGGACAATGAGTGACTAAGGCAGGGCACAGAGGGGAACATTGTCCTTTCCCTTTCTCATGTGTCCACAGTGACAAATTTGAGATGGAAGAGATTTAAGAGGTTCAAGGGTAGCTTGGGGATAAAATTTAATCAATTGGTCAATATATTTTTATTTCACTGCTGCAATGGACAAGCCCTGTGCTAGGCACCAAAGGGATCCCAAAACACTGAAAGATAGCCTGAAGCACCAGCTGAATTTTTTCAATGATAACAACACAAATTCCTGAGACACTGTATATATAGTATCAGAAATCTCAAATAAACTCTTTAAATTACCCACCCCATATTGCAAGAATCAGAATCTCTTTTGGGTCACAGATGACTTGAATTGTTGTATCATGCCCTTTCAGTTTCAGTAATGTTAATTCCTAGTTTCACTCTCTGGAGATGCTCCACCGGGCCAAGAAAATTGGCTCCTCTGCGTGTGTGTGTGTGTGTGTGTGTGTGTGTGTGTATGTATGTGTGTTTCTGGATTGTTTAATCCAACCAACTAAGAAAAAAAAATGTTATTAACAGATCATTCCCTTTTTCTGAATTTGAAAGAGGGCATCAGAGATTTCTTAGGAAGTAGTTTGACTGTAGGCCAAGCTAATTCAACAGCTCTGAAGGCAAAAATAGTATCTTGAACATCATGGTCCTTCCTCAGTTTGACCTTTTTGGATATCAGTATGGATTTCTAATACTTAGTAGTCAATAATCATGTTACTAAAAATGAAGATTCTTTTTTTTTTTTGAAGGTTTTTTTTTTTATTTTTTATTTTTATTTTTTCCAGTATTCTTTTTTTATTTATTTTTTTTATTTTTTTTTTTATTGCTTAAAGTATTACAAAGGGTATTACATATGTATCCATTTTATCCCCCCGCCCTAGACAGTCCCCTAGCCTCCCCTATCACCCAGTGTCTTATGTCCATTGGTTATGCTTATATGCATGCATACAAGTCCTTTAGTTGATCTCTTACCCCCCTACCTCCTGCCCCCCAACCCTCCCCGGCCTTCCCGCTGCAGTTTGACAATCTGTTTGAGGCAGCTCTGCCTCTGTATCTATTATTGTTCAAAAGTTTATAATGGTCTCTATTGTCCATGAATGAGTGAGATCATGTGGTATTTTTCCTTTATTGACTGGCTTATTTCACTTAGCATAATGCTCTCCAGTTCCATCCATGACGTTGCAAATGGTAAGAGTTCCTTCCTTTTTACAGCAGCATAGTATTCCATCGTGTAGATGTACCACAGTTTTCTAATCCATTCATCTACTGATGGGCACTTAGGCTGTTTCCAGATCTTAGCTATGGTGAATTGTGCTGCTATGAACATAGGGGTGCATATATCCTTTCTGATTGGTGTTTCTGGTTTCTTGGGATATATTCCTAGAAGTGGGATCACAGGGTCAAATGGGAGTTCCACTTTCAGTTTTTTAAGGAAACTCCATACTGTCTTCCATAGTGGCTGCACCAGTCTGCATTCCCACCAGCAGTGCACAAGTGTTCCTTTTTCTCCACATCCTCTCCAGCACTTGTCGTTTGTTGATTTGTTGATGATAGCCAGTCTGACAGGTGTGAAATGGTACCTCATTGCTGTTTTGATTTGCATCTCTCGGATGATTAGTGACTTTGAGCAAAAAATGAAGATTCTTGAAGTAAGTCCAATCAAGGAAAATGTAGTAAGAGGTTTTTGTTGTTGTTGTTGGCCTTTTCCCTCCTCTCTCTTCTGGCATTCCTGTACCCCTCTTTGCTTTCAATTTCCTTCATTGTTTTTTTTTCTCCTGCAAAGATGTGTTCAAAAGATCTGTCTGTCCATATGACTGAGCCAAGTGACAGATAACATGGATTATGGCGTTAATATTTTTCATTAAATATGAACTTGAAAAGACAAAACAAAATCCTTCAAGATCCAAAATAGTAACTTGAGAAGAGTGGGATGCCAAGAGTGTGAAAAGCATTTTGAAAGGTCATCTTATTGCAAGGCTTGTTAAGTGCACAGCCTTCCTCAAACACTGCCTACTCATGAAGTCCAGTCCCATTCCAAATTAACTCAACATGGCTTTATTCTCTGAGGAAGAATTAGAAACACACTCCACTTGATTTGAAGGAAAATAACAGACACATGCGGCAACTTAAATGTTTTGAAGGCCAGGGATATATTGACTCTACTTGAAGTCAGATAAAAGAAAAGTCACACTTATAAAAAAAATACATTGAAAGTGATTGCATTTCCTCTATAAAGCAATGTTCTAGTAAAATTACCTATTCCAAGATCACCAATTTTATCTCCTTAATTTTCAGCAGCAATAGTCATCTGTCCTCAGTCTTCTTTACAGAATGTGAATCTACTCTTGTTCCTCCCTTTAGCTTCTAGTGTAGGGATCAGTGAGTTTTTGAATAATCCAAACTAAGGTTTTTCTTTGCATTTTCAAAGGATTATAATACAAACATTCCAAAAAATACAAAAAATAATATGCAAATATGCTAAAGACACACAAAAAAGACAATGTATACCCCACGAAGCATAAAACATTTACTCTCTGCCCTTTGATACAAAAAGTTTGTCAGTCCTTGCTCTACTGGTAGTTGACTAGTATGACTAGAAGGACTGGTAGTAAGAATCAATCTAGTAGGACTGACTGTTAGTGTGAATAAGATTTCTGAAAGAGAAGGCAATCACCAAAGTTAGGGAGGCTGGTAAATTGTGCTTTAAAAAACAAGGATATTTAATCAAATAGTGAAGTTGGAGTAGAAAAAAATACAGGAAGGCTTTAGTCCTGAAAGGGAGTCATGGAACATGAAGACACAACACAACAAAGATTTCAGATGTGTCATTACGGGACTATGTTTGTAGCACTAAAACCAATGGGAAAATGCCAGAAGTTGTGGACTGATGGCATTCAAAGGTCACACTAACCCAAACCTGAATTAAAAGGACAAGATACTGGACTGAGAAAATGAGCCACATTTCTTGCCAAAACAGAACAAGAGATCAGCAAAATTCATGAGAAAGGACTGTTGAACCCGATAAGCAAAAGAATTGGGTACTTTGAGTACAAGCTCAAAAGTTAAATACGGGTCCACTGATTGCATTTAAAAGGAACTAAAAAAAAAAAATAATGGGCCTCCTAATATCATTTTCCCTTAGTTTTTAATAGCATCACTCTCAAATGTGTATGCTCAGTTGGAATGTTTCCATGTGTGTCCTGCCAGCACCTAAAAAGCAACACTCTAAAATTTAAATTATCACCTTGTTCAAAAATGTGCTCCTGTTCTAGACCTTCCAAAACAGAGTTGATTCTGTCCGCTATCACCTCTTCCAGATGTGAACTGGTGTATGGCCAACTCCCTTGAGAGCCCCCAGAGTCCAGTACAGCAGAGAAACCCATCATTCTACCCAGCATTGCCTCAAATCACTTCTAGATAAAACTGGCACATGCTGTGTGTAATATCAGAAAAGCAAAGAAAGGTGATCTTGTATGATATATAACAAATTCCCCTGGTAAGCCTGCATAAAATCCACAAAATTGAGGCATATCAGGAAGAGAAAATGAAAATGTATCAAATAAAATCTACATTAGTTGACTTTGACTGCTTTAATTTTATAGACTGAATTAATATTCTGTAAATACACAACAGGCTCCTCCATTACAGACATGTCAGCTCTCATTGTCAGCAGTGCAATTTCCTAGATATTAAGTCCATGTAACACTGAGGTAGAGATTTCAACTAGGTGTTTGCATGGGCTGAAATGTATCTTAGGAATCCTCTGAGCACCCAGGTTTTCAAAGGAAAGGAAGTCATATAAAAGGAGTAGGAGCAGATCACATAATGTCCATTGAAAAACCAATGTGAAACACCACTGAAATGAGCATTACACCCTCAAGGAAGAGCTACGTACTCTATGAAACTCATTCCTTCATCTAATTATGATATAAGGATCGATACCCTGCCACAGCCACCTTTCTGATTCTACCAGTCAGGATTGAAAATTTGTCTTGTTTTTTTTTATGGATCTCAAGGTCACACCTTTTGTTCCCAGATGTTATTATATTTAGCTTAGTCATTCACCTTCATCACTTAACTTTAGGGGCTTTTAATCTTTAAAAAAATTTTGATCCTAGCATCTCTTACATTAATAACATTGAAAACATTCTCCTTGACCCTGTCATGTTATGTGCAAGAGTCTTGTATGCTAATGTAACCTATTAGACACAATACAATGCAGAATCTAGTATTTCTTTTTACCTTAAAAACTGCTGTCTTTGTGTGTGGACACCAGAGGGAATTGAAGGTGTGTGTGCTGTTCTCACTACTGGAGAGCATCTGTCCCCTCCTAGGATATGGGCTCTAAAATCCTGCCTTTAGAAATGCATTCTTTGTATTATGTCTTGCTGCTTGCAGCAATGGTCTTTTTTAAAATTCATACATCTCTGGAGAACTTATCAAACATAATATGTATGCTTTAATAAGAATACCTTTCCTAGCTTGACCAGCATGGCTCAGTGGTTAAGCGTTGACCTTGAACTAGGAGGTCATGCATGGTTCCATTCCCAGTCAGGGCACATGCCCAGGTTGGGCACTCAATCCCCAGAGTGGGGTGTACAGGAGGTAGTTGATCAATGATTCTCTCTCATCATTGATGTTTCTATCTCTCTCTCCCTTCCTCTCTAAAATGAATAAAAAAATATATTATAAAAAAGAATAATTTTCTGAGATCGCTTTCTCTCATTCTGGGGAAAATTATAATAACATGAAAACACTGTTTATCTGAAGGTGAGAGAAGATGGTTCATGGAAAAGGGGTTAAAAAGGACACAGGTTTTGAAGGGATGAGGGAAAATAAAGACAAACTTCAATGATGTCACAATTTTAGAAAGATTCATTCTGACCTTTCCATTTTGGGTGGTCCTCCCCTCCCCTCCTGGAGGTTAAAACTGGCTGATTTTCTTTTCCTTTTAAAATGGTGTTCAGCAAACACCACACGTGTTTGCAGCATGAAAGGAGAAGAATGCTACAAGCTCTCAAAGGGGTGGTGGAAATTATAGGTAGTGAAAATGTAATTATCCAACTTGGAGTTTTTCCAGGCCGGATCCACCTGATCAGAGACATTAGAGTGAATGCATTACACTTTTAAAAAGTCTCCTGCCAGGCTCACTGAATGAGAGTAATATCATATCGTCTATGGTTCTGGTAAATAAAAAGCATCATTAACAATAACACAATGCGAAAAGCCTGCTGAAATGATATACTGTATTTAGCCATGATGGTGCATCAGAATCATGAGCCTGGCTTTGGAAATGGGCAGACGCACTGGAGGGGTAAACACTAATGATTGAAAAATGCAGTCAGAGCAGGAGCAAACTCTTTCAGCTTCTTCTTAGAGAAACTTTCCTCTTCAAAAGCAACCACACTCAGAAACATATTCCTTTTCAGAATAGGAGAGCCGATTGTGTTGATGGGAATAAGAAAGTCCTTTTTATTCTGCCACAGTGGCACAATCACCAAACTAATGGCAGGCACAGTTGCATTTATTGAAGGGTCACTGGCTGGGGATGAAAAGAGGGCTCAACAGTGATTGGAGAGCAATGTGTGTGTCTTTGCTCCCAGCAGATTCACTTCAAGACAATTCAGCAAATATTTTGAAATATCTTTAATATGTAGGTACTAGAGGCCTGATGCACAAAATTTGTGCAAGAGTAAGCCTTCCTTTTCCCAGCTGCTGGCACCGGGTTCCCTCTGGCACCTGGGAACTGGGCTTCCCTCGCAGCCCAGGCTTTATCTAGAAGGTTGTCTGGAAGGACTTCTGGAAGGACTTCCAATCTAATTAGCATATTACGCTTTTATTATTATAGATTGCCCATGATATGATTATAAGTTATGAAAGAAATGGGACATGCTCCCTGTTCTCAAAATGAGTACAACCTATTTGGTGGATGTTGTATGGGAATTGTAATATGGGAAATTGCCAGGGTCCAACCCCAGCAGGTCCAGGGGTTCCCAAAGGCGTAGACGGAGTCGGCAAAGAAGGAATGACACAGAGACAGTGTTCAGTTGATCAGCAGCCTAGCCAGGATCTCCAGCCAGGATCTCCAGCCAAGTTCTGGTCTGGATCTCCAGAGTGGTTCTGCTTCAGATCTCCAGCCAGGTTCTGTATCCATGTTCTCTTGCTAGGTTCTCCAGGTTCTCCAGCCAGGTTCTGTAGCCATGTTCCCTCACTAGGTTCTTCAGCCAGGTTCTGTCCAGGTTCTCCAGCCAGGTTCAGTCACCAGGTTCTAGTCAGGTTCTCTTGCCAATTTCTGTAGTCAGGTTCAGTCCAGGATCTTTTGCCATGTTCTCTCCAGCGAAGTTCTTCTGTCTCTAGAGAACTTTCTGTGTAGGTTCTGTGCCTAGGTTCTGTCTCGTTTAGTTCTGTCTTCTTAGTTCTGTGTCTTGCTGTCTTGTTACATCTGTATTTATACCAGTTGATTCAATCCTATCAATCTCTATTACAAAGGTTAGGGCGTTTCTTATCTCCATTCCAGGGAGTAAAGATTATGTAGCTTAGGCATGATTATTCATAGTTAAAGTGATTAATTACCCGCCTGGCACTTAGTTGAGAGGTTTTATTCCCTCCCTAACTTCAGGGGAAAATCCCTACCTGGGGATTCAACCTTTCTCGGAGAGGTGACCTTGGTTAAAACACAGCGCCAAGAAGGTGAGCAAACATATTAAGAACCGTATGCCATATATGCCATTTCCCTTGAAACAGCAAGGATGGACCGGCTCCCGGCAGGAAATAGGTTAATTATAAAGTGTTCCATTCTCAAAATAAAATGGACATATAAAAATGTGCTATGGGAATCCAGTGAGGAGACGTTATGAACAATGGATGGCATCAATAAAAACAGTAATGCGGAAGTGTTAATTAATATAGACCCTTAATATAAACAAATATTGGACTGATAGCAGCTGGTAATACAAATATGGCCTCCCCACATTTTTATGGCCACTGTTTCTTCTGATTGGACACTGTTGTAACTGGGTAGATAGCTTGGATATGCACATAGAAAAGGAAGCAGGAGCTGTGCATATACTATGAATAACATACCTAGTATGTTATATTAAGAGGAAGAATCAGATGTTTTCTATAAAGAGTTATATTTATCAATCAGTATATTCATGCAATTGGATCATCTATTATACAACTATAATAGTTATTAAACCAGCTAATTTATAGAGTGCCCACCATGTGTACTCTTGTTATCTTTAATTTTCACAGAAGTGCCAATTATTCTCATTTTCAGATGAACAAACAATATCATTGAGAATGTGATTGGTTAGAAACAGCCAAATAGGAAGAGAATGTGACAGAACTTGGTCTCATTTCCGATAAGCTCAAAAAATTATACTTTTTCCTATGACCAGGCTACCCATATAGACCTGCCAAGTAGGGGAAGGAATTTGGACAAAAATATTGAGAGAGTTGTGTGAATCAGGCTCATTTCACTGTGGCCTTGAATGAGATTTGGCTAGAGTTTTGTATTGTACAAAGTGGAAGATGAAGAATAGTGTAGTACCTAGATAGTGTCATTTGGGAGAACTAGATAACTCATTGTATTTCAGTGTATCTGTGGGCTATATGTTTCCTCTATTACTGCCTCCATTGCTAACAGTCATGAATCCTTTAGGCCCTGCATTTTCTTCATCAAATCTGTGTTTTAAAATTAAGTATTCTCTAGGAAAATTAGCCTCCAAAGTAAATTCACCTTAATGGGAATGGGTTTGACAAGTTGCTTTTCTCCATGACCAGCATGAATGCACTGACATTCCTGGATGTATGTACATTCTTGAATGGAAAATTGAGGAGAACACAAAAGGCAAAGGATAGAAAGTAGATACTCTTTTTCAGGGTGGATCTTTGACCCACTCTTGTGACAGTTGATCTACTTTTTCTATCTTCATTTTCTTTTGATTGAAATACTAATCAATTCCTAGCATCCTGAGTGGTTCAGCAATCTGCAAACAAGCAAAAGACATCTCTGCATCTTTAATTGGGCCTTTAATTTTTTTTTTCTTGAGTGGATTTCTTCCCTCCCTCTAATCTTCTAAGCCAACTCTTCTTTTTTTAAAAAAAATATATTTTATTGATTTTTTGCAGAGAGGAAGGGAGAGAGTTAGAAACATCGATGAGAGAGAAACATCGATCAGCTGCCTCCTGAACACCTCCTACTGGGGATGTGCCTGCAACCAAGGTACATGCCCTTGACCAGAATCAAACCTGGGACCTTTCAGTCTGTAGGCCAACACTCTATCCACTGAGCCAAACCGGTTAGGGCCAACTCTTCTTTTTAAGTTCCATTTAAACCCTCCACCACCCCAGAAGCCTACAAGATCCAGTAAGAATGGTACCATACCTGACAAATCTTTTCTTGTTATAACATCCCAGGCTCATCCTGTACCAAGTTTTATTGAATTCACTTATTATTTAGCAAATGCTTTATGAAAATGGGGATGGAAATAGGGATAAATACACCTCAGACAATATCAATATGTGAATTTTCATATATAAATAATCACAAATCATCACAATATATTTGATCAAATAAATCATTGTATTTCAGTGTATTTGTGGGCTATCTGTGATGTCACTGTGTGTGTGTGTGTGTGTGTGTGTGTATAACATATAATTTTTTCTCCTTTTGATGCTTAAAATTTAGTGTAAAAAGATTCAAATGTCCTTGGAAAGGCTACAGAAATCATCAACCCTGGCAGAATTTTAAAACTTTCCCATTAAAAATAACTAACATTATAAAAAAAATATTTCAAATGTGCAATTTTGAATCTATCACAGAACTGACAAGAAAATGAGTGCTCCTCAGAGTTTGGGAAGATAATGGAAAACCAGAGAGAAGTGAGCAGTAGAGTGGATTGCTGAAGGTGGAGGATCAGCTATGCCCAAGAACTTACTTTATTTAAGTTGTTTTGCTCCCTGGTATACTTACTAAATTGACAAGGTTTATGGGGGAAAGGGCAAGGTGCTTACAAAGACAGAGTGAGAGCTATAAAAGATTGGATGGACAGTAATCCAGGAATGGTATCTCTATGGAAGTGACTTTAAAGGAGACCTGAGGTGATACAGCCATGCAGGATATTAAGAGAACAACGTCTGTTAAGGGTGATGGTTGGAAAGAAATTGACTCCTTGGAAGATATGAAAGAAGGTAAATAACACCTCCCAAGTGGAAAAAGAAGTGGGTGTGTAGAGGCTGGTTATGGGGGCATGCCTCCATCCTTGCAATGTAGGGTGATGACAATTATAAAGAGTTTTTACTTACAGTGTACTTATTGATGGCTTTTCAGCAAAGAGGTCACTTTTTTATTTTAAGATTAGAACAGCACTAATTTCATTCATGTAAATTTTATCTATTATATCATTTTAGAAATTAAACTTAAAAAATAAATAATTTAAAAATAGAAATGTAAAAATCAATTATATTCCAATAGCATATTTCAATGAAAAATAACTACATTTAAAAATAACTAGTTTTAGCAAGAAGAGCATCATTGTTTTAATTTTTCCAAATCTATGTAGTGGATGATTAAATAGAATATGGCTGGATTCTCATATGTTTACCTTCAATCTGTTGAAATATCAGAAATCATGTAGCTGCTAGAAAATTCCACAGTACACTCATGAGAGTGAAAAAGAAGTGTTATGTCTTCATTTTAATAGTTTTGTTCTTGCTGACCATCTACAAGGGTCTTGGGGGCTTCCAGGACTACACAGGAGAAACAAATCTAGAAGAAGCACCCAAAAGTTTGGCTCCACAGTAAAAGCCTCCACAATCTGTATTCTTCCAAATGTATCTTCTCTTTGTCAAAATTTCCTTCCAAGCAGAACCCAAGGCTATTGGACCTGGAGGGAATATGAGGCTTAAAACAGGACTTATCCTCAGGCTACAGAACAGAGTTGAAGCTAATTGGAGTTACAGAGTCCAGGGGTAAAACAGAAATTAGTAGCCAGCTGACGGCCCTACAGAGGCAGTCTCTGCACCAGATGTCAGGTTGAAAACAATAAATAAGACCCAGGGGGCTGGGTTTTAGATAAGAGAGTTGGAGACTGGCCATCTTCCTAATAATTTTTGGAAAAGAAAGTTAGAGAAACTTCATGAGGTGGAGAGGAAGGGCTGCAGGGACTTATTTGCAGCACACATATGATTGGCAGGAGAGATATTTTAAGGACAATTGTATGTCAAAATATGTATCCTTGATTGAAAAAAAATACCAACAGTCCAAAATAAAAAAGCAAGATACAAGTGAGCATATCAAAAACAAATATAAAATAAATTTGCAATCTCTTTAACAAACACATTTTATAAAATACAATGCCAGCTTCCATGGTCCCCTCATGATATTGACAAATCTCAAACACAGGAAAATAGAGCTAGTGGAGAAGTAAGCATTGTAATACACTAATGGCAGGACTTTCAAATCTTGTTTTTTGGAAAAGCAATTTGCCTGAATTTCAGGCACTTATTTCAAGAATCTCAAATTCCAATTAAGTTACCCTAAGAAGGCATAAAATACTTTTGTCAAGAATTGATACCTATTAAATAGAAATCCATGAGTCTTTACTGATAAAGACTACGTAAACAATAAACAAATCTAGTTAAAAGGAAGCTCTTTTTACAGTGCAATGCCTACTAATAAATGTAGAGACTATTATGTTACAGAACTACCACTTTGGCCTGGCCAGCATGGCTCAGTGGATTAAACATTGTGCCATGAACCAAGAAGTCACTGGTTCAATTCCCAGTCAGAGCAAATGCCTGGATTGCCAACTCCATCCCATCAGGGGGTGTGTAAGAGGCAGCCAATGGATGTTCATGTTTCTCTCTCATCAATGTTTCTATCTCTCCCCCTCTCCCTTTCTGCCTCTCTAAAATTAATAAAAACAAAATTACCACTTTCGCCCTAGCCAATTTGGCTCAGTGGATAGAGCATTGGCATGCAGGCTGAAGGGTCCCAGGTTCGATTCCGGTCAAGGGTACATGTCCAGGTTTTGGGCTCAATCCTGCAGAAGGCAGCCAATCAATGATTCTCTCACATCATTGATGTTTCTATCTCTCTCTCCCTCTCCCTTCCTCTTTGTACTATCTATGACTACTCTGTAATTATCAGAGACCTAATGATTCAGATAAGGATAATCAACAAATGCAAACATTTGATAAGGAAAGTGATATTTGGATAGACACAAAGAATCTCCTAATAAAAGCTTTTATTCAAAAAGAAAAACACTGCCAGAACCGGTTTGGCTCAGTGGATAGAGCATCAGCCTAAGGACTCAAGGGTCCCAGGTTCGATTCTGGTCAAGGGCATTTACCTTGGTTGCGGGCACATCCCCAGTGGGGGGCGTGCAGGAGGCAGCTGATCGATGTTTCTCTCTCATCGATGTTTCTGGTTCTCTCTCCCTCTCCCTTCCTCTCTGTAAAAAATCAATAAAATATATTTTAAAAAAAATAAATTTAAAAAAGAAAAAAAGAAAGAAAAACACTAACTTTATAATGGGAAAAAAATGGCAGACACACCATAATCAAATGATCAATGTTAATGTCACTAATAATGGGAGAAATCAACAATCTGGGGTGGTGAACTGAAAAAACATAGCATTACTTCTATTGTATTTTTGCCAAGAATTAATGACCTGAGTCTAATTGTGAGGAAATCTACCTGAGGAACATCTACAAACTAAATAGACTGTTTGCATTTTTCAAACTATTTAATGAAAGACAAAAAAGGTTACAAAACTATTCCAAATTAATTGGCCTAGTGAGTCATGTCATGATTACTAAATTCAATGCATATTCTGAAATGGATCATGGAAATAAAATTAGGATAAAGAATATTATTGAGACTTTTGATGAAATATGAGGATGGGCAATAGATTAGCTAAAATTCTCTTATCAATATTAAAATTCTTTAATTTATTAACTGCACTACAGTATTTTTCTTATTTGTACGAAATATATTCTGAACAATTTAGGGTTAAATGGTATAATATATCTAATTTTCCTTGAAATATAGAAAAAATAAATATGTATACATAAAAAGTGAGAATGATAGAGCAAGTAAGGAAAAATTGGCAAATCTGAACTTATTCAATATTTCTTTGTACTATTCATATTTTAAATTGTAATTTAATTTTTTCATCACCATTTACCCCTCTATGCACTCTTCCACCTCCCCTCTCTCCATTCTCCCACAATCACCACACTGTTGTCCATGTCCATGAGGTTTTTTTTTTTCTTTTTTGCTCAAACCCTCCACCCCCCAACACTCTTCCCCACCAGAGCTTTGTATTATTTTTGATACACATCTGTACATTTGAAAATATCTAAATAAGTTTGAAAAACATTGCATGGACAAAATTTCATTGAAGGCTTATTGAGTATGTACAGTTAGGGTCATGACTTTTCCTTTAAGTACTACTTTATCTGATTCCATAGATTTTGAAGTATAGCATATATATTCTATCCAAATAATTGAATTGCCCTCTTTTGATTTTGTTTACAATATTCTTAATTACTTCCCAAACTAAGGAGTGTCTGTGGTGGTTAGTATGGATTTTAGATACTAGTTTCCTCTCCTCCCCTCCTACCATCTCTTCCTCCTTTTCTCCTCCTCATTCTTCCTCTGTCTTCTTTTCTCTGCTGTTTTTATGTTGGTTTTTACATTGATTTCTAATGCATTACATTTGATCATTTGATGAAGTCTGTATAATATCAATTATCTTTGAGGCAATCAAAAGGAGGAAAAGCTTAAAGCTGTATAAGACGTAACTACATGCATAACAGGATAAGTTTAGTTGCAGAAATTTAAGTCACCAATTTAAATATGTTAAATATTGCTAGTATATACTAAAAATGTCACCCAAAGTGTTAATAACCTAGGATCAGGAAAAGATGAATGATTTATCATGAAATAAAATAGAATAAATTATTGGCATCAAATATGATGAAATGAACTTGAACTAGCAAAAGTGGTAAAAATGTCACAAAAATATATTCTATGAATTGAGCTACTCACTATGGCGGGTGGGCGGGAGAGCTGCTTTAGAGACCAGTAGCATGTCATTTCTTTTTTTTTTAAATCCACATCTGTTCTGTTAGCAAAACCAACAATAAAATTTTGAAAATCCCATTAAAATATCCATATCTCAAAGCTCAAGGCAGTACATTCCCTAAAGAGAATTTCTTGTTATTTATTTACTCTATTTTTTAAATAATAATGCTAACAATAATCTTCCCTAGGGATCCCACTGCCTTTAGCCCCCACCAAGGACAAATCCTGGGATTATTATGGAGAACATTTAAGTAAGTGTGAAGCTTAATGCTCACAATCCCTCAAAGGAGACCCTCCCTCCAAAATCTGGAATGTGAATATTAACTCTTCAAAATCCAAATCATTTGAGCAGAGCTTGCCAAGCTTTAACTTCACATTGCCATGATCTTGCAGCCAATGTCCTAGATATAAATCTTGTAACAAATACTCTAAAAGAAATAAGGTGATCTGCCTAATACCAAAGTCCTAAATTACAGAACTCTGATTTATATTTTTAAGTACCTTATCCTCAATATACTTTCACTCCATAGTACATTGCTTTATTTTATAACCATTCTTTTTTTCTAATGTATCTTTATTGTTGAAAGTAGTACATATCTCTCTCATTTCCCCAATGATCCCCTCCACTCTGTCCCCACACCCCAAGGCCCTCACCACACTATTGTCTGTGCACATGTTATAATCATTCTTCTCAATAATTTTAAACCACACTATCAAAATAATATGAAAACTAAGGTAGTTAATTATTTTGAGTACAGTATTTTCTTTAAGTTATTTTTTTTAATGTGGGAAGAAAAAGAAGATGGAATAAAAATACTTGGTGATTTGAATTAGATTTTCTTATTATGAAAATCATAAATCTAACTTTAACAGCAAAATAAGACTGAGCTGCTACTGGTGATTGGACCTCAGTTCAGCAACCTCAGTACTCGAATTCTGGCTAAGAAAGAATTCAGAACCAACACTCAAATACAAGCAAAATTTTATTTAGAAAGTCACAGAGGTAGAAGAAGTGAGCGAGCTGGGCTGTGTGGGCTCAGAAAACAAGTTACAGAAGCAAAAGAAGGGCCCTTGGAGCTTAGGAAAAAGAAAGGCAGGGAGAAAGGGCCGGAGGAAAGCGAGGGGAAACGCACAGGCAAGCTCAAGAGAAAGAGCATGCACTGGGTCCTTTGTCTTGAGTGTTTTATCTGGATGTCTCAGGCGAAGATCTCAATAGAATATTAATCGGCTTTCCAGGTGTGTCCTTTCAGGGTTGTGGACTCCACCAATTGGTCAGCACCCAGGCAGGGGGTCATGAGTCATCTCAGCTGGTCCTGATGTCAGACATGGCTTTGGCCCATGTGACCATGCTGCTTTTATGGGCCTGATGTTGAAACACAACTGAGGCCTAGATGTTATTTTGAGGGCTTAATGCTTAAGGGAGTGGTCATGCAAGGGCTTGGATGGGAGTCGTATCATGCTATTCTCTGGTCCCCTTGTTCCTCCAGTAACGGGTTCTATAACGTGACTAGAGATATGAAAGATCAGGTGTCTAAACTGCATGACCAGCAATATGCTAGGGGAGGAAAGGTTATATCCTAAGGTCAAGGTCCCAGACCAGTTTTACCCATTGCTAGGTACCAGTCCTATTGTTCCTACTTTGTTCATGCCTGTTTAACTGCCTACTACAGCAATATCTAGAAAACACTACAAAATAGAAAAAAAGAACTATTACCATATGTAATTTCCCCTGAACAGAAACATACACTATTGAAATTTGGATTCATTTGCCTGTCAATTTCTTGATTTTTAAAATATATTTTTATTGATTTCAGAGAAGAAGGGAAAGAGAGAGAGAGAGAAAGAGAGAGAAACATCAATGATGACAGAGTATCATTGATCGGCTGCCTCCTACATGCCCCCTACTGGGGATCAAGCCTGCAACCCATGCATGTGCCCTTGACCAGAATCAAACCCAGGACCCTTCAGTCTGAAGGCCAATGCTCTCCACTGAGCCAAACCACCTAGGGCTATTTTCTTGATTTTAACATGACAATTTTTTAAATAATAAGAGACAATATGTGATTAAATGAACCACAACAACAACAAAAATTCAAAAGCTTTCAAAATGAAAAAAAAAGAGAAGAGACTTATGATTTAGCCTGTCAGATCAAATGTTCACATCTGTGTTTTTTTTTTCTAAAAATCACACCACATTAAAATAAAAATTATAAATCCATGAGGACAACAAGAAAAAGATAGAAAATGACTCCAGACAAATGATGTCAAAAAAATGTTGAAAAATGAGAAACAGATGAACCAGTGGTAATTGACTAAGTAGAACAAGGAACAGAAGAAAACAAAACAAAACAAAACAAAAAACCCTTGCAATTCTGCTGAGGGAATAATTCAGGAAAAAGCAAACATATTTGTACCTCACAAGTCTGGAAAAATACAGGGATTGGAGATGACAAGTATGTCTAAAGGTGGGGGTGGAGAGATGCTAACAGCCGTGGGCAAACTACGGCCCGCGGGCAGGATCCGCCCGTTTGAAATGAATAAAACTGAAAAAAAAAAAAAAAAGAGACCGTACCCTTTTATGTAATGATGTTTATTTTGAATTTATATTAGTTCACACAAACACTCCATCCATGCTTTTGTTCCGGCCCTCCGGTCCAGTTTAAGAACCCATTGTGGCCCTCGAGTCAAAAAGTTTGCCCACCCCTGTCTAGAAGGATCCCTTCACCCAACAGAACAGAGAGGTTCCACAGTTCTGCAGCAGAAGACAGGAAGTCAATCTCTGGAGAAGCTGCTACCTTTGTAATTAGCCTAGTTATTAATAACAGAAAAGGAGCCAAGGGGAGAAGGCCGAATATTATAGGCATGTCAGTTAGACGGCTTCACCAGGAAGCTAAAGCTTAACACTCCCCAAGGAACCACCAGTCTATTCCTACAGATCACCGGGGCAGGGATTGGACAGGGAGAATAGATGCATGGCCAGTAAAGTTGAGGTAACCTAACGAAGGTGCTTGCTGTCAGTTACACCAGACCACAGGTCATTGCCCCAAATTGGCATGGCCACTGCAAGGGTGCACAATTTGGGATATTTACTCCTCTGAACAAAGGAGTTCACTTTCTTGACTCCTCTTAGTGCTCTTGTGCTCCGGTGCTTTTGGGACCCTTGGTACTCTTGCTGCCCATCTCTCACTCTCTTGCATTTGCTTCCATGGCCACCACACACAATGGACTAAGATTCTAACTAGCCTGATACTGAATTGGACCTGGCATCAACATGGAAAGGAAACTCTGGACACTGTCTCTGATTTTAGCTTTACTGAAGGAATGTAATTCCATGGAAATAAAGCTTTCTACCATCTCATCTTCCTGTGGGGGGCTCCGGAAATGCTTATTCCAGCAGTTCCCTAAGAACCCAGTTCCTACTCACAATGGAAAAAGACCACCCATGCTTTTCTCTGATAACAAAATGACTGCAGGGACACTCTGGAATTCATATACCAGTGAAGGTGAGAATCAGTGCCCTGACACCACTGAAATTACCCTACTATATCATAAACCATGGCAACGTTGGAATGCTCCTGAGTATAGGGGTGAGCAAAAGTAGGTTTGCGGTTGTAATACAAGTAAATAATATAATCAATTAATAATAACACAAGAATACACTTTATGTTTTGCATACTCACAACTATAAACCTATTGTTACCCACCCCTATAAAGCATAAATTAAAGATGAAAAGAAACTGCAGGCTAAGTTGACCAAAAATCTAAAATGTGACTAGAATAAAGTGATGTGAATTGTTTTTAGGAAAAACAAAACAAAACAAAATAAAAAAACAAACAAGAGATAAAAGCAATGTCAGGATTCATCAAGGAGAAATAATATTTTGTTTGAAAATATTAAAAGTACAATAAATGAGGTAAAATATGGCCTGATTGAGATGCTAGGCTCACTTGTTATTGGATTTGAACTCTGAGATGATAACATCCATAGATCAAGGCGAGAGAAATTGGAGAAACCATTCCTACTTAATAACTGTTCATCTCTTGTGGTTATAGAATAGTAATTCAAGAGGAAGCATTCATTTGAAGTCAAATGGGCAGAAGAAATATTTTATTGCATAGTCTGATGGATTTGGAATTAGAAAATTACAAGGAATCTTAGAGGTCACTTAGGCCCAAATCCTTTTTAATTGGGAAGTCCTTCCTATAATATTCCTGACAGCTTGCCATTCAGCATGAACTTGGTCATTGATAGCATTCACCATAGTAAACATCAGCCCTCTCATTTTATGTGATTAGTAAAGATGTATGATTTTCTTTATTAGCACCAACATTTATATCTTTGTGTATTTTCATCCCTTGACCCTCATTATGTCTTAAGGACCTAGTTAAACAATTACATCATTCTCTTAGTGAACATGTTCCACTCTTTTCAATTTCTTACCTAAATGTTCCAAATTATTAGGTTCTCATATAACAGGATGCACAAACATTTTAATGTCATGCTTTGCCTCCCCTAAATTGTTTTAAACATATTCTTTTTAACAGTGGTACCCACACAACATGAAAACTTCCAAATTGATCTTCTAGTTTTGGATACTGAACTTGACCTTCATTTATACAATTTAGGATTTGATTAGCTATTTTGAGAGTTACACACATTCTAACCTCCTCTAATCTTGGAGTCAACCAAAACATCAAAATCACAAGGGACATACTGAGTTTGGTTTTAAATAAATTTTCAAATTTACATTTATCTCTGTTACATTCATCATTCTAGTCTAACCTTTTTAATCTGAAGCCTCTGATATGATAACTTATATATCTGATTTTGTAAAATCTAAGTATTTAATCATAATTCTATTTCTCCACCTACTTTTTAATGAAATAAGTCAAATTTATATAATCTCCATGAAGGCCAGGGAGAGTCTGTCTTTCCCAATTGGGATCTTGCTCACTGCTGTTTCTTCAAATTCTTCAAATTTTGTGGAGCAGACACGTAGTGCCCATGTGTGGATAAAAGCAACACAGACCTAAGCTCTCTCCCTGGATTGACATTTATTCTTTAAGAAGCAAGTTTCAACCAGCACTGACATTATTCAAATGTTCAATAATTTCCCCCCCCCATCTTTTTAAAAAGAAGAGAACTTCACTGAAATTCTGCATTATTGTTATTGAAACTTCTGATTTTTCCAGTCTTGCAACAAGATAAAAAAAAACAACAAACAAAAAAAAGAACCTAAAAGGAAAAATAATTTAGCCCAAGTTGTTTTTGATGAAAACATACTGTTTCCATTTATCACTTTACTCGTTGAATATGGACGAATTAATTATTTAATCAATAATTTTAGTTAATGCCAAGCTCTTGAGATATACCTTTTAAAAAATATGTGTTTTCATTGATGTCAAAGAAAGGAAGGGAGAAGATGAGAGAGATAGAAACGTCAATGATGGGAAAGAATCATTGATTGGCTGCCATCTGCACACTCCCTACTGGGGATTGAGCCTGCAACCTGGGCACATGCCTTGACTGGGAATTGAACCTTGACCTCCTGGTTCATAGTTTGAAGGTCACACTGGCTGGGCTCAACTACTGGGACTTTTGCATTTTTTTTTCTTTGACTTCTCTGTTTCCCTTCTCCCAATTATGATCACTACATGACTCTGAACATATTATCTACACATTTCTGTTATTTAAAATAACCAGGCTTCTTCATACAATTTGTTGGTCTTCAATAGGCTGGAATGTTGTTGTTTTTTGAAACCTGCTTATTTGGCCCTTTGGAGTTTCAATCTCGGTTTTTCTTCTTCAGTAATTAATATGAGAAGAGGTGCACTTCTTGCAGGTGAAGATTTTTAGATTGTAGAAAGTATCGCTAAGGAAGGTTACCCAATGTCATTGTATTTTTGGGAAGATCTACAAAAAGGGGGCCAACACAAAATTAATCAATTTCCATGTTTAATTTCCAGGTTCTGCCTGTGAGCAGACCTCTGATTTTATGACCAATCAGCACCCCTAGAAGTGCCTACTGTTCCTACATTTAGTTCTCTTCCCTTCCTCAGAGCACAATCTCCACTTCCTTCCTACAATCCCAAACTTGGGAGATTCAAGGCCGGAGCTGCTGTGAAAAGTCACCAGCACAATGCCAAGGTGTCTTCCCTTGACTTGCCATTCTCCTTGCCTCCCAGGGATTTTCTTTCTGGGATTCGGGTTTGATAAGACTAGGGTTTCCCTATCTTTCCTTTGAGAGAAATCTCTGGGTATCTTGCTTCTGACATTCTCTTTGTTGCTGTGCTTCCTGATTACCTGGACGAATAACATTTACATTCCCAGTACCCAGCAGCTTTCACAGGCAGGGGAGTTTGATCTATTCCTGATTTTGCAGTTATATTAGATGAGATGTCCCTGTAAGCTAATTACTTTGGCAACCAAGGGGCACCAATGATTCTGTCAGGCATCCAGGGGGACACGTTAATAGTGTTTTAAACAATGTGTACAGAAGGGGTTAAAAGCTGCACAGAGGGGAGCAGAGCCTGAGGGGAAAGGCACTGCAGGTGTGTGGTTAACAAGGAACTAATTGGGTAACCAGGCAGGAGGAGAAGGAGCCTAAAGCTGGCCCACATGCTTGCATTGAATTCCAGCAGTTAGCTAGTGCTGAGCCCTTGAGGAGTTGAAATAAAGACAAGTTGAATCTGGAGTCTATTTTTTGCTGTGATCTTTACTAGAAACTACAAATTGGGACTTGACAGCTGTCCTCACTGCTTGTTGCTTTATTTCAGGTGGTATTCTTTTGAAGGAACTAAGAGTTGACACTCTGGACGCCTGGCCTGGATGGCATGCATCCAGACAAGAATATGTGTCCATTTTTTAAGGCACCCTTACTCTTTCTTCTGTTCTTAATGCCCTCTGAGTATTGTGATTGAGGTTGTGGAGAGTGAAATAAATATTGCCCTGGAACTCAAGAGATATGATTATAGTCCCAAGTGTGCATGCACAGCATCTGCTTGAGCCAGTTAGCCCACCTGTCAGGCCTTCACTGCTTTCCAAGTATAAAAAGAGTGAGATTGTGGGTATTCCTCATCTGAATCTCTTTGAGCCCTAAGACTTTGAGTTTAAAATTAAGTATTTTCTGCTATTAAACTTTGACCAGGTGCCTAAAAATGGACTAGAAAATATGGAAAATATATAGAGTATACGGCATGTTTCTTGACCTCAAGAATTCTTTGGAAAAATAAAAAAGAGTGCTAAATGCTGTCGTATAGATGGATATGAAGGCCAGTCAGGAGAAACTGGCATGGAGATGCAGTCACCCAGAGAGAACCATAGTTTTCCCTAGGAATCGGTGAAGAGATTAGCCTTCTAAAGAAGTGGGCTTTGAGGAGACAGTCAAGGTAGTTCTCTAAGTCATCTATTTTCCACCTTTTTCATCTCATGGCACACGCACACTAATTACTACAATTCTGCACCACCACAAATAGTTTATTTTTTTGCTGATCTGATTAAAAAAATAGGTATAATTATGACTCATTCATACCAGACATTATTGTTGTGTTGGCTGTTGTCATTTTTTGTATTTGCCAATCTAATGGAAAAGAGATCAGTGCCCCTGACTAAATAGTCAGGTATTTCATGTTTTAAAAATTCTTGCAACACACCAGTATGCCTCTGTGCCATACGGGTTGAAAATGGCTGCTCTAAGCCATTGGAATGGTGCAAAGTATGGTTCAGGTTTGAAAATAACCCTATGGGAGGATGGTGCAATAAAGAGATTAATCAGACTGAAGCAGACATTAGTTAATGGGAAGCAATAAACATTGTCTTCTTAGATAGAGCCATAATAATGGGTGGTTTGAAATGATAGGCAAGGAAGTCTCAGAGTAGAAAAGAAAAACACTTTACACTTGGGAATATTTTGAAAAATAATATTTTAAAAAATATTCTGCTATAGAGTCACATACAGAACTAATGCAATTTCAATGTCCATTTACCTTTAGTATTTTATTTTATTATTTATGTATTTGTTTATTTTATTTTATTTTATTTTATTTTATTTTATTTTATTTATTTTATTTTATTTTGTAATCCTTACCCGAGGATATTTTCCATTGATTTTTAGAGAGAGTGGAAGGGAAGAGTAGTGACAGAGAGACAAGCATTGATGTGAGAGAGACACATTGATTGGTTGCCTCCTGCATGAGCCCTGACCAGGGCTAAGGATCAAGCTTGCAAGTGAGGTATGTGCCCTTGACCAGAATCAAACTCTTGACTGGAATTGAACCTGGGACCCTTCAGTCCACAGGCCGACACTCTATCCATTGAGCCAAACCAGCTACGGCAATGACCATTTACCTTTAAATAATAATAAAATACATAATATTTTTTTTAATCTTGCTAAAAATAAACAATTTCCTAAAGCAAAGGAAAATGTCAGTTCACTAATGTCATTTGCTTCTTATTTTAGCCAACCTATCAATCTATATTTTTCTCTGAACCAAAGTAAGTTGGCATTAAAGATATATAAATAAGCAAGTTGACAGTGGTTTAATTCAGAACATGTTCTAAATGATTCTCAGCAAAAATGCCAAAGGAACTAAAATAGAGTCAATATGGTATATCATGATCACAAGTCTTGAAGTTGAGTACCCAACTTCTTACCCATGTAATATATTTGCTCACTGGTCGACTCCTACATATGAGCATGCACTTTCTGTTGGTTCCAACACTCTGATCTCTTACACCTTTCCCACTGGACTCAGTAATGATACCTTTAGGGCACCTGAAGTCACTTCTTGATTAATCCATGATTAGAATTGGCACTGCCATTATGTGAGTAGTCCTTGCAGGACATGTAAACTCTCTGGCCTCTAGATTCATAGTTGGTAAATGAGACTGTTTTACTCAAGTGGCTCTAATTTTCCTTCTAATTCTAAAGTTCTGCAGTATGTAGCAAGAAATAACATTTTTTTAACATGATGGTGTGATATGACAGTTTGGAAATAGGGGGAGAAGGAAACTTTTAAAGACCAGATTAATGGAATGCAAATTACAGCCATATAACTCTTTATTTTAAATAAATTACCTAGTTTGTGCTGTTTTTTTTCTGAAGAACAAATCAGAATTCTTAAAGAAGTTTGCAAAATCAGAATATTATTTCCTGTCATGTCATTCTCCACCCACCTCCATTCAATTTTCAACTTAGAGGGAAGAAAGAACATTTTGAAAGAGTTTAGAATTAGGCTCAAACAGCGAGTTCTATGGTTTGAGATATTTTACCCATTTTAATAATAGCTGTACTAATGCTTTAGCAATTCATTGAGATCAGTGATTCTTTTAAATTAGCTACAGAAAAGTTCAACTTCTGAATAAAACTAGCAGGTTGAAATTCTTACATAACAATAGAGCTATTTCACAGAATTTAGTATATAGTATTTCAAATTCCCAATTTCTATTTCTTAATGGACAGGGCCATCAAGCAAAACTGACATTTATACAAGTTGAGCACACATCCATTTTATTTCCATAACTTGATCAATTGTTTTCTTGTCATTGAAATGAGCTGAAGCTATCACAGTTTTGATATGCCATCCAAGATTCTCTCTGTCTTCTCTTTTTCTCTTATCTAGCCAAATTTTTCAAGTTGTTATTTATTTCTCAAAATGAAATCTCTAAGGAGTACTTGAATAACACACATTTGATTCTCTTTCATTCTTTTTTATTGTTTCTTTGAGTGTTTTTTTAATTTGTTTTGTTTTTGTTTTTAATGGTGGGGCAAGAAGTACAGAAATAAATGATGGACAATTATGGTATGAGAGGTTTCTATAGTGATATAGGGAAAATGGATGCCCATCTTCTCTTCCACATCTTTCATTTAATGACTTAAAGTATAAATATTTGCCAGGGGTACTCAATTTGTGGTTCTATTTTTTAAAAATCTAAATTTTCACAATAAAAACATTATTATTGTTGTCTAGACTTATACACTTATCCCTCTGCCCAGACTTTCTCTACTTCTCTGAATATACTGATGACAAATGCCAATTTATTATTCTCCATATTTTTTATTTAATAAAAGCTTTAAAATATGATGATACCTGACATATATTGACAATCGTCATAAAGTTTGAATTTATGTGCTGAAATAAGCTCCCGGGAGCACACAGTGTTCACTTACTGATTCATTTCATATTTATTGAGCAACTATTCTAAACATATTTAGAATAATTCTTAATACAAAATAGTCCTGAATGTAAAATAGCCAGTCATTCAAAGAGTCAAAACCTAGAGGCAGGGAAGTGCTTGGTAATTTTGAGAAGAGGCTGATTTTTAGGAGGAGCTAGATCAGAGTGTGCAAGGCAGTAGTGGTATGAGAAAAGATTAGAGAGACTGAATGATATCATACTGTGAAGACTCATATAACTCATGTGCATGAGTATGTACTTAATTTTAAGCACAGTTTAAGCATATTTAGAATAAGATTATGCTTTAAATGATTTTCTGGTTGCAGGGAATGGGTTGGATTGGAATAGAGTGAAAACAAAAAGTCCAGTTAAGAAATAGTCCTGGAACACAACTATGGAAACTCAGACAAAATTGATTCCACTAGAAATGGAGACGAATGATCAGATTTTAAAAACATTGTAGAGGCAGAAAATTCAGGATTTGCAGTTAGATGGTCAGTAGAAAAGAATCAAGGATGACTTATGTTCTTTCTACTTGAGAAACTAGGTATTGGGTGGTATAATTTGCTAGGAGTGAGAAGACTCAAGGCAAACAAGTCTGTGTGTTTATATAAGTTGGCTCATGTGTGTGTCAAGGATTATAGCTATAATTAAGATGTCTGTAAAATATCTTTCAAGTAATGAATATGTCCAATAAGAAGCTGGATAGAGTAGTTGCAAATTTTGTGAAGAGTTATGGTCTAAAGATTGAACTTCAGAAGTCATTATCATGTAACCTCTTTTGAAAGCCAAGGGAACAGAGGCTATCTCTTGGAGAAATTTTTTAGATAGGGAGAAAAATAGAGATTATGATAAATATCCAACACATGAGTACATGGCTAGACAGAAAGGGACTCCTAAAACACGTCCTGAAAGTTTTCTCAGGAAACTATCAGAGGATATTCTACAACAAAAGCAAAAAATAACTGACCAAAATGTAAGTCCCCCCAAAAAAGAGGCAGAAGCATAATTTTAAACACAATAATAAATTTATTTTAATATTATATTTTACCTATTATTTTCAAAATACCTTTATTTTAAAATGTAACCATTATAAAACAATCATTAATGATATATATGGCATTATTTAGTGTGTTTGGTACTAAATCTTTGAAAGCTGCTCTGTATTTCTTCAGTATCCTTCAATTCATACCAACCACATTCCAAGTGCTCAATAAGCACATGTAACTCCTGGTTATGTGGACATTAAATGGACAGAATGTTGTGTATGAATGATTTTGTAGAGAGAGGAAACATATGAAAAAGAAAAATTTCATCTGAAAATATTTTATCTTTTAAAGGTACAAAAATACAATAAGTGTAAGGTTAGGTTATGGGACGTAAGAGGTGGGAAAATTGGCACTTCCACAAATGTAATAGAAAGATGTTTTTTTAAAAACAATTTTATTTATTTTTTTCTTTATTGATTAAGTTATTACATGTGTTTCCATATCCTCCCTTTGCCCCCCATCCCCTCCACTCATGCCCTCACCCCCCTGGTGTCTGTATCCATTGATTAGGCTTATATGCATATATACAAGTCCTTTGGTGCCGGGGTCTAGCCCCAGCGGGTCCAGGGGTCCCCAAAGGTGTGGACAGAGTCGGCGAAGAAGGAAGGACACGGAGACAGTGTTCAGTTGATCAGCAGCCTAGCCAGGATCTCTAGCCACAATCTCCAGCCAAGTTCTGGTCTGGATCTCCAGCGAAATTCTAGTTAGGATCTCCAGCCAGGTTCTGTGTCCATGTTCTCTTGCTAGGTTCTCCAGCCAGGTTCTCCAGGTTCTCCAGCCAGGTTCTGTAGCCATGTTCCCTCACTAGGTTCTCCAGCCAGGTTCTGTCCAGGTTCTCCAGCCAGGTTCAGTCACCAGATTCTAGTCAGGTTCTCTTGCCAATTTCTGTAGTCAGGTTCAGTCCAGGATCTTTTGCCATGTTCTCTCCAGCGAAGTTCTTCTGTCTGTAGGTTCTGTGTAGGTTCTGTCTTCTGAGTTCTGACTTCTAAGTTCTGAGTTCTAAGTTCTGTCTTGTTACATCTGTATTTATACCAGTTGATTCAATCCTATCAATCTCTATTACAAAGGTTAGGGTGTTTCTTATCTCCATTCCAGGGAGTAAAGATTATGCAGCTTAAGCATGATTGTTTGTAGTTAAAGTGATTAATTACCCGCCTGGCACTTAGTTAAGGGGTTTTATTCCCTCCCTAACTTCAGGGGAAAATCCCTACCTGGGGAAACAACCTTTCTCAGAGACCTTGGTTAAAACACATAGTGCCAAGAAGGTGAGCAAACATATCAAGAACAGTATGCCATATATGCCAGGTCCCTTGAAACAGCAAGCATGGACCGGCTCCCGGCACTTTGGTTGATCTCTCCCCCTTAACCCCACCCTCCCCTGGGATGCAGATGCTCGTAGAATAGATTTGTTCATGGGAAGACCAAATGTAAATTAGAAAAATTTTCTTCATGAATTGTGTGGCAAAATCAACTGAGTGGTATGAGGATTCAGTTCCATGTTTGCAGATAATTTTTTAGAATGTTGCCTACTGAAGCTCTTTGAAATAATTCTTAATACACGGTACTTGATAATGACACCAGTTCACTATCAGAACTCCCTTGTGTAGCCCTCTGCCTAAAATGTTAAGTGGGCATCTAAGTACACATGCAACCATGCCCTCCCTCCTTTTCATGCCCCCCTTTACTGGCTTATTAGCTTTGTTCTTTGGCTTCAATAGCAGCCTTCCACAATCCAATGGAATGTTGCTTCAATTTGAATTGAACAAATGTGTTTTGTTATAATCCTCACCCAAGGATATTTTCCCATTGATCTTTTAGGGAGAGTGTAAGAGAGAGGGAAAGACAGAGAAACAGTGATGTGAGAAACACATCAATTGGTTGCCTCCTGCACATGCCCTGACCAGGGTCTGGGCAGAGGAGGAGCCTGCAACTAAGGTACATGCCCCGGAACAGAATAAAAACCAGGACCTTTTGGTCCACAGACCGATGCTCTTGAACAAACGTTTTATTCTATCACTGGTAGCTTTTTGGTGTGTGTGTGTGTGTGTGTGTGTGTGTGTGTGTGTTTAAACAAACACTGCAATGTGTACTTTGTAGTCATGGTAGCTGTCTTTCTACCAGATAATGTTACTGGCATGAACTAAAAATGCATACTGAACAATTAATGGTGCTGCAGGATTTAACAGTTTCTCAACCTTGACATCCGCATCCCCAGCCCAGCATATATATATATATATATATATATACTCTCAGTAGAGTAGAGAGAAGCCTGAAAAAAAAACGAAAAAAAACCAAAACACAAACAAACAGGAAATCCAGGGATGGCAGGAAGGTCATAGAGAGCAAGAACAGAATGGATTGCTGTCCTGCTCTATTGAGAAAAATAAGAAGACAGGAGTTGAGAAGTCAGATTGTATAAAAGTTACTGCTTTGTTCTGTGGTGAGGAGGAAGAGGAGGATAGTGCAGTAGAACTCTTCCATTTCCAAGAATGCTGAGGCTTTTAAATACAGGTCACTCCAAATCAATCCACACTGCACTCCTCCAAAATAAAGAAAACACAAAAACAGCTCTTGATGTAATTTATTCTTTCAGACCTTGTGCCAGAGAGTTTTCTAAACATTTAAGCTGCCAGTAGTTTTCTTTCTTTTTTTTAAAAAGAGTCATATATCCCACTCATTTAACCCAGACTTTCTATTTTTAGCTTTCTCTTTCTGATGAAACCTTGCAGATCATGAAGATAACATTCTCTGAGGAAGATTAGACGTACTCCCAAGATTTGCTTCCTGTTCAACATTCTCTTTAGCTGTATTTCACTTTCTCCAGGTTTCAGTGTTATCTCTTGGTTTTCTAAATATTGCACAGAGTTTTGCTATAAGTTCTAATGTACAGTTGACTTTTGAACAACATGGGTTTGAAGTGCATGTGTCCACTATATGTACATTTTTTTCTTTTTTTTAAATATATTTTATTGATTTTTTACAGAGAGGAAGGGAGAGAGATAGATAGTTAGAAACATCGATGAGAGAGAAACATCGATCAGCTGCCTCCTGCACATCTCCCACTTGGGATGTGCCCGCAACCCAGGTACATGCCCTTAACAGGAATCGAACCCAGGACCCTGGAGTGCACAGGCCGACGCTCTATCCACTGAGCCAAACCGGTTTCGGCAGTACATTTTTTTCAATACAGTACTATACATGTATTTTCTCTTCCTTATGATTTTCTTTATAATTGTTTATGCCATTGGTAATGATGGCAGTCAATAGTAGGATATTAGTGGTTAAGGTTTTTGGAAGTCAAAAGTTATAAGTAGATTTTCTACTGGGTGGGATGTGAGTGCCCCTAACCCCCACTTTGTTTAAGGTCAACTGTACATGTAATCATAGGTGTGGAGAAAGATCATGTGTAATTCTTTGTTGCAGGTTCAATGAACTAGGGAAGGCAAGAGGAAAAGAAACAAAAAGTAGGAGCAGGATATTATCTATACTAATAAAAGAGAAACATGCAAATTGACCATACCTCTGCTACACCCACCAGCCAATCAGGAGCAAATATGCAAATTAATCCAACTAAGATGGTGGCAGCCACGGAGCTGGAGTGAGCAGGAGGCTTGGGTTGCCCCCGGCGATGGAGGAAGCCTAGCTTCCTGCCTGCCCTGGGTGGCCCTGCTCTCCGCTCAAGGCCACAATGTTTCAATTATAGAAGATAAATAAATCCCAGATACCTGCTTCCAGCCCACAGCCATGGCCAGCCTGAAAACAGCCATCAGCCCCTCACCCAGGCTGGCCAGGCACCCCAGGGGGACCCCCGCACACCCTGAAGGGGCTGTGGGCAGCCTGAAAACAGCCTTCAGCCCTTCACCCAGGCTGGCTACACCCCCATGGGGTGAGGATCCCCACTGGGGGGCTTGGCCAGCCTACAAACATCCACTAGCCCCTCACCCAGGCTGGCCAGGCACCCCAGCAGGACTCCCACCCTGATCGAGGACACCCTTCAGGGCAAACCAGCCGGCCCCCACCCATGCACCAGGCCTCTATCCCATATAATAAAAGGGTAATATGCAAATTGACCCTAATAGCAGAACGACTGGGAATGACTTGTCACTATGACACACACTGACCACCAGGGGGCAGACGCTCAATGCAGGGTTGCCCCCTGGTGGTCGGTGCGCTCCCACATGGGGAGCTCTGCTCAGCCACAAGCCAGGATGACGGCTGCCAGCACAGCGGTGGTGGCGGGAGCCTCTCCCGCCTCCTTAGCAGCGCTAAGGATGTCTGACTACAGCTTAGGCCTGCTCCCTGCTGGCAAGTGGACATCCCCTGAGGGCTTCTGCACTGCCAGAGGGATGTCTGACTGCCGGCTTAGGCCTGATCCCCCAGGGAGCAGACCTAAGCCAGCAGGTAGACATCCCCCGTGGGGTCCCAGACTGCAAGAGGGCACAGGCCAGGCTGAGGGATGAGGGATACCCCCCACCCCCAAGTGCACAAATTTTTGTGCACCGGGCCTATAGTATTAAATATTTTAAGATTATATTGGTTTATGTGTTTCTTTTCCATATTGTCTACCCTTTAAGTTTCCTACCTGGCCCAGAATCCCAAACTGGTTTCATCTGGGGAGCAACTTGTTTAGGATAGCATGAAGAGGAAATTGTGAAGAATGTCAGAAGAAAGCAGAAAGATGTTTTCAGAGAAACATCCATGTGAGAGAGACACATGGATTGGTTGCCTCCACATGCATCCCGACCAGGGCCGAGGATCCAGCCTGCAACTGAGGTACATGTCCTTGATCAGAATCAAACCTGGGACGCTTCAGTCCACGGGCCAATGCTGAGCCAAACTGGCTAGGACTATTCACCATTTCTTTAATGTGTTTACATTTATATTTAGGAAATGACATATAGTAATTAAGTTTATAACTCTGCCAAAACTTCAAATCAAATTTGTTAAAAATATAGATTAAAGGTTCAGGTTGTTTTCAATTCTGTAACTAGAGAGTAGGCATCCATAGTGTGTGTGTGTGTGTGTGTGTGTGTGTGTGTGTGTGTGTTTTGTATTTGGAACACTTTCACTTTTTTTAATATATTTTATTGATTTTTTACAGAGAGTAAGGGAGAGGGATAGAAAGTTAGAAACATCGATGAGAGAGAAACATTGATCAGCTGCCTCCTGCACACCTCCCACTGGGGATGTGCCTGCAACCAAGGTACATGCCCTTGACCGGAATTGAACCTGGGACCTTTCAGTCTGCAGGCCGACACTCTATCCACTGAGCCAAACCAGTTAAGGCAAACTTCCACTCTTTATGTGCCAACTGTATACTGATAGTGCTTGTCTAAAAATAAAATTAATTTTTTTTTAATTCTATGTTATTATTTTTCCTGTTTTACACCAAGCTAGGCACTACCTAGTATTGTCCTTTTACTTTTTATTGACGAGTAATACACCAGAATTGAGCATTTTGATTTTTAACCACTTAATGTTCCAATTTTCTTTTAATTTTCTAATTTTTATAAGCATTTTCCAATTTTCATCAACCAAACATAGTTGACTGTTAATTTCTCCCTGAAAGACCCTGGAAGATGGCTCCAAAATTAATGGTGTAAGACAAGTTTACAAACTGTAAGACTTTGAAGTGACAATTAGTGTGTCATTCTTTCTGAAAGAGCAGAGCACAGAACTGACTGCCACATTATAAGAACCTCTTGAGGCAAAATATGTTTTTTTTTTAGATGAGAAGACAAAAATTAAACAAATGTTGTCTTTCCCACCTCACTTCCCAAGTTCCATCAACATACATACTCACAAACACCCATACACAATTGGGAGAATTTTCCAGCAGCAAATTTCTTACTATTCTAAGAAATCAATGGCCAAGGGAATTATATTGAAATAAATCCTAAAATTCCACTTGAAAACATTTGGATTGACTAGCACAACTGCACGGTACCAGGTCTGCATCCTGTGATGATTTCTGAACTTCTTAAAGTAAAAAAATGTCAATGGTACTCAAAATTTGATGGCCAACTTGAGTAAGAAGCATCATAAAGATGAACTAACATTTTTTTTCCCCTTTTGCTATGTAAAATGGATATTCCAGTCTTGTTCCCAATATTAAGGGAAATACTTTTAGGTTTTTCCCATTGTTCATCAGCAATATTGGTTCATGATTTTGTTTCTTTGTAGTGTCTTTATTTGATTTTGGAATTAGGATAATGCTGGCCTAATAAAATGACTTTGGGAGACTTCACTCCCCTTTAATTATTTGTAATGTTTTGAGAGGAGAGGTGCTAGTTCCTCTTTTTATGTAAGGACTTCTGTTTGCTAGGAGTTTTCTTATTACTGTATTATAAGTTTCATTAGTTGTAATCAGTCTATTCAGATTCACTTTTGGAAGATTGTATTTCTAGGAATTTATCCATTTTGTCTAGATTGGCCAACTTGTTGGCATAGAGTTTTTTGTAATATTTTATTACAATCCTGTGGTATATTTCTGGAGTATCTATTGTTACTTCTCTTTCATTTCTTTCATTTCTGATGTTATTTATTTGGGTCTTTTTTTTTTTTCTTGATGAATCTGGTTAAAGGTTTGTCAATCTTATTTATCTTCAGGCATCACTTACAGCTCTGTCCAAACTGATATTTTAGGGTTTTAAAGTGTTAGAAATACATATTCTGCAAAAATTATAACACAGATTATAGTGGCAGAGGACTTGGGTCAGTCCTATCAGTTGCATTCCACACTGGCCTTTTCTCTTTAATGAAATAAGGAACAACTTTTTAAAACTCCTTGAACATCAGTTTACATAGCTATAAACTGTAAATAATTCACAGATTTGGAAGAATTGAAAGAATTAAATTATACAATAGATTTCTCACACATAGCATATTGTTGGGGGTCTATAATGAAAGATGCACCTATGCTAAGATGAGGAAACAACGCTGTTATACAAAAAGTAGAATTTGTTTTTGGGGTGTAGGGGTCGGATCTTCTTTATTAGAGCAGATTTTATCCTGGAGAATGCCGTTGTTGAAAAATACATGGTCTTTTCTAGGGATCGTTGGGCGACAATAATTTCAGAGGATACATTTTCAGATTCTCAAATTTATACATAATTTTTTTATTCTAAAGTTGAACTTCCCAAGAAAGTATTTGAGGTCAATTTTCCTGTTTGTGAGCTGTTTTTCACCCGACAAAAATCTATAACTCTCTATGATTCATTACACAGAATTTAAAAACTTCTAGATGTTGTAACATAGAGGGTGTGATGAAAATTTTTATTTAATGACCTTGACTCTTCCATCCCCAGAGTACTCTAAAAGAGTGCATTGCTGCTAAAGGAGGGTCCTAAGAAAGCAAAGCAAAGATAATTAAAGAATTGAATCCAGAGGTGCTTTATTGTATTCAGACCAAAAACTCATGTCAAGACTTTGTGACTTTATCTTCTATTCCCCTAATTACCTATCTCACTATCTATATATCTACCTCAATGAAAAGTCAGAGTGAGATATTGTTAGGTTGAGATATATTAACACTTTTATTTAAATTTAAAGATAAAGTTGTATTTTTTTTTTCTCACAGGAAGATGGTTGTAATCGGGCTGATTATTTTGACATTGATTGTTCTATATATATATAAGTCCTGCAGTGCTCATTAGGTTAAATGGTACTCACACATTTTTTAAAAAATGACAATGAGGGAAGTTGATGAAAAGCACTGTTTCATGGTAGCAATGAGTAATATTCACCCATGACATCATAAACTAATGGAAAAATGTCCAGATCCATCCATTTCATTAAAATATGTAGTTCCAATGAACTTTTGCATTTTCTATTTAATATTATTTATCATAATGATCTTTTTGTATTATTTTGATCAATTGTATATTAGTGATAATTATAATAATAACTCAATTGGAAAGAAGTTTTAATTTCTTCTTAGTGTTTCATAGTCACAGAAATAAAATATTAAAGTGCATTTTATATACATAATTGTGTTGCAGAGAAAGGTGATAGGATAATCAATAAAATACTTCCAAGCATAAAAATATATTAAATGATAAAATTATCTGGGGATGTATAATGGAAATATAACTTCATAGAGAATAAAAAAACACTGAAAATTTTAGCACTGCTAAAAAATTGTATTTCATCTGTTTTTATAATAATGGCAGCTTTCAAATAACAATATTTTGATTCCATGAGAGAGAGTTAATAAATTTAACAACTTTATATTGAAATTTCAACATTTATAATACACTTATTTTGTACCCTGTATCATAAATATAAGCTTATGATGAAAACTTTTAATGTCATCTTCAGTATTTGGGAGAGTAAATAGTTTGTCAAAAGTTTCTTAGTAGTATGTGAGCAAAAAGTTTGAGAACAACTGCCATGAATTGCTTATCAGGTATCCTAAACGAGCATAGGGAATTCTTTGGAAACTGCCCCCTGCTTTCTTCTATAGAACCAAACATAGTTTATGCACCTGTTTAATTTTTTATTTAATAAAATTTGGGAGATTTGGATAGAAAGACTTATTTTCCTCACCTGCACCTATTTAAAATACCATCAATCCATATTTTCATTACATGAAAAAAAAATGCTGGGAAAACTGAATATATAATGAAATTATTATAGTGCAACTGTGACCTCAGAAGTTATTAGGAACTGCATGTTAATTGCTCTCTCTGTAATTGCTCTGGGCAGGACCCTATATTTATAAATTAAAGGACATGTATTCTATGTCATGCTAAAGAGCAGCTCCATAGTAGTGTTTAGGAAGAGAAAGTCTATTGGTTTGGATGTCTTGATAGATCCTCTATTTTTGTGAACTATCTATTTAAGGCATTTTGATATCCATTATCATCAATTCTTCCAAAACATGTTGGAACCATTTTAAGGTTCTCAGTTGTGTCTAGGGCTTATTCTTTATGTACATGGTTCCTGAACACTGCGTTAGAGAATCTGCCTATCCCCTCTCAGTCAAGTCTAGAACAGAACGCCCTGTTTCTCTTCCCTCCTGAAATGAGAATTCCTCGTCATATATTAATTTTAGTACCACCAATCTTTCTAACACTTTTATCTTGTTCTCATAAGACTCCTCTATTTAAGTCATTTAAAATTCTATTGTACTATTCTATAGAACTATACTGTTTGCCACTTCATGTTTTTATAAAGGGTTATACTTCATCCTCGCATACACACAGAGAGGAGACAATGAAAGCAAAATATCATTTCCAGTATTTTAAAATGTTTTTGAACTTTCATAATATTTAAGAGAGTAGACATTCAATAAATCCCTAATGATGAATTGCTTGGTTCCATTTTGCTATATTTCTTCATTGAATCTTCTAAGTAATTACCTCTTTTTTACTTGCTATCAGAAACTTCTTTAAAATGAATCATTTGAAATTAAACTACTAAGGATAATAATTTATGTCTACTGTCCATTGATAGCCTTGTTTTTAGAGAGACTTTAAATCCAAATAATGTAATTAGAGTTATTTCAAATTGGAAGTAGTATTGCACAAAACCTAACCTACCTTTCCTCATTTTATGGATGAATTGGAAACCTTATAATTTATAGCCCCAAGGTCACAAAGCTAGTTAGTAAGACTGGTACACAGGCTTCTGACTTTTGATTAAGTGTTCTTGCTATAATAACATACTGCCTTTCAGACTGTAAACCAGAGCTTCCTTTTGATGAGCATGCTCTCAAACATATACCTCAAGCAGTTACTCATATGTCTCCTGCTTCCTTTTGCTTCTCTGTGAGTAATAAAAAATAAATTATGGATTGAAATTTGAAAACCCCAATGCACGACAATCAGTTATTAATAACACAGATACAGAGCAATTTCGCTGTCACACCTTGGAAGTTTTGTGGGCTTCTTTCCCTTTACTTCCTTTTTAGTTCCCTTAAGCTTATGGGAGATATCCAAATATAAATTAAGACCCCTATTCTTTTATGTAAGGTCTTTATTATGAAAGATAAAACCATCTTTCTTTAAGAAAACTCTATATTTTAGGCCAAGGGACAGTCTTCCAAACAAAGTGACAGATCCCATATTAAAATAGTTATCATGGTAGAAGTATTTTGACAGTTGAAGTAACAGCAGCAGATTTTATTATTGATGAGAGGCCCAGTGCACAACATTCATGCACTAGGGGATGGGGGTCCCTCAGCCCAGCCTATGCCCTCTGACAGCCCGGGACCCCTCATTCCTTACCACCCACCTGCTCACTGCTCCTTAGTGCTGTTGCGAGGCAGAAGAGGCTCCCGCTACCGCTGCTATGCTGGCCAGCTGTGAGCCTGGCTTCTGGCTGAGCGGTGCTCCCCCTGTGGGAGCGCGCTGACCACCAGGGGACAGCTCCTGCATTGAGCGTCTGACCCCTGCTGGTCAGTGTGCAACATAGCGACTGGTCATTCTGATCATTCCACTTTAATAGTTGCTTAGGCTTTTATTATATAGATGATAATATGCAGAGTTAGAAGAAAAGAAGAATAGTGACTTCAATGGAACATTAAAGTAAAAAGATTGAAATTGAAGTGTAATTTAAATTAGAATGTAAATTTTTAGGCTAACTTTGAAGAAGGGCTTGGAGCGGCTAGGCATAGCCTTAGCAGTAAAGAGCAGCATATGAAGTAGAGAGAGTCTAGCTACTCCCACAAGATAAGGAGCAGGGGTGACTTGGGTAATGATGGATCCAGAGATTTTAGCGTGACTTTCACTCTCACAGACTCAAGAGTAATTCTCCTGGTTGCATGGTAAATTCTCAGCTTGACTTTTCTTGCCCTTGCTGAAGTGGACGTCATGTGATATTTCCCTTATACCCCTCCCAGCAGCTGCCAATGAGCTAGGGTGAGATGCAGCAATTCTAATCTGTGTGTTGTTCATAAAGGACTGGAGAGAATTTGAGAAATGGGTACTCTCTCTCAATAATTTTCCCAAATATGTGTCTTCTTCAAAAATATTAGGGTGCTATATTAACACAGTATTTGCTTGGATATGAAAATATTTTATAGAAAGAAAATAAAAGCAAGACTGTGAGACATAATAGGGAGGTAATTAAAAGAAGGCATTTTTTATTTTCTTTCTCCCCACCAACTCATGACACAGGTTTCACACCTAGCTCCGCCTTCCCCCACAAATGACAGAATTTAACTAAGGTTCTCAAATGGGATGAGAGAAAAGCTAACCTGTCTTCTAGTTCAATTAATTTCAATAGCAGTTTTTTATGACTTATTTATATTAGCACCTTCCCAGATAACAGGAGTTCCCTAGAGAAAGTGGAATAGCTATTTTATTAGCAGTTTATAAATCTTATTATAGAACATGTGTTAAAGCCTAAAAATAAAAATAAAAATATGGAAATGGTAACTTAAATTTGAGAAAATAGAATAGGTTCAATCTAACAAGGAGAAAGAAAATTTCCTGAGAGTAGCCAAAATGAGTGGTTTAATAGCTGAGAAATAGAAACACTTTGGTGGCTGGCCTTCCTTAAAGGCAACTTCTCACTTATTTTATTTTTTCACTTTACCAAAGATCTCTCACTCAATGCTCATCTTTGGTGTCAAAAATTTTGCCCTAAAAGGAAAAAAAAAACACACACAAAAAACTCATTTTTTTTTCTTTTGAGAAAACTTGGACTTATAAAGAAGAGGGAAAAATCCAAACACAATGGTATAAAGGCAAAGGTTTACAAAGAAAATGCACATTCTATACACAGGAAACTAATTTAATAAGCAGGCTCTCCCTGCTAGCTTGCGATTAAACTAAATTGCCAGCCTAAACTTTTCTGTGCAGAATTTCAAATGTCAACACATTATATTGCGATTCCTCTTAATTTCTCACAAAGAAAATGCAAAATGAATTCATTATGCTGGAGTAAGTGGAAAAAATGATGAGTTTCTCCAGAAGAGTATGCAATGGGGAGAGATTGGGCAAGACGATTATATTGAGATATTTGAATAGCTGGCCATTAGCAAGAGCATCCCCATTACTCTGCCGATAATTATATCTCTTCTGCTATGACTTCCCAGTGGAATAATAGAATGTTCCCAGTGCAGAAGATAATGAAAAATACCATTCAGGTGGTACATATATGCCAGGAATAGAATGCAATATTTCTTTCTTTCCTTGATTTTTCTCCTCTTAGCCCCCATCAGCCCTAACTCCTTTACCTTGTCACTCTAATGGTGGACACCTACGAGATATATGTTAATATGTGTTTGGTTGTTCCATGCTATGTATGGGGAGAATAAATGTATATTGAAAATGGAGATGGCAATGGAATATCATTCTTCCAACATAATTATATCCTGTGCTTAGAAAGCCCAGTGTTTTGCTGAGTAGATTTTTGTTACCTATTATGTAAATGACTTTTAAAACCCACTATGGTGCAGAGTGAAGGCTTTAGAGGGGATCTTAGAAGGAAAAAAAACACACTCTTTTATTTTTCTTTGTAAGGAAAAAACACACAAGGTTGCATATGCTTCTAATTAATCCATCATTTTTGCAGACACTTTTCATTTTAGCAAACAAGTGAAATTAAACAAACAAAGAGGGAGAAAAAAAATGAGATCAAACAATAATACCCACTCATTTTCAAGAACATTTTCCCTCCCTTTCTCCTGTTCTTTTCTCTATTTTTTTCTCCTTTGAACGATTCATAAAACCTCTCATGTGTTATTGCCACCTTATCATACTGTGGCATTTTTATTACTATTTAGTTTCAGTTTGGGGAAATCTTGCTGGGTACTGTATGTCTTCACAAATTCATTAATTTTACAGAAAACTCAATTTGCATCTTACCTACCCCCCCCTGTCTTTCTGCGCCACTGTTGTTTTAATTCTGGATCCTTGATTGAGAGTTTCATTTTCAAATCATGCACTAAGAAGGAAAGTTTCACCCAAACAACTTATGTTTGCATCCTGTAGAGGGCAGTGAAATGTTACAATGGTTTTACCCTCCATAAGGGTTAATTTGAGAACTGCTCATTTTTCTGAGTTTTGCCACTCACTGGCAACCAGGACAAAGGAACAGCTAAATTACCCAAGGATACTATTTTTCCACTATTTATGTTTATAGTCAGGGAGGTATACCTCATTATGTGAATGTTTTCTGGTTAAAATTTTTACCTGGGAATGTATTCTGAATGCATAAAGTTAAAATATATGTGGACAAGTGGCTATGGCTCAAACCACAGGAAACAAAGTGTGTGTGTTCATGTTGCAGTGTTAGGATCCATACTCAATCTTTAGTTAATATCCAACTACAGTCAAAGGACTGATAAATACAGTCAATGCTTAATGGTAATCTAACAAGAAATTAGGACCACTTCTAATGTAGAAGGTTTAATTTACAAATTGCAGGCACACACACAAAAAATTAAAATTACATTTATTTATAATTTGCATGTTTTATCATCAATATAGAACATTACTTAGCTTAGTGCAATGATGAAAATTATTTTTTTATTTTAATTAAATTATGTGTATATGTTTTAGGAAATGTCCGGTTTCAAAGAAAATTTAAGGTATTTCAGCCTATTGATCTCTAAACTAAACAAAATTTAAATTTAGTATAACACAAAGTATGTGGTTGTATATAGTATGTTTGTGTGAATATATACTTTTGGTTACTTATAATGACGTATACTCAATTTATTGTGTATTTTAAATACCCTAACATAAGGATCTTATTAATTACTAGAGGTCCGGTGCATGTAATTCTAGCACGGGTAGGATCCCTAGACCTGGCCAGCGATCAGGGCCGATGGGGACCTTCTGGCTGCTGGCCAGGGCCTTCCTTCATTCTGCGCTGCCCCCGGTGGTCAGCACATGTCACACTGAGCGATCAAACTCCCGGTCTCTTGGTCGAACTCCTGAGGGGACACTTTGCATATTAGCCTTTTTTATTATAGATGTAATAGACATATAGCATACTTTTGTGTTCAGTGAACAATGAAAAATGCCATGGTATAACTAAATGCTTTCTCAAGTCTCAAATCTATATAATGAAGTCAGTGTCATTAGTGATTGATTGAAATCTATATACCACACTCTGGCATATAGGCAGAAAAAAAGCACAACATTTTAATTTATACAGCATAGAACAACACACTTCAGCTTAGCTTTACTCTGGATTGGACTACCATAGTTATCTCCTGTTTTTATTCTCCTTTCTCTCCTCCAATGACTTGTAATTATTTTTCCAAATTGTTTCCTTTTTTCTTAGAGATGTCAAAACCTACCTCTGTGGTCAAGGTCTTGACTCCATCTGAATTCTTGAGTTTCTTCACCTTGTGTATGTTTTTGTTTTTTTGTGTTTGTCATTTTCTTTTAGACTGTCCGTACTGATTCCATTCTAAAGTCTCACTTTCTGAGCCTACTGTTACTTTTCCAATATTCAAATTTACAAAGTTCTTAGGGCAGAGGGAATTTCCTCACAGCCTGAGGTACATCTTTCATTAAGCAGCAAGTACACTCCCAGGAAGGTTTTCTTTCTTCATTCTAATATCAGGTTCTTATGTGATCTTTCTAATTGTATTAGTTTTGGATAATCTAATATTTTTTTAAATATATATTTTATTGATTTCAGAAAAGAAGGGAGAGGGAGAGAGAGATAGAAACATCAACAATGAGAGAAAATCATTGATCGGCTGCCTCTTGCACATACCACACTGAGGATCTAGGGAGTGAAAGTTTGAGTGATATTGTAGATGTTGTCACAGACTGTGTGATCCATAGTAGTCATCTCAAAGGCTCACTGAAATTCACTTTTCCACTTTCCCTAATTAATAGTCACTGATCCCTTATTCCTTCATCTCTTAATTGAACTACTTGTACAAAAGTCCTTGACTCAAAGTAAGATAGTCTTCTTAAAATACAAGGAACATAGCATGTGACAATACTATGAGATGGTGACATGTTTAGATGGCTCTCAATTACAGATTTCATAAAATTTTGAAGTATTGACTGGATTATTTGAGATACAACATAGCATTTGATATCCTCATCTTCTAAATATTATCAATTTGCAAATAGACTAATCAACACTAATAAAAGAGAAAAATGGTAATTGTCATATAAGCTACACTTTTCATTGGCTAATCAGGGCTATATGCAAATTAACTGCCAACTAAGATTGGCAGTTAACTGCCAACAAGATGGCGGTTAATTTGCATATGTAGGCACAATGCAGGGAGGCGAAAGGGAAAGCAGGAAGAAGCCCCCTGCCACTGACAGTGATCGGAAACCCAGGGGGGAGCTAAGAGCTGGGGGGCAGGACAAAGGTGGGCCTGGGGCCGCCTTTGCCCTGCCCCCCAGCCATGATTGGAGAATCAGGTGCCTTTTCCGCCCTGGCCAGTGATAGCAGGAAGTAGGGGTGGAGCCAGCGATGGGAGCTGGGCACGGTTGAAGCTGGCAGTCCCAGGAGCTAGGGCGATCGTGGGGCCGCTGCAGCTGCGGGTCCCCGCTGCCCGAGCCGGACGCCTCAGCCAGAGGCGTCAGGCCTGGGCAAGGGGCCGATCCTGCGATTGGAGGGTGATGGGGGTCAACGCCTGAGGGCTCCCAGTATGTGAGAGGGGGCAGGCTGGGCTCAGGGACACTCCCCCCAACACACACACCCAGTGCACGAATTTCGTGCACCGGGCCCCTAGTTATTATATAAACAGAATTATAAAATTCTGAGTTATATAAATATTGTATTTACTAGGTATACAGTGATAAAAATTATGAATGTTATTTTGTAGGATAGCAAAAAATAAGTATGGCATACTTTAAACTTTAAAAGAAAAAAGGATCTATCAAATCTCACTAGAGGAAAAAATGGTAAAACCTTTAAATTCTAACTTCAAATTGTTAATGAAATCTTTATATTTTTATAACAATTCACTTCAGAAAATTTGGCATTTATTAACTTATCTAAATGTCTCTGTGTGGATATTGATTCAATATTTCAAATTATCTTTGGTAAAAAAATACCCAGATAGAATTCTCACTTTGTGGGAGAGAATATCAATAGAATGACTGCCACACAGTATAAATATTTGTGGGGGGAAAATGATCACTTTAGAAAGTACCTAAGTTTTATGTATTATTAATTCTTTTAAACTTTTATTGGTTTGTTTCAGCTTTATTGAGGTGTAATTGACAAATAAAAATTCTATATATTTATGATATTTTTATGGAAGTTTCATATCTAGCTCATGGGATTGTAAAATTGTATAAGCATTTCATTAAGTTAGATATATATATTAAATCTATGATCCAACCATTATACTTACAGGTATTTACCCAAGAGAAATGAAAGCATGTGTACATGGAAACAAATGGGTGTCCAACTGTTTATAGCAGCTTTGTTCATAGCAACTCCAAATTGGAAAAACACAAATACAAGCAGTCCTTGGGTTACATCAGACTTGACATACATTGTATTGTGGCTATGTCGCCATCTCCCATTTATTTATAAAAAAAAAGTTCCCATCATTTAGACATATGTACGTATGTGCTTTATGTTTTTTATTTATTTACCACAAGTAAAGGTCAGGAATTGTTATCTTTCTTTTTCTTTTTTTTTTTTTTTTTTTTACTGTTTCACTTCATTACTGCTGTGTATGTGCCCGCATGTGAGTGACGTAGGTGCTTATGTAGCTGGGTTCCAACTTACGGAGTAAATTGCATTATGTCGCGCTGTAGAAATGAATCTCCAATGTAACCCAAGATCCTACTGTATTCATTGACCATAAAATGGCTAAATAAATTATAGTATAACTAGAGGCCCAGTGCCCGAAAATTCATGCACAGGAGTGGGGGTCCCTCAGCCCAGCCTGCCCCCCTCTCACAGTCTGGGAGCCTTTAGGGTATGTCCTACTGACAGCTTAGGCAACTGAGCCAATCAGGGGAAGGCGCCACCCCCATCATCTCGCCACAGCTGCCGCTGCCAGCCACCAGGCTGCCTGCTCTCAGCCCTTGCAGCTGCCTTAGCTGGCTGACCTTGGCCCTCACAGCCACTGATGCTTTGTCCAGGAGGATGTCAAGAAGGACTTTTGGCTGTCTGGTCTAATTTGCATATTATGCTTTTATTATTATAGATTATTATAGATTATATGATGAGATACTACTCTAATATAAAGGAACAAATTACTAGTATGTGCAACAAAATGAATAAACTTCAAGTTATTATGATATAAAGGAGGGAAGTGTTAGCTTTACAGTGGAGAAACCTCATAAACATCACCTGAGACAGGTGATTATAGTCAACATAAGTAGTGATAGGTACATTTGATAATTCGTACCCTTGAATGCTATAACAAAAATGGCACTTTACCTCTGTGGTTTTCCTCACCAAAAATTACAAGTCTAGTCTAATCATGTGAAAAACCTCAGACAATCTATAATTGAGAAACATTCTACAGAATATCTTTAAATATCTTTACCAAATATCTTTAAAAACCTCAAGGTCATAAAAACAAGGAAATTCTGAGAAACTGTCATATCAAAGAAACATAAGAAGACATGATGGGTACATTTAATGTGGGGTTCTGGATGGGATCCTAGAACAGTGAAAGGACTTACAGAAAAACTAAGGATTCAAATAAAAAGCAGCCTTTACTTAATCATAATGGATCAACTTTGGTTCTTTAATTGTAATAAATTCACCATACTTATCTATACTAATAAAAGGGTAATATGCTAATTAGCTGGATAAACCAGACGTCTTCCAGACATCCTTCTGGATAAAGCTATTATGGTGGGGACCGAGGCAGAGGCAGTTAGGGGTGATCAGGCAGGCAGGCAGGTGAGTGGTTAGGAGTTAGCAGTACTGGATTGTGAGAGGGACAGGAGTGGGGCCCAAACCTGCAGTCGGGCATCCCCTAAGGGGTCCCAGATTGGAGAGGATGCAGGCCAGGCTAAGGGACCCCACCCCATGCACGGGTTTTGTGCACCAGGCCTCTAGTATTAATTATAAAGGAAATTGGATGTGAGGTATATAGGAATTCTCTGCATAATTTTATTAATTTTTCTTTAAACCTAATACTGTTCTAAAAAAGGTTATAAAATAGTATGACATATATAAAAATGCCAGCAACATTAATGCACATATTTTACAATTTAATTTAAATTGTAAAACAGATTAATCTTAAAAGGAGGAATGTAGTTGCCTCTTGGGAAGAGAAGTGTAGATTGACCAGTCAAAGAACTTTCTGGGATGAAAATAAAGTTGTATATTTTGATAGGGGTAAGAATTACATGAATGAGATCATTTCCCCAAACTCATGGAATTGTACACTTTAAACCTGATTACTTAATGATATGTAAAACACACTTCTTTTTTTTAATTTTAAAAAAGTTACTGAGAGGCCATAATGAAGTATTCAAACCTAAGTCTATTCAGCCCCCTTCTTTCTGATTTAGTTGTCATCCATCTGAAATGAGAATAGATGTTCTTTGCAGCTCTTTGCCTTGTGAGATCTTTGTACAAAAGCCATTTGGTAAGTACAAAGGCTCATTGTGACTGCGCAGGATGACTCACTGCCAGTTGAACTTTTAAATAGGGAACTTTCCTCCAAAATCTTACCTCTTTTTGTTTCTTGATTTGAATACATGCCGACATCCTTCCCCTTGCTTCTGTGTTAAGTTCTCAAAAAGAAATGAACCCTTTTTATAATCAGGATAAAAATTTCTCCTTATTATCATTTTAAAAAAACCACATATCATTGAACTCAATTTTATTAGTTTTCTTGTTACTATTTGTTACTCAAGTGTCCTTATAATTTTTCACATTTTTTCCCCTGAAAAATAACTGTTGTGTTGAACTACAAAGCTCTTATCTTTATGTATGTACTCTAGATACATCTTGCCATCATTTGAGTTTCATTCTCTTTAGTATTTTAAGTGTCTATTTTAATGAAAAAATATTTTTAAATTAAAGGATAGGAGAAAACAAATGAAGAGGGGATGTGAGGAATGAAGATAGAATACTAAAAGGTAACAAGAAAATATGACTCAGTCAAAGTTACCCAAAACAAGCTAATGGAGCTATATGCATCATGGTATTCACTAAATTAACCATGTCTGCTGTTTTCCTTTAAGATTTTTCCCTGAGTTTTGCACTATGTGGAATCATTAAGGATATATTAATGTAGGCTTATGACAAAGGTAAATATTGTGTAAAATTGACTGTGGTATCTTTTAGAATTTCAATGAACTCCACGATTTAACTTTGCCTCATCATGACCTACAGCCAATCTTATTTTATAAAAATGTGTGTTTTAATGTAACATAAAGACTTTTGAGACTCAAAGCATCCAAGGAAAGCTACAAATTAATACCACATGACTCTACATAAAGTTTGTTTACATAGAATTTTAGTTTTTATAATATTCAGATTAAGATGTTTGTCATACAATACATACATGGAATAGTAATCCCCTGAGAATTAGTATACAACAACTATAATTAAAATTATTATAGATTCCAAATGTATATATTGTTATTTCAGTGACCAACTATCACTAAGAACTTTATATATAACTAGAGGCCCAGTGCACAAAACTCATGCACAGAAGGGGGGACCCGCAGCCCAGCCTGCACCATCTCGCAATCTGGGACCCCTCGGGGGATGTCCAACTTCCAGTTTAGGCCCGATCCCACAGGGATCCCCCAACTGCTGGTTTAACCCCCATCCTGCAGGGATCCCTGCCTGATCACCCCTAACCACTCTGACTGCCTGCCTGACTGCCCCTAACCACTCTTCTTGCCTGCCTGATCACCTCTCACTGCTCACCTGCCTGCCTGATCGCCCCTAACTGCCTCTGCCTTGGCCCCTGCCACTGCAGCTTCATCCAGAAGGACATTCAGAATGACATCCATAAGGTTGTTTAGCTGTCTGGACTAATTAGCATATTATGCTTTTATTATTATAGATAGAGGCCTGGTGCATGGGTGGGGGTCAGCTGGCCTGCCCTGATGGGGGCCCTGAATGGGCCCCTAACTACTTGCCTGCCTGCCTGATCACCCCTAACCACCTCTGCCTATCTGCTTCATAGCCCCTAACCATTGTACCTGCCAGATTGCCCCTAACTGCTTGCCTGCCTGCCTGCCTGATCACCCCTAACCTCGGCCCCTGCCTCTGCATCGGCCCCTGCCTCTGTGGCTTGGTCCAGAAGGACATCTGGAATGAAGTCCGGGAGGTCATTTGGCTGTCGAGTCTAATTAGCATATTATGTTTTTATTATTATAGATTTTTCTGGAGAAGTGCAAAGTGCCATTTAATAAACATTTTCTGTTAATAGAATGTCTAGCAACTGATATTCTGCTGCATTTATCTTCTTACTTACCAATGATATAATGAGGGTTCAAGAGATTCATGGAGCTATGTTGAGTAATTTTACGTATAGGAGAGGGACAGAACTCTTAGCCATGTGGAGGTGGCCACACAACAATGGGCATTGAGTGAAATGGGTGAAAGAATTTCAGAAACACAGAGCAATTATCAGGGGCAAAAGAATCACCCTCAGTAAGAAGTCAATAAATGTTAATCAAGGGCAATGAATAAGTATAGATTTACAGTGTCTAGTCAAAGAAAACACTGTAGAGCAAAGCTGCCAAGTATGGTATTATCATGGAGCCATGATCATCTAAGGGAGTTTGATCCAAAGCAAGGGGAAAAATTAAAATATAGATTGTTCTCATAAATGGACTGACAAGACTGCTTCAGGTCAATATCCTCGAATAAGGCATTGAAATGAAAATAAGGGAACCATTCTGACAGTTCATTTGTTGGGAAAACAGAAAAGCTCAAGTACTGAAGAGACCTCAAAAACAGTACTCAGTAGATACCCTAGCTGTTTTTATAAATTAGAATAAAATTTGAATAAGTAATTTTAAGTCTCTTGCTCTCATATCATTTCTAATATTCCTGAATATATAAGAATAAGTTTCAGCCCTAACCAGTTTGGCTCAGTGGATAGAGCGTCAGCCTGCAGACTGAAAGGTCCCAGGTTCGATTCCAGTCAAGGGCATGTACCTTGGTTGCAGGCACATCCCCAGTAGGGGGTGTGCAGGAGGCAGCTGATCGATGTTTCCCTGTCATCGATGTTTCTAACTCTCTATCCCTCTCCCTTCCTCTCTGTAAAAAATCAATAAAATATATTAAAAAAAAAAGAATAAGTTTCACCGTTGCCCATTGGCTCAGTGTATATAGCATTGGACTGTAGACTGAAGAGTCCTGGGTTTGATTCTGGTCAAAGACACATATCTCTCTGCTGCAGGCTTGATCCCTCGCCCTGGTCAGGGTAGGTGTGAGAGGCAACCAATTGATGTGTCTAATCAATGTTTCTCTCTCTGTGTCTCTTCCTCATCCTCCCACAATCTCTAAAAACAAAAACAAAAAACAAAAACAAAAATCAATAAAAAAAAATATCATTGGGTGAGGATTAACAACAAAAACAAAAGAATAAGTCTCCTGATATTTTTTCCAAATAATATCTTCATGGTTGCAGACAACAGCACTACATCTTAAATATATATGAATGACCATGGAAAACTCTTTTGCAAAGTTTGGTTTAGGCACAGACTAATATTTCTAAGTGCTAAAGAAGGTATAAAATAAAGGGAGGAATAGATACTTTGCTGTAAGGGCATTGCTAGATAAATATTTATGGCAGTAGATGAATATAATATATATGTGGCTGAAGGGTAAAGAGATCAGAGGTAGTAATGAGACATTCGAAAGAAAACTGTAAAGATGTAGTGGAAAGTACCAGGGAAAGTCAATTCATAGGCCAGAACCTAAAACATAGACATTTACATATAAAAGGGGAGAGGCAAGAGGAAGACATTCCTGACAAAAGAAGCAACATAAATAGTGACTTACACTCTGAAGAAAGTATATTCCAAATGTGGAGGCTTGGGAGTCCGAGAGCATATTAATCTGCAGTAGAGGGTTTTTTGGTTTTGTTTTTTGGAGGTGAGGAGGGGGTGATAGGGAAAGAAAAGGACATGATCCAGTCTTTACTCCAAGTCCAGATGAAGGAACTACCACACAGTTTAAATCATTAGCCCAAGCTCATGTAGCTAGTTAGTAATAGAGCTAAGCATTTTCTACAAACTGGCTCAAAAATCCATGCCTTAATTACCGTCATACCAAATCTCCATATTGATTAGGTAGAGTTTCAAGTTTACAGTCTACCTTTAACAAGTTTTCTAGTCCTATATGAAATTGCCAATGAGAAACTTTAAATAATCCCAACTTACATTTTAGAGGGAAAATTTCAAACAAACAAGGAAATGAGCAAAATGATGCGATTATTGTCACATTGATTTAGCTCCAAAAGCCGTGGCATTAACACTCATCTAATTCAGCCCACAAATTGTATCATGTAATTTTTCAGGCAGGAAATGCACATGCAAAGAAGAGGTGTCAATTTGACTCAAGCTGCCTGGGAGAACCTTTAAGTATAATTTCCTCTAGGTTTCTATTGGGGTATTTAACCTGCTTTGGGAAAATGTCACTCATACTTATTACTTCAGTCTTTCTTGCCAAAGAGGTTCCAGTTAAAGCCCCAGCAGGGATTGCACCACGAGCCCCATTTTTCAAGGGCTTTCTAACTCAGTCACAAAAATTGGATCTGGGTGCAAGCCGGTCCCAATTGTGGTGCACTTTCTAGCTTGTTTGTTATAACCAGATGTATTTAAATTTTGTTCAGCTGCTTCTGAAGGTGGAAGGAAAATGACATTTTCTGTTTTTCAGATGAATTTTGGCAATGCTGGGAATCCAACGGGAGTCTGATTTTCAAATTAAACATGAACTTTTAGATTCTATTAGGCCCATACTTTGGATCTGGGGCCACTGCCTGTGGGCATTTCTATTAACAAGCAAACAGAAAATAAAACCCAGTGGAAATCATCCAGTTAAAAAGGAGCTAATAATTCAGTTCCATCTCAGGCCTTATGCTAATAGTCAGCCAATTGTGGCATGCCTTGACCTCTATGGGAGATGCATTCTGGCTCTGAGAACAGCCGATTGGGAGTTTGGACCCAGATACAATTTTGGTTAGAAATTGAGAAGCAGACATACTGAGAAAAGGGATTTTTGACCACAAAAGAACTATATAGGAGGGGAAGATAAATTAGTTTCAATCAACAAATATGTTTGAGCACCTACTATGTGTTCAAAGACTGAATAGAGCGTATTCAGAGGGGGCAGTCAAAATATTGTATAAGATGTAAACAATGCAAACAATGAATGCAAACATTAAGAAGATGGCTGCAAACCAGAATGTGTCAATATGTTCTGCAGAGAAGTGTTCAGGGACAGAAGGACTCGCTTTTACTGTGGAAAACACGCCATCATTCTTTCTTTGTGCACCAAGGGGAACTTCAACCAGCTTCTGGAGTATTTGGCAAGGACAGGGAGGGGAACTGCATGAGGAGAGATGCAGAGTGAGGATGAGCTCGGCACTTTCAAACAATCATATTGGCAAGACCAGATGGACTAGATTGTAGATGGTTTTATATGCCAGAGTAATGCTTATGGTTTGTTTGTTAATGTTTAGTAGAATTTGTAAATTCAATGAGGACATTTTTTAAAGGGAAAGAGACTTAATATGATGATTTAGAACAGAGGCTGGGAAGGCCCATGGAATCATTTGGTCTGGCCCTGTCAAGACAACCAACCACATGTATGAGATTTCAAATTTAATAAATCTAGGAGCTCTTTTCATAGCAACATAAATTTATATTAAATGGATTATATTACACAAATGATGTTATAAATATCCAAATGGCCCTTGACAGAGAAGAGGCTCCCCACCCCTGATTTAGAAGATTGATCGGGCTTTAGTCACAAGGAAGAATGGAATTTAAGCCTAAAGAAAAAAAAAAGGCAGAAAAGTAGATTAATTAACATGGATCTAAACTTTGGTGATTTTTAGAAGGAAGAAAATATAGCTTGAACTCAGTTTTTTATTTTGTGTGAGGAATGGGAGGAAGGATAGAGAGAGATAAGATGTGAAATATGAAAAAAATATGGAACATGATGGCCTGAGGGCCTGGCTCTGAACCAGCTGAGGTTATTTTGCTCTGAACCTCAGGTGGTGGGTGTGTTCTGTACAGCAGCCTCAGCATAGGCATCAATGTTAGGGGCAGGTACACCTCCTCATTCTTCTTTGTGTTTTAAAGAAGATAAAATTTTGAAATTTTCCTCTTATAGAATTAAACTATCTATGGTGAGGCAGAGTTGTTGCCTAAGTTTTACCCCCCCCCCTCTTTTATTTTTTATTTTTAACTATAAACATGTATGGGTTAAGAAAAAGCAAAAAGAGTAAAAACTACATCCACATTAACAACCCATTTTCTTAAACTTCCTTACTAATAAAGAGGCCAGTGAGGTTCATTTTTTTTTTCATGTTTATTGAGGTATAATTAAAAAATTGTATATATTTAAGAAGTACACTGTGATAATTTGATATACTTATACATTGTTGGAACTATTACCACAATCAAGTTCATTAACATGCTCAGTGAGATTTAAATAGTAACCATTGGGTGGGACAGTCAAGAAAACTTTTAAGCCGAAACCGGTTTGGCTCAGTGGATAGAGCGTCGGCCTGCGGACTGAAAGGTCCCAGGTTCGATTCCGGCCAAGGGCATGTACCTGGGTTGCAGGCACATCCCCAGTAGGAGATGTGCAGGAGGCAGCTGATCGATGTTTCTCTCTCATCGATGTTTCTAACTCTCTATCTCTCTCCCTTCCTCTCTGTAAAAAATCAATAAAATATATTTAAAAAAAAAAAAAAAAGAAAACTTTTAAAAAGGAGTTGACTGCTTTGAAAGCTGGTGGTCCTTTCTTCATACCCGCTTCCCCTGCTTGCTGTAGGGACACAGATATAATGTCTGGAGATCCCGCAGCAATTTTATGCCAATAGAGTTAAAAGTGGAAGCCATGTATGATAATAGCAAAACAAAAAGACAGAAGGGTCCTCCATAATACAAAACCCGCCATACCAGCACTGCACTGCCAACCTGTGGACTTGATATAGGAGTCTCCCTTAGTGAAAATTAAGCCCTACTGTTATTTGGAGTTATTACCAGCATCTCAATGCATTTCTAATGGACACATTGAAAAAGCAACATTTATTAAGCATAGAAACCTTGAAGATGTACAACTTTTTTTCAATTATATTTTCTGTGATTAAAATCTGCTTAGAAATAGATTAAATGTGCTAAAGCAAAAATGGTCTTGTCCCTAGACCTAGTGAAAGACTGAAACCCAGTAAGTTTTACTGGGAAACATTCCCAGTAAGGAAATGTTTCTTGAATGAATCTGTGGATGGTCAAATAAATAATAAATATACAATTTTCTCACTCCCACTATGGTTAATTTTACTCTTCTAATTCCTGGTGGCTGGCATTGGCACCCTTGCATCTCATCTTACCGAACAGGAAAAAAGAAAAAGAAAAATTCATATTAGTCAAATATTGTTTATTTTTAACTCTTTAATATCTCAGTGGATTACTAGTTTAATAGATTGAATACAATCATGTTAAGAGATCTTGGAGATACTGAGTTAAAAATGAATGTCTAAATAGGCCTGGCAAGTGCTAATATACTAAACACTTTAAAAAACACAAATTCATAAAAGAAAGGCTTTTGCCAAACAGGAAAAAAAAATTAAAACAACTTAAATGGTGAGGTCATAGAAAAAGAAGTGATTTTAACATATGGAATGGTGTTCAGCCTCACACTATTACACATCAGTAAAAGAGAAAAATAATTATTTTAAACTTTTAATATTAAAAATAAATATCAGAACATTTGTGTGGAGGTAGGGAAATGTGATCCTATCATTGTTGGTAGGAGTACAATATGATGTGACCAATTTTCTGGGCAATTTTATAACATCTACCAATATTGATAGTATATACTTATATAGGGATTGACCTAGTAATTCCACTCAAAGGACTTCATTATTCAAATACTAGAGGCCTGGTGCATGACATTCATGCACTGTGGGGGGGCCTCCCTCAGTCCAGCCTGTGCCCTCTCGCAGCCTGGAAACCCTCGAGGGATGTCTCCAGGCCTAAGTTGGCAGTCGGACATCCCCTTAGGGGTCCTTAGCACTGCCTTGGAGGCAGGAGAGGTTCCTACTGGCTGAGTGGTGCTCACCCTGTGGGAGCACACTGACCACCAGGGGGCAGTTCCTGAGTTGAGCGTCTTCCCTGTGATGGTCAGTGCGTGTCATAGCGACCAGTCATTCTGCTGTTTGGTCGATTTGTATATTAGGGTTTTATTATATAGGATACTTGCACATATGCTCAGAGATGTATATGCAATAATGTTAGTTATCAATGGGAAAAAGAATATGAAATATCCTATGTTTTCACTGAGAAGTTCTCTATAGTTATCTGTTTTTAGTATTATGAACATTTATTTACATAATGAAATACTAAGACTAAAAAAGGTGAATCTCTATGTGCTAAGATGGAAATATGCATAAGATACATAAATAAGAAAGATGATGAACAGGTCTTGTGTATAGATGCCTGTACATGTATAAGCTTTTAGAGCATAAAACAACCTATTGGTTAGTGTTCTTCATCTTCCTAAGATCAAAAGCTGAAATCTTACGTCTGAGGCAGTTATTTAGTAAACTTTGTCAACTAGGAGAGGGTATTAGAATGGTACGATGCAATTTACCCCCACTACTGGAGAAAGAAATTAAAGTTATCTTTTATACTGACACCATTCTATCACTTTCCTATGGGTCCCATTGCAAAGTAATATTTAATACCTGAGCAGGGAATCCAGTCCACAAGTAGGTCTTAGTAATATGAGAAAGCAAGCTCTAGTTACTCTGATGAATACTTTACCTGCTTCATGGGAAAATTAAATTTTTCTTGCCCTTGGGCTGATCAGATCAGGCCCATGAGATGTTGTGTATCTTCTTCAGCCAAAACACCAGCAAGGTTATTGGTCATTAAATTATCCATTCTGTACTCCAGCATTATTATTTGATTTAAAGATATCCTACAGTAGTGAATCCCACAGACCTATTATCACTATATTTAAGGTTATTGCCTTTAATTTGTTTGAAATTTGCCAGCCTCCTGCATTGCCCCTGGTATCTTCTTTCCTGCTGTATCAAAGAACAATAGAATTTTCTTTCCTTCTGTGCTGTCAGTTTGCTTATGTTACTTTCCTAGAGTGCTAATGACTCCATATTTCATTACCTTAAGGGTTCTCTCACCTTGCCCCCAGTTTCCTTATTTTAGCCCAGTATATCTATCTTTTAAAAGATAACTTTAAGGTTCAGTTGTGGACCTACTCCAGGTTAAATAGTTCGTGACAATGATAAATATCTACAGTGATGGGTGACCTTGAAAATGACTGACATTTTAATTTTGCTTGGATGTGATCTGAAAAGCCAAAAGGCACAAATATTATCTGGAAATTTTACACAACTATGGCAAAATTTTTATTATTTTCCCATAGACAGATGTCTAAGAGATAAAGTAGCATAGTAGGGGAGAGGGGGAAAAAACCCCACATGTTTTGGAATGAGGCAGAACCAGTTTTTAAATTTACTGCCTAGTTGCAGCACCTTGGTAAAGTTACATAAACTCTATAAGTTTTAATTTATGCTATAAAATAGATATCATGATGCATACTCACTAAGTTGTTAAACCTAACATATACTAGGTGTTCCATAAATTTAGATCTTATTATTTCAATAGAGAGTCAATATTTTCTTATGAAGAAAAATGTTATTGGGGGGCAGAAAACTGCAAGAAATAGTTGAGAAAAATCTGACAATGGAAATATATAATAAGGATTTTGGAAATAGCCATGCATTAATTAATTGGCAAAATAATAACATGATTTTATTGTATATGTGTTGTATATCACCTTATATGTTTCAAATATAATGTGGGTCAACAAATATGGGTGAAGGGAAAAATATGAACACATGACCTTCTGAATGAACCATATGGTATAGAAGAAGGAACATTAGCATTAGTTAAAGCTATCTTGTTCGGCTCAACTTTTGAGCAAATAGGAAAACTCTGTTTTCTCAAATGATAAAGTGAAATGTTGAACAATAAGTTCCCTTAGTTTCTTTGTAGTTTCATTATTCTACTAGAGGCCCGATGCATGAAATTCATGAATGAGTAGGCCTTCCTTCCCTGGCTGCCAGCACTGGCTTCCCCCTGGCACCTGGGACCCAGGCTTCCCTCCGGCCGACAGAAGGCAACTGGGACCTGGGCTTTCCTCATAGCTCCAACTTCATCCAGAAGGTTGTCTGGAAAGACATCTGGTCTAATTAGCATATTATGCTTTTATTATTATAGACTAGAGGCCCGGTACATGAAATTCATGCATGGGGGGGTCTCCTCAACCCAGCCTGCACCCTTCCCAATACGGGACCCCTTGGGGTATGTCCGACTGCCAGGTTTAGGCCCAAACCTGTTCTGCTGCCCCCCCTCCCCGCCGGCCTGGTTTCCCCCAACTGCCCCCCTCTGCTGGCTTGGTCACCCCTATCTTCCCCCCTGCCAGTCTGGTCACCCCCAACTGCCCTCCCTGCCGGTCTGGTCACCCCTCATGGCCCCCCACTGGCATGGTCGCCCCATGCAGCCTGCTGTTCAGTCATTTGGTTGTCCCTCACTAATCCCCCCCTGCTGGTCTGGTCATAGGCAGCCATCTTGTGAGGGTGTGAGGGTTAATTTGCATATTACCTCTTTATTATATAGGATAATACTATATAATAATAGCCTATTATGCAAATCGACTGAACAACAGAAAGACTGATGGCATGACTGGTCTCTATGATGTGCACTGACGACCAGGGGGTTCACTCTCAATGCAGGAGCTGCCCCCAACTGGCAGGCCCCAGGCCAGCCAAGGTGGGTGCCAGTGGGCCCCCCCCGAATTGTCCCGCTGCGCCCCACGATCGTCCCGCTGGTTGCCTCGCCCTGATCATTCTGGTGGTGGCAGGGGTTGGGGCCAGCAAATGGGTGGCACCAGGCCAGCCAATGCAGTGCCAGCAGGGGCCCCTGATTGCCCCGCTGGTCACCCCACAGATTGGCCCTGATTGCTGGCCAGGCCTAGGGACCATACCCATGCATGAATTTCATGCACTGGGCCCTTAGTTTAATTATATATGGCCTTGTCCTGTCCAGGTGCCCTCTCCTTTCTCACTACCAGGTACTTCTCAGTGGTCCCTTGTTGTTATGTAGATGAATAACCAGATTTGTTCTTCTATACATACTTGGGAAATCTCTATTTTTCCTCTCTTTTAGCTAACTTATGAAATTTCTGTTTATACCTAGCAACCCTTTTTTTGTTGTTGTTAATAGTTCTTTTTCTATTTGCCTCATAGTATCTGTTGATCTTGTGCTGGTTTCTTTTAGTATCTTTACTAAAGAAGGTGAATTTGTCTTATCTCAGCTATTTTCAGGGGGTTCTTGCAGCAATTGAAGGTTCAGAGCCTTTTTTGGTAGTATTGGGATTTTTCACAAAGTCTAGGTTTTGTGTGAGTCTCTGGTAGACAATTATCTGAGCTAATCGAGATAGGCAGCTCTGTTTTGTGTGTTTGTTTGTTTTTGTTTATTTTGTGTGTGTGTGTGTGTGTGTTATAAGGGTTATCTTTTTCTCATCACCATGTTGACAAATTATTTTACTGAAGCATGACTTTTTTTTGCATGATTTTTGACCCTGTATAATCATTGTTCCTTCCTAATTGAGTCCATGGTACCAGCCACCACAGAAAACTATACTATATCCTTTATCTACCAGCACCTATTAAATTTAAAAATAGATAAACTCATTTCCCTGGAGATTATAATCTATCTTGTGCTATAATGCACATAATGGGGAGTAAATAAAACATCTAAAAAGAAAATGGGATAATGCCTACCATAGGATTTCAGAGAAGTAAGGATTTCCTTGCCATTTTATGCCAGAACAAGAAAGATGAGACCATATTTAAGGCCATGAATGAAGAAAAAGATGAAAAAAATAATAAAGTGCTGAATAACTGTTCCTTAGTAAGTCACTCTCTGCTGTATGTTTAGTGATGTTCTCTCACATCAATTTCATATGTGATTTTAGTTTCAGGTTGATATTTTGTAATCAATGCTCATTTAGACTTAGCAATACATTTTATTGATTTCTTTTCTCACTGCTGCTTCTTAAACTCCATTTCCTTCCATAGGATTCATTTATTTTACTTGCTGTAATGTACGCTCTAGTAATTCTTTCAGACTTGAATTATGGATGGTAAAATACCCATGCCCTAAAAAAAATCGTAAAATGTCTTTATTTTGACCTAAAAGTTAATAATAGTGTTCAACACAAATTTCTCTAAGAATCTTGAGGAAAGTTGCCTTCTTGCATGAAGTGTTACTGATGGGAATCAGAGATCAAGAGAGGATGCTTTGTTTGAAAGCCCATTTACACTCTTTATCTTAAGACACATTTAGGGGACTCTCTATATTTGTTTTAAAATTTCACTGTGCTATTTCTATGTGCAGTCTTCCTCCCTTCCTTCCCCCCTTCCTCCCTTCCTCCCTTCCTCCCTTCCTCCCTTCCTTCCTTCCTTCCTTTTAGTTACACAGTATTTGATGGGTTCTTTCAATCTAGAAGTTCATATCTTGTTTTAGTCCTGGGAAATTTAAAATTTGTCTTTGTCTAGTTCCCCCTCCATGCCCCTATGATCTCTTTCTAGAACATTATTTGGCATATGTACAAATTTCTGCAGCCATGCTTTCATATCTTTGTCCTTTTATATTCCATGGGAGGTGGGGAAAGTCTCCTCAATTCTACTTTGCTGAAAAAAAAAAATTATTCTCTAGTATTTTGAATAGAACACTAGTCAGCTTTTTGTTAACTTTTATCTTTAAGAATTAAAATTTCAGTTTCCAAGTTTTCAAACTTAACCTTCTAAAAAATTATAACAATCTCTTGTGTTTCCCACAAGATATGTTTAATATTTACTCTAATATTGCTCTAGTTCTATTCACCATATGTACTTCCATTTGCTGCACTTTCTGCCTTTCCTTCATGATGTGTGCCTCCCCCTAATATTTGGCCATGTTCGGTTGTGTGTTTATCTTTGCTGTAGGGCCGACTGTTACCTTTCTGAAAATGCTGTGTCTGTTTGCACAGGCTCTGTGGGCTATGGACCAATCACACTGCTACTATTTATATTTCGTCTGGGTTGCAGTGAAGGAGAGATGGCAATGTCTTAGGGTAGAGTTACCACATTCACCTGAGCTTTAGCAGCCGTTCATGTCATATGCCCTTGCTTTCCACCTTGTGTGCTAACACTCATTATGATTGTCTGGGCCTCACAGTTGTTCATTGCTTGGACAAAGATTTGAGGGTGAGGAGAGATGCCATCTAAAGGATTTCCTCTGCAATCGTTTGAATCCCACCCTGCTCCTGACACCACAGTTCTAGAGCCACTTTTTTTTTTGTGTGTATCAGTCTGCAGTCTGGCTCAGGTTGCTTTACATATTTTAGATATTATTCGTGATTCCTCACCCAGTGGATTTGCCCTTCCAATGGATTCAAGAGAGTGTGTTGTGTGTGTCATCTGCCCTCTTGAATTTGTAGAGGAGGGATTAGATGCAACACTCTATTTACTGATATGGAGACACCTCTGAAATGTTCAGTTTACATCACTTGTTAGTATAATGATTCCATCTACTTATCCACTGAGAATAACCATTGACCCTTGAGAACTTGATGTTTCATCCCTGCAACCTGAGAGGGCTGCTTGGCTACAAATGTTTATTGGGAGACAATTGAATAATCCATGAGGCATGCCTAGTTAGAACAACAATCTCCCTTCCTTCTCTCCTTGTTTAAATCCTCAACTACTGACACAAATCCTTTTTTGAATAATCATGTAATAAATAATGAATAAATAATGAAACTATGCCCTAAATCCCCCAATCTTTTTTTCTTTCTTTGCTTGTTTTTATTGATTTCAGAGAAGGAAGGGAGATGGAGAGAGAGATAGAAACATCAATGATGAGAGAGAATCACTGGTCAGCTGCCTCCTGCTCCTCCCCTTTCCCTACTGGGTATCGAACCCACAACCTGGGCATGTACCCTGACCAGGAATTGAACCATAGCCTCCTAGTTAATGGGTCGATGCTCAACCACTGAGCAACACTGGCCAGGCTAAATCCCCTATTCTTCAGAGCTCATCTCCTTCAATAAGTTCTCCCTAACCCATCAGCCTATATTAACTTATACAGCCTCTCCCTCAGGGTTTCAAAGTCCAGAGATGGGATGTTTGTAGGGGAAATAAGTTTGTTAGTGCTTGTTGATTGTGTCCTGCCAGCTGGCAATCTAATTGGAGGCTTTGCCTCTTAAAGATGATATTGTCACTGGAGAGAAAAGATTTTGTAATGAACATAGGCAAACTGCATTCAGTGAGTAAACTGTTAGCACTTATTATTTCATCAATATCTCCAGAAACAGGCGCACCAAACTACTTGTTTTATCCATTCTGCTCTCCTCACTGCATTGGCCCTGCTGGCATTTTACCTAACCTGTTCCTTGAATATCTGCTCTGCCTCTTGGGAACCCATGCCTCTCCCTTGTCATTCTTACTGCTATAAACTTTTCTTATTATCTGTTCAAGCATCTTCTTTCTTAGCTCCAGGCATTGCGTCCACTTCTGCCATCATCTGAGATGGAATAAGCTCTACCCTTCATTTGTAGAGTTACCTCGAAGGTACTTACAGACTGTGCTCATGTCCCTCCTGAGCCTTCCTTTTCCACACCTCCCACTTTCCCAAACTCTCTTGTTAGTTTATGGAGATTTGTTTTCATTCTCTGTATATTTCTCTCAGTTTCTTATTCCTCCCAAAGAAAGCCAAACAATGTGGAATGTTCCAGGTGCTGTTGGCATGTGGGAGCGGAGGCACGTGACCATCATCCCTCCTCACTGTGTGCGTCCTCTTTAGAGGAGTGCCTCAGAACTGGTAATGGTGCCGCACATAAAAATAAGCATAATCCCAGTCAATTTACCATGTTAATAAATCAGAGAAACCCACCATTCACCGGCTGCTCCCACTGCTCCCAGGGTCTCAGCCATATAATAGGGCATAATTCATCCCTCACAAACACTTAATACCACATTTGCACCATTTACAATCTGATAATATTCAAATACTATGGCTGTATTATGCAGCTCCCAATTGCAGATGCGATTCCATAGCAGCCTCACACTTTGGCATGCATTATGTAAGTTGGTATAAAATTGCCTGTCTTAAAACTCTTCTTCAGTTGCAACCCAATATCATCGTTTCACACACAGGGCTTCGGGAACATTAAAAATTTAGCTTCTTCCCTATTTAGCAGGTTCTGCAAAAGGGAGCAAAACAGACAAACAGATGTTCCATCTTCCAAGTCCCCAGGAGGTCGGAGGCAGAGCAGAGAGACCCTGAAATGGAGACAACAGCAAAGACACTGAAGATGCATTTATTTAGATTTAAGAAAAGAGAGAGAAAAACTGTTTACTTTCTCCTCTGGAAAAGTAGAGTGAGTCTACATGACTCTGGTGACTGCTGTTCTGAACTGAAGGATTTTCCAGGAGGTTATCACCTTCTGAAACCAAGCTTCCCCATCTTAACAATTATTAACCAATTCCCGATGTAGTTTCCTGGAAGGTAAAGTGACATGTGCATTTTGTATTCCTAATAGTAGATATCTGTAGCGAGGAACTAGTGTCAAAAACACGCCACCCCTTCCTGCAGTCTGCCCTGATGCCACATCCTCTGACAGGGACAAAAATCCTCCATTCCATGGTTCAGAATATATGGCTGAACATGAACACCCTCGGGGAAGGTGGTGCGAGGATCCTCATTCATCTTAAGTGGTGAAAGACAGATGTAAAACATTTTCCAATTGCAAGTTTTGATAGAAGAGGATAAAAACTCAGGCTTCTGCTCTAACATTATGGAAAGCAGCTATAAAAGGCCCAAAAGAGCATACTGTCAAGGGAAGATAATTTTTAATAAGATATTATCCTAGCAAGGATGCTGAAGGAAGAAGTAGTTGGAATATGGGACGTCTAGCCCTGGCTCTCTTTATAAGTAGCTCCAGGATCCTAGCCAAGGTACCTAAAATGTTGGGTCTCAGTTTCCTTTCTAGATAAGCCAGGGGCTTGGTCTAAGGGCTTGCCCAACCCTGATACACTGGGATGACCTTGTTCATGATTGGACCAGAATATATTACATGCTTTAATGTCTTTGGGCTTAGATCAATGAGAACTTAAAAAGGGAAATTGTGAAGGTAACATAGGGAGATAACACATATAGACAGATGGTTTGCCAATTATTCATTAGGGTTTGTTTTCTCTCTTTTTCCCCCTCTTGCTTTGCTGTCCTTTGCCTTTGAAGATGACTGTGCTAATGAAGCTGCTCTCCACATGTGGGTGTGGCTGAGAAGATGAAAGAGGGCATAGGACCCACTTCCTTTTCCTTCTTAGACTTGGTGGGGAGGGTCTGTCTTTCCTGCTCCCATTTTGATTTATGCTCCTGGTTATTTGGAGACCAGTTAATCCTAAGTGACAGCAGCTGACCACTTCTACAAAACTTCAGAGAAATGTGCTCTACTACTGTTTCTGGGAGGAGAGATTGCTCTGTCAGTTGGGGAATGATTACCTTCGCAGGAATGCAGCTCCAAGGCAGGCAGGGGGAGAAGCCTGCTGCTGCATTATGATGGCTTCTCTGAAGACCAAGTGAGGTCAGGGGAATTGAGCATTTGAAGTGAAATCAAACCCCAAACACAACAGAACAAAGCAAAACAACAACAAAAACAAAAATAAAAAACAAAACACACACAAAAAAAAAACTTGAATGAGGTTAATGATTTATTTTATTTTTACATTTTGTCTGATTTTTCTGACATTATCCAGTTGTACTGTCTATAAAATTGATATATATTTGCATTGATTTCAGAAAGAAGGGAGAGGGAGAGAGAAATAGAAACATCAATGATGAATCACTGATTGGCTGCATCCTGTGCCCCCTCCCCCCCACCCCCCAGCCAACTGGGGATCTAGCCCAGAACTTGGGCCTGTGCCCTGACTGGGAATCAAACAGTGACCTGTGGTTCATAGGTCGACATTCGACCTCTGAGCAACACCAGTTGGGCTACAAAGAGTTTTATACTTGAATTTTTTTTTTCCCAATTTCTGGGGCTTGGTTTGCTTATATATGTGCATTGCCAAAATTGATTTACTATTTAGTGCAATTGGGGCATCCATACTGAAATGGTTCAAATCCTTTCATATTCTTTTGCAATTTAGTTAGATAATAAGTACAGTAGATTACTTCTCAAATGCTTGACTAACTCAATATACATACGTTTTACAATAGAAAGAGCCTTGGATTGGGTGTGAGGAGCCCCATTCCATCCTTGCTTCTTTCCTTGACAAGTTATGAACTATGGGAGAATCGCATTCTCCTATGGATCTTGGGTCTCTAATGTATAAAATAAGGGGGCCAATGCATTTGTCCTCTGGGAATTTCCAAGTAATAGGGTTTGGACTTTGACCATTAACAGTCAAATTAGCTGAGTAAAACTGCCAAGGGAATTGCAAACAAAGCAGACAAATTTGAGATGATGGTGGAGAAACAAGGAACCCTAACTATGTCAGGGGTTACATTGGTTCCTGGGTCCAGAGCGTAAACTGAATGCCATAGGAATCAGATGTCAGGGAGTTGAGCACTGCCCATGTTTTCTTCTGCACAGATATGTCTAGGGTCAGGGGTCTCTATGACCTCATTTTTTAAAATTTGGAATTGTTTTTTAAATTAGAAAAACAAACTGTTCATTATAAGTAAAAATTAAAAAGCCAAATAAGGATAGGTATGAAGAAATCATAAAATCTAAGATTTTTATTCAAGGTAATGATTGACTTAACCATTTAAATTGTCCTGGGAAGAGCACTTTAGAATGCACTGTAGGAGATGTTCAAATTAAGATGTAGAAGACGTTAGAAGCTCAACGCTCTGTTTTATTTAAAAACTTTTGACTTCAAAGATATCTAGTTTAAAGTCATGTAAAACTCACTTTAGTTGGGTTTTAAAATATTCATTTTCACCAATCTCTGCAGTACAGATAGAAATGAAGATACAGTGGCAATATGAGAGAAACTCTGGATAGAAACCAAGAATATGCAGACAAATCAATAGAGGTGGAGAAGGATAGCATCAATAAGGTTGTGGATAGCTCTGAGGGCAGATTCAAATGAAGTGTTGAACAATCATTTGCTAAATCTAATAAAAATTAATGATAGTGTTTCTATCCTTCATACATTTATCAATTAACTTAATAAATAAGTAGTTGTTAGGGAAATGCATTAGGTATTAAGAATAAGATACATCCATGAGATTGACATGGAACAGCAATTTTGTGCTTTTGCTAAAAACTTATTTCCTCATTTTATATTCATTATTTCAATATCTGTAGGCAGCAGAGATGTGATTTTTCCCTTTCTGTATTAGGAAATGGAGGCGCCTATGTTTAAATCTAAGTGGCAAATCCGAAAGGACACATCATGACTCATGTTTCCTCATCCCCTGTTCTTTCCAGTATAGCATCATCAATTTCCAATGTTTTCCTCACGTGGGGCTAGACTTTATTCTACATTCTCTAAACCTTTACTTGAATGTTGAAAAAAATATCTCTAAGAAGGAGACTCATTGTCAAAGGGAGAAGTTTTAACAATCTAAAAACTTGTCTATAATTGATAATGATCTCAAATATATTGTCATTGTGTGTGTAACTAAAATAAAGAATCACATCTTGCCGAAACCGGTTTGGCTCAGTGGATAGAGCGTTGGCCTGCAGACTGAAAGGTCCCAGGTTCGATTCTGGTCAAGGGCATGTACCTTGGTTGCAGGCACATCCCCAGTAGGAGATGTGCAGGAGGCAGCTGATTGGTATTTCTCTCTCATCGATGTTTCTAACTCTCTATCTCTCTCCCTTCCTCCCTGTAAAAAATCAATAAAATATATTTTTTAAAAAATCACATCTTTGATTTGATGCATATTCCAGGTGGTAATTTTAATAAAATGTTAGGGCACCTTTTCTTGTGCACCAATGAATTCATTCTAAATATTACTCTCCAACCACTCTCATACAATATTGAAATACTGCCTCTAATGAACCTGAGCTCTGTGATCAACTTAGAATACTTCAGCTCTATTTAGTACCAGTGGAAATGGCACCCTCTTGGCATCCAGTCTGTTCCCAGCCGCCTAACCCCAGTGGAGATCAGCTGATGGGAATGTATACTTTGGCTCCTGGGAGAGCCCTGTATTCATCTGAAGGTCCTTGTTTCTTATTAAAATGAAGAGTGAAATGCCTTTCTCTGTATCAACTGTCAAATTGTCAAAATGCACTGAGCTTGTTTGGATTTGGGGTATCGGAGTGGTAGGGAGACCATCTGTTTCTCTGACATGGTGACTCCCCATATTTTGAAAGATCTAATTATTGAGTTCCTTGTACCCAGGCTTTCTCTGAGATGAGGCCTTCAAAATGTCCACTATTAAGTATCTTGCATATAGAAAACAGCCTTTTATGACCCTACAACTGCAGGATCAGTGGTTTTATGCTCCTTGGCCTTTGTGGTAATGTGTGTCAGCTTCCCCCATGCAGGCTATGCTGTGTTTTGTGTTGATTCAGAAAAGAATTTCTTGTTTCATTTCCAAAGATATTGTGTCTATGGAGGTCAGATTGTATTTCCTGATGGAGCTTCTTGGTCTTGAAGCACACATCAAGAATCCCAGCTCTCAATCATGCTTTTCAGTATGAAACTGATTCTAAATAAATCTGCAAGAAATAAGAAAGGGAGGGGGCAGAGGTGGCATATGTACAGAGAACAATGGAGAAATGAAAAGCCTGTAAGAGGCATGAGGTCTTATAAAATATTACTTGGTTATCAATTTAGTTAGAATGATGTATATGCCTGGAAAGTCTCTGATCTTACTTTTTCAGACCATAGACAGCAATGTAGCTTATTGCACAGATTTTAATGGAACATGTTATTACTGAAGTTAACTTTCTGGAAACTAAAAACTTGTAAATTTCTTCCCACACAGCATTTTAGAGTTAGAAGGAGACTGATAACCTCTTTTAACCTTTAGAGCAGCGGTTCTCAATCTGTGGGTCGCGACCCCTTTGGGGGTCGAACGACCCTTTCACAGGGGTCGCCTAAGACCATCGGAAAACACACATATAATTACATATTGTTTTTGTGATTAATCACTATGCTTTAATTATGTTCAATTTGTAACAATGAAATTGGGGATCACCACAACATGAGGAACCGTATTAAAGGATCGGCATTAGGAAGGTTGAGAGCCACTGCTTTAGAGAAAGCTGTCAGCCTTGGGTACTTACTTGTTTTTAATGGTTAATAGTATAATATATATGTTTTGAAATGTTGTTAAAGGCAGGAAGTGTGTTCTGACACATGTCCTCTGAATCTCTGTAACACAGATCCTGGTTATCATGAGAACTTCTTGAAATTGCTCATCTGTGCTATTGTTGTGTTTGGCCCATTAAACCCTGAGCTCATGAAAGGAAGGAGTTACATTGAGTCTCTAGTAGGTCAGGGGCATATACTGCCCTAACAAAAGTGCTGGCTAGGAAGAAGTGATTGATCAAGTGTTTTAAAGTGTTTATATAAACACATGAACTGGTTACATAGATATATTGTGCCTGTGGCCCGAGGAGACAGTAATGGAAGTGACCGTCTGGCAGCCCATGCTTGGTCTCAGATTTGCTCTTTTGAAGGGATGGTGATAGAGTTAGAGGTGACTTTCCTACTAAATGAAGTATGCATGTACAAGGTCATTTGTGTCTAAGGCAAAGTAAGCAAAGGGGTCATTTGCAAAATATTTATTGTTGAATGACCTGCTGCTCCTCATTTACCAAGTGATGTGGAAATAACGCTTCTAAATATTAAAACAATCGGTTGATCACTTGGTAATCTTAAAATATGTTATTTGACTTCCAAGTGAAACTGTAGCCTTTGCAGTCTCCACTGTGGGCAAGTGGAAAACCTCAGCTCCCAGAGGGATATAAGATAGTGTATGCAGAATCAGTGATAGGGTGTGTTTCATGCAGGGATCCATGTTCAGCTGATGTGGAATGGATGGAGGACTCTCTCCAGCAAATATAATTCTCCTTGTGGCTATTGTAATAGCAGAGGATATCAAACATGACAAAGAACAGCCACACAAGGACTCTGAGGTTAGAGAAAATCTGTACTTAGATAAACAAATTAAGGAGCCAGTTTGAGGTGCATAATGCATCCTGGGAAGCTGAGACTGACAGTAGCTCACCAGAGGTGATAATGATCTTGAAGCAAGGTGCTAGCTGCCCAAGGAAAACTTCCATGGAGCATGGGTAACACACAGGAAAACTTAGAAGAGTCTAATACAAGTTATCCAGAACCACCCAGGGAAGATTCCGTTATTGCTATGTGGCCAAAGATTTTCTCACAGGTCCTTCATGAGTAAGCAAAACAAAACTCTATCAGAGGTTTTATACCTGTCACAGGTCATGGGTTTAAATATAAGTACAAGGTAAATATGTAGTAAAGTGCAAGTGTTCTGTGAAAAACTGTGTTTTGAATGTGTGTGAATGGGGATATATTACTGAAATATTTCTCAGGCTAAAGTAGATGATTTAAAATTCCAATTTAAATATAGGATAAAATTATTTGTGGCATGTTTCTGCTATTGAACTTGAGGATGCTAATTATTTATTTCTTCATGTGTTAGAGGGGACATAGGTGAGTATCTATTTTAGAACATAGTTTAGCCTGGCTTCACATTCCCACTTGATCTATCTCTGTATAAAAATAAAGATGCCATTTATTCATTAAAGAATATTTATTATGAACATTATTTTTTTTACAGAAGAGTAGCTCCACATTTTTTTCATTTCTTATTTATTTACTCCTTATTCATAATGTGATAATCTCATATTTTACTTTTGGTAAGTACCTATGAAGATGAATGCACCTTTGACTCAGATTCTCAACCCTGATTCCCTCATGCATATTCAAATCACCAGGGATGCCAAGCACTCCAAACACACAAACACATATCTCATGCACATATACACACATGATGCACAGGTGACCACATATACACATGCCATCAAACATGTTCGCACACACACACCAGGGCCACAGAAAGAATCTGGTTTCCTGTCACAGGCGGGGGCCTGAGCATTGGTATTTTAAAGTACCTTCCTATGGAATTCTAATTTGCAGCCAGGGTTGAAACCCACTGGTCTATAGCATGTAGTAATCTACAGTTTTGCTGAGGCAAAAAATTGAATCACCTGTGCTTGGAGTGAGTGATGCAGTTGGTGAAGGAGGCCAGTCTGTTACTCAGCTCCCATACCTTTTGGACAATATGGTTTTACTTTATTTGGGCTTACACACACACTGACTCCTGAAATGTAAACAAGAAAATAAAAAGCAAAAGCAAACAAAAGCAAAACAAAAGGGTGCTTTGCTCCTCTTCATTGTGGGAAATTGGCTGAACAGAAAGAAATAGGCATTTATGTCTCAGACTTAAGTGAGATTATGAAAAATTCTAAGTAAGTCCAATAATAGAGGATTTGTTAGTTATATTTAATTAAGCAATTTTATATTACCTCTCTCACCCTTATCTACTAGTATACTGTGATGATTTTAGAGTTCTAAGACAATGAAAGAAGAGAAGGATTTGTGTGACTAGCTAGAAGTTAGATTTTATTGGTCTCATGATGTCTAGGACATGTCATGATAGGACCTAAGACTGGTTCGGGACTAGCTCATGAGCGAACATTCTAAACAAGAGTAGAATCATCTGAGATTTTATGCCATAAATTTTCATGCATATATATTTGTTTGCATGAACACAAACAAAAAGCAAGGAAACAAATGAAACATCTTCTTTGTATTGAAACCACATCCTAAGCTATGCATTGATTCACAGCCATGACAGCCACCAATCTTCTCTTCATCCTAAATTAGATGTATTTTTTTTTCTTACACACTTATCCTTTATTGCTACTGGCTCTTGGCATTTTGAGACACTTACTGAGCATGAACTCTAAAGGATCTTAGCTATACTCCCTATTTTAGAAACAATATTATGAAATCTAGAAGAAGAAGTTGGGAACAGTTTTATTGAGACAGATATTATTTTCTTATTTCTTGCTTGTTTTTAATAAATGTAAATCCTATATTCTGTCTACTGAAGGACCCTCTCTAAATACTGAATTCACACTTTTTTGTGGGCTCCCATTCAGTGATGGCACCTTATTTCTAATTACCAATCATTCATTCACTGACTTTTTATTGTAACTGTTCATGGTCTTTGCACCAATGGAAGGCTGGAGCACTGAGGATAAATTGACCCAATGTTTCCTTGAGTTATTTCTTATCCTTTCGGCACTCTTTTATGCCATAAGCTTTGTTCCCCTAACAGTGCCAAGTAAGTAGATACTTGCATCAAAATAAGCCTCTTTATAGATGAACCTCCCTTTTCTATTTTGAAAAAGTCTTCGTCACATACTCATGAATATAAGGTTTAACTATTGTTTCCACGGTATTCAATCTGATTGTCAAATGACACTGCAGGAGACGTTTTGCTTCTAAAATCCTTACTTGGTTAACTGGGTGAAAAGTACTTGCATAGCTAACTGTTACAATTCTATACCTTCCTTCCCCATGCCCATTACACATGGATTTGTCACATTCAGGAGACAGGAACTCTACAAACAATACCTCTGCTTACTGATGTGCAGAGTTGAGCCCTTGGAGTCACTCCACTAAGGAACTACATCAAACTAGCATCCCATGACCTCCCCATAATTGATTTGTCCAAAATAGTAAGCAGCAATTTCTAAGAGATCTTGTGCAGCACCCCTACTAAAAACATGATTGCCTTCTGTCCTTGCTCTGCTCCTGTTGACCCTACATGTCATGTTTGAGTAGTCCTTGTCACTAAGACCAATGAGACTCTGATACTCTATATCCTATTCCCTACATATCATTGACTTTCCTATTGCCACACTCAGGTAAGACCCACAGTTGACCCTGATTATAAAATTGGCCCAGAGCTTAAAACCTGTGTTTTGAATTAAGTAATCCTGAGTGTGAGTCTATAACTCAGCATATCCCCAAATGGGTGATTGTACTTGAATTGTGTGCAGGTTTATTTCCCAATTGAATTCCTTATAGTAAATGAATCATGTCTTATCACTATTCGTATTTTCTCAATTTGCATATGATTTGGATGTAGTGGAAAATCCTTTTGTATTAATAGATTTACAAAACCAAATTTATATTTTATTAAAATACACAGTCCTCTCTTGCCACATTTACAAAAAATTTTAGTCACCCTGTTTCCACTCATGCACTCATGTATTGTTTTCCCTGGATTGAGGTTAGTCATGTCTTATTTAATATTTCTAAAAACTTTTTTAGAATTTTATGATTTTAATTTTTTTCTGAGCTAAAAAAACAGATAAGAAAAATTTGTAGACTTTGTGTTAAGTTAAATGGGGTGCTCAGAGTTTGTGAAATTTTCTTCTACGCATTAAAAAGACTTTTTATAGTTGAGCTTTTGCATTAGGCTTTTGAGTGTTCATGGGATGTCACACACATTGTTTTTTTTTTTTTCTGTTGTTGCTTCCCAACTCATTTCCTTCTCCTCTCCCTTCTCCTTTCCTTCCTCCTTCCCCTCTTTCCTCTATCAATCTTCCTCCTCCTTCTCCTTCTTCTCCCTAAATTAGACTACTGTGCTCTACGGATAGGACACTGATAGAAATTTATAACTCTAGAAAAAGATGCCTTTACCATATTGATAATAAAATCTAATGGAAACAATGAAATTTTCACCCACCTGAAATAAAGAGTAAGAAGTTACACAGGAGTTGTATAGGCTACTCTACATAAGCATATAAATAAATGAATTCAGATTTTTTTTTAAAAAATGTGAAACATTTGGGTCTAGTATATTTCCTAAACATAATTCGAAATATATTTAATATATTGTCCCTTTTCCCTACTCCCTGATACAGGAATGAGTGAAGAGGATAAAATATCCTATAAATGGTATTTAGTTAAGTTATTTTAACAGCAGTTTCATTACACCAAGCCATTGAAAAAGGTGGAAAGTGGACCCTAGGGAACTGTAATCACTTGACAAAGGTCATGTTAGCAGTAAATTACATAGACAAGAGTGGTTCCCAGGGACCTGTCCTCTAAACCTTGACTCACTATTCCACTTTCCCCTGAGGCTGTCATAAATGCATATGCTATTTTGATGGTGACAAAACAATAGCAATGCTTCTTATTTATATTTGTAATGATATTGCTTGTTGCTCAAATAGAGAGATGTGGCAATACCTCAGAAACACAGGTATTGGTGAAATGTATCTGTTCTGTAGAAGTATACATAGAAGCCTACAAAGCTACATTGTTGATGTGCCCTACTAGACCCAGTGTTTTGCTTCTTGGGCCTTGAAAATACTAAAAAGTTTCCTCGTCCAGATCCCTTATTAAAAAGGAAACAAAACAAAAAAAGGGAAGGAATGGAGAACAGAAGGAGAGAAGGAAAGAAGAAATAAAAATGCTTATAATATTTTATTCCTTTAGTTAGAACCACAGCTAAAAGGGTCAGTATACAATTTGCATTGTCAAAGATGTTTTCAGCTATCAACTGTTCTGGCAATTCATTGCTAAACAGCAAAAATCAAGATTAAAAAGCATTTTCAACTTTATCTCAATATGTGGTAAGTCTGTGAGGTCCTCAAAGCATATTCCATAAGAAGAATGAAAGGCCAGATTTTACCTAGATGTATGAAAGATGACAGCCCCACGATGTGATGTGAGAGGGAAATGCACATGAAAACCTGCTCCTCTCTGTTTATCATTCTCATATTATCCGTTTATTCCTTTGAAGTCTTCAAGCTTCAATGTAACTTATTTTTCTGAAAGGTGTCAAACTTTAAACTTAAAAGTATTACTTTTATTTAATAGTTATCACCTTGACTGGAAATACATTGGTCAAGCATAAACCAGAATTGTACATAAATTTAAGCAAAGATGTGTATTCAGTTGAAGCTCAGATCATAATCAGTTAACTCATGTAATGGGGTAGGACTTGGGGGTAGGAAAAAATGGACATGTCTCAGTGAAGGGACACTAGCAAGTCTACGTTCTGGTAGGAAAGCCAGTAAGTGGAGGTATAGAATTCCTGCCAAGAGATGGGTGAAATTTCTACCAGCCAAGTTGCCCGGTCTCTGGTGTGCTCCAGCTGTGATGTTGCTGCAACTTTCTTAACAGAAACTTCACCCAAATGGTAACCTTAAGGCAATTAGGGAGTATTCATTTAAATGCATTTCTCCATGCTGTATTATAGTTAAAACAAAACCATTTAAAAAGCCCTACTGTACAGTATCTTCTTCAGAAAAACTTTGTTCACAGACAGTCATAAATTAAAGAAGGTCATTGAATCATCTTTTTGTTTTTTCTTGGCTATAGGAACTGTATTTCATTTTCTCATGTAGCTCCATATATGATTGTTTCTATTTTTAGAAATGCATCTATTTTTTTTTATCTTTAAGTAACTACAATTGCAAAAATTCTAAATGTAAAGTAATAAATTTAGAAAATGGGAGGAAATGGGTTTATTACATTGTATATAATGTTTCTTTATGCAACCCTAAATTTCTTTTGATATTTCCCATAATGGCACTATATTACCAAGTGTAATTCAGCTTTAAGGCAGCTAGAATTACAAGAGCAAATGCAAAATAGAAACCTATCTCATCCAGAGATTTAAAATATGCTTCTTGATTAGTTTGACAAACAGCTTTACAAACACTGTCCACCAATGCATTAACCGACAATTTGAGCACCACACTGTCCTACAATATAGAAGCATGACGAAGTAAAAGAGAATGTCTCAGAATCTGAGAGTTCACTAGGCATGAGACTGTGGTCATGAGTGCTGTTCATCATGTTACTCTTGTTCTTAGCCTTAGGCTCATGGTGGGATGGCTCTTCTTGGCCTCTTGTAAATTGAATAGAATAATATGTTTAGCTCTCTTTAACAGGTTGTCAGTGAAAGTAAGATATTTGAGTGCCTATCCTAAACCCTCCAGACCTCTTTCACTTTTAGATTGGGTTCCAGAATAAGGATAAAGCCGAGAAGAGTATCCTGTACTAACAGAATGGATATGAATTATGAGCAAGAAATACTATTTTTTTCAAAACACTGATTTTTGTTACTGCAGTATAACCTAGCCTCTGCTGACTAATAGACATGATCAAAATCTAAACAACTCCAAACATAAAAAAATGTATATATGTATATATATATAATTTTTCATTGTATATGTACATATTTCTTGATAAATATGTTTACTAAGTTTATCAAAAATTAAACTTAAACCATGCCTATTTTAAATCTTTGGGCCAGATATTTGATGGACAAGGGGATGTAATATTCATTTATCAAAAACAATCAAACATATAAAAGGTATTAATTTCCTAAGGCTTCCATAAATAGCTACCATTAACTGCGCTAGAATTTTAAAATTCAGGTGTCAGCAGGGCCATGCTTCCTTTGAAGCCTCTAGGGTTGAATCCTCCATTGCCTCTTCCTAACTTTGGTTGTCTTCTGACAATCCTTGGTGTTTCTTAGCTTTAGCTACATCTCTCCAATCTCTACCTGCATCTTCACATGATCTTCTATTTTGTGTATATTTACATGACCTTTTATAGGGATACTAGCCATTGGATTTAGGGCCAAGCATATTTTGAGGTTGTAGGTGGACATGAGTTTTGGGGAGGGGGCTTATCAAACCCAATGTGCCATCACTGCCATAAATATAGTTTTGAATTCAAATATGGTCTATATTATTATTGGGCCAATATCATAAATGAAAGGCAACTATGCCATTGAATTTAGTGTTTGTTCTTTTTTATGACTGATACTTTCTATGGCGTAGAAAGGAAAATTAGAGACAAAGACTAATTTTGATTCATCCTTTGCTTCTCCATAGTTAAAATATTTGAAATAAATATTTTCCAAATGAACAAATTGATTAAATACATAAAATTACTCTTTTTGTTGTTAATACTCACTCAAGGATTATTTTTCCATTGATTTTTAGAGCAAGTGGAAGAGAGAGGGAAAGACAGAGAAAAACATCTCACATTGATTGGTTTCCTCCTGCACAAGCTGAGCCCTGACCAGGGCCCAGCCCAGGGAGGAGCCTGCAACCAAGGTATGTGCCCTTGACCAAAATTGAACCCGGGACCTTTTGGTCCACAGGCTGATGTTCTATCCAATGAGCAAAACTAGCTAGGGCCATAAAATTATTTTTGATCAAAAGACAATGATTTCTAGGATGAATCCACAGAATAACTTGTATAATTCTGCTGCTATCTGAGCAATAGAAGGTCTGGAACAGGAACTCAAGCTTGCTCATTTCTGCATTATTTTTTTTATCTTATAAGTTATATTATTTTTTTCTTTATGCAGGAAGTAGAAATAGAGTACAAATGAATCTATAGAGCCCTATTTGGAGATTATCAATATCTCTGCATCAGCATCATTATTAAATATGAATTGAGCATCTACTAAGTGTCAATGATGACAAAGAGGAAGGTGGGCAATTTGAATCCAGTTTTGAAGAATGAACAACCAGTTTCCATTAAGCCATTTAGAAGCATACAAAACACGGTTCTGAAGATGGTAAATACACAGAATACAACTCTCTCAGAATATTTCAGACTTGAGACTAATTGCAAGGATTAGGGTTATCAACACAGGTTTCATAAAAAATAATTTCAATTAGGACCTGGGGTAAGACATTACATTGTCTGATAAAAATAACTCTTTAAAGAATTAATGCTTTAGCTCATTTAGTTTATCTAAGTCTACTAGACTTTGAAGCAAAGAGACTCAATGGTGACAGAATTTTGGCAAGAAGAATGGCAGAACTCTGCCATTTAGAACTCTTGGTTTTCACTAGATGATAGTTTTGAGACAAAAGGGGCTGAAAGGAGAAGCTATAGGCCCCTGAATAAAATTTCATTTTTATTGCAGTTTTCCTAAGGGCTGTCCTTAAAAGCTTCATAAGTCTTGGTTTCCTTGGACCTTATTTATTGCCTGGATAGTGCTATGTTGCACTTTCATTTAGCATGGCACATCAGAGTATATGTTGAATTTTTTTTTTCTGCCTTAAATCCCTGCAGAGAACAATGATAGAGACATAACGCATCTATATACACATGCAAGGTAGTTTGAATTTAATGCATTTCATATCATTAAAGTTAACATTTCATGTATTATATTTCCTTTTAGAATACACTTGCATACATCCATATCCATATAGATATATGCACGCACACACACAAAATCCCATTATGTAGATCAATTTACATGATCACAATGTTCATATCCATAAAGCAGTGAACTTCCCAAATCAGATGCATGCATAAAAGCATTGATGCATAAAATTTCCATCTTGCAAGTACAGACAAAGTTCTAGTAGGCATTTAGTGCCATGACAGGTCACTTAGGTTACGACTAGCTATATAGGACATGCTAATAGGATTTAACCTTCTTTGTCTGTTGCTGAAGAAGGGGAAAGAGGGGAGGGATGAGACCTTCTTATCTTTGAAGATATCAAAGTAAATTAAAAACAACCACTTTCCCTTTGATCTCTGTGGCTGAATGGTTTTGAGCTGAATAACTGAGGTATACACAAAAAGAATATATTTTTAAGGGAACAATATGAGGTCCTAATCCATTTTCGCTTGATCAGAGCATAAGTGACACTGATAAAACAGAATTTGATTGTGTGTGTGTGTGTGTAGAATTATTTCCATCTCCATACTGGATATGACTTTTCATCTAAAGTAAACCCCATTGAGATTAATATTTAAAATGGAAAGCTAAAAACCCAAAGTGCCATATGACAACACTTAAGTGAAAATTTATTAGACTTGTCATTTCTGTTAATTATTGTCATTTCAGCTAATCACTAGCCATTCTTGTTGGTTATTAGAGGTGTCATTTCCCCTTCCAAGCTGCCATCTAACACCATCTCTGATTCTAGTTTTATTGCACACACTCAGGCAATGGGGCAGGGGCCAGCCCAGTGGATCAGCATTTTAGAAAATTCAGAATTGTTGCTCAACAACAGAATGATTAGTGAGGAAATCCTTAAAAACATTTTTTTTTTGCTTGTTGGGGTGAAAATAAAGGAGATGGCATCATATCATTATAAACAAAGCAACAAGGCAAAAATGATTTTCTATGGGCCAGAGATAATCTATGAAGAGTTTATCTGTAGCTTAACCAAACTCCAGAAATCCACTGAATCAGCAACACTCACTTCCCCAGAGTCTTACAATCTATATTGGGCCAGAGGTATCAGCTGAAGGGTAGATTAGGGAGACCAGCCAGAGACTGATTTTCAATTTAAAAATCCTACCTGTTTAAATCTTGGAGCACTGTATGTATGTGTGTGTATACATGTGTTCATTTTTCCTCCAGTGAGTCATAAAGTATAATCTGATGATGGTAATAGAGAAATTAATCTAGGAAATAAAACAAGGAAATGCAGACACTGCATTTGAAAGAAAATGTCAATAGACTTAAGCATCCCTGAGCAAGTAGTGTGGACACTTGACTTCTGTATCTTTAGGATTTGATTGGGAATTATGACATGGTCTGCATGAATAAGGTCAGTTGTACTATTATGAAGAATAGTTATGGCAACTCTATTGGATAGCTGGAAAATGCCCGCTCATTAAAGTTTGGTTTTGTACATAATCAAAATAAAATAGAAAATTAAAAAAATATTTTGGAATCTATTCAGTAGTCAGACTTGTCAAATAAATTATTTTGCTTTGTATGTTTTTCTCCAGGAGAATCCAAATACTCTATTATTCAGTTACTTCAATTTGCCACATTAGAAATCTACCCTCCCTTCAAAGACTGCATTTGAGCTCACAATTCAAATCATTTTCAAATAGACCCATCTAATTTAATATTACATCATTGGTTTCCCCTTCATAGTTTGGACTAAAGTCATCATCTCTCATACCTTTGAAATTTTTATTCAGTGCTAGGGAAGTAATAGCATTTTGGTCAAGAGTACTATTACTAGTCAGAGTTCAAGAGTATCTTCCATACCTAGTGCAAAAGAGGGGAGGAAAGGCTAGGGAGTGCCTAAGATCTGACATATCCTATATAATAAAGAGGTAATATGCAAATTGACATCACACCCTCACACAAATGGCCGCCCCCATGTGGTCAAAGTTGGCCACCAAAAAATGGCTGGCAGGGGAGGGAAGTTGGGAGCAACTGGGACTGCAGGGGTGGGAGGGCAGTTGTGGGCAACCAGGCCAGTGCGGGGTTGGGGGGTGGGGGGGCAGTTGAGGGCAATCTGGCTGGCAGGGGAGCAGTTAAGTGTCGATCAGGCTGCCAAGGGAATGATTAGGGAGTGATCAGGCTGGCAGGCAGAAGCAGTTAGGGACAATCAGGCAGGCAGGCAGGCAAGTGGTTGGGAGCCAGCAGTCCCAGATTGTGAGAGGGATGTCCCAAACCGACAGTCGGACATCCCCTGAGGGGTCCCAGATTGGAGAGGGTGCAGGCTGGGCTGAGGGACACCCCCCACCCCCAGTGCACGAATTTCATGCACCAGGCCTCTAGTTCTAAGATAAACTTGGATGTTCTAAATACATATGCACCATATTCAACTCTTATTAGATGCAAGTCCCTTAGCCTGGAAAACAAATCCAGCCATTCATTGGATTAAAACCAGATGCTTCAGAAAATATCTTGTCCATTAAAGACTATGTCCTCACAATTGTGGGCAGTTGAAATGCTTTATAGAAGATTAAGACAGAAAATAGACTGTTGATCATTAAAAGAGTTAAAGTTGATCTTCATTTCATATCCCTAAACTGTCAGAACTCAAGTATTGAGATTTGGACACAACCCATCAAGTGTTTGCATTCTGTGAGATTAAGAAACTGAAGGCAGTCCCTTCAAATGAATTACTAGGGACAGAAACAAATTAATCAAACTGACAAAATTTACAAAAGGTACAGGAGCTTTTGAAGGCAGGAGAGGAATGGGCAGTGTGGCTCACGAGTTGGGCATTTGACCTATGAACCAGGAGGTCATTGTCCCATTCAGATCAGGGCACATACCCTGGTTGCAGTCTTGATTCCCAGTGGCTTGCAGGAGGCAGCTAATCAATGATTCTCTCATCATTTATATTTCTCTCTCTCTCTCTCTCTCTCTCTCTCTCTCTCTCTCTCTCTCTCTCTCTCTTTCTCTCTCCCTCTCTCCCTCTCCCTCTCCCCCTTCCTCTCTGAAATCAATTAAAAAAAAAAAGAAATGTCCCTGACCGGTTTGGCTCAGTGGATAGAGCATCAACCTGAGGACTGAAGGGTATCAGGTATGATTCCAGTCAAAGGCATGTACCTTGGTTGCAGGCACATCCCCAGTAGGGGGTGTGCAGGAGGCAGCTGATCGATGTTTCTCTCTCATCGATGTTTCTAACTCTATATCCCTCTCCCTTCCTCTCTGTAAAAAAAAAATCAATAAAATACATTTTTTAAAAAAAAGAAATGTAATTGTTTCAAGACAGGGATTCACATATTGTTGTAGGGTGCAGGAGGTTACATGTAAGTAGAGGTAGATTTTTCTTATGGAAGAAACCAAAGTAATGGGAATGATATTTTCTGAGTATATATTATCAAAGTTAGAACCTATTAAATTAATGATAACATCAACATTTTACACCTGGATTAGGGGCTAGTGTGGTCATTATAATGTACAAATTTTCTGTTCTGTTTGTAGACAAAACAAATGGGACCAAAAGGGTTAGGGAATGATATAGGATTTCTATCCTAAACTTAATTGTTCCATACTATCTAAGCCTCCTTTCTAATCTGTCTCAAGAAACCAGAATAGAGAACCAAGATGGCGGCATAAGGTATAAACCTGTACATGCTGCCCCCCACAACCACATTAAAACTACAACTAAAAGACAAAACAGCTATCATCCAGAACCATGGGAAAGCTGGCTGAGTGGAAGTTCTATAACTAGAAGGAAAGAAAAAAGCACATTGAGACTAGGTAGGAGGTGCAGAGGCACCAAGAGCAGAGGTACAAAGATGCACGCGAGGCACGCTGTAACTGGGTGTGCAGTTTTTTTCAATCGGAAGGGGATACAAGCTCTTAAATACACTGAACTCGTTTACGGCGAGACTCTGGGGAACCAGACTCCTACGGGGAGAAACTGGACTGTCTTGCAGTGGGTTGGAAAGCGAGGGTGGCTTTCTCGCAGAGCTGCTCACAAGGATCACTATTACTGTGGGGGCGCGGGACTCGGGGACTCAGGTTCACGGAGACGCACAGTCGCGAGGAGTAGCAGAGACGGTTGACGACAGCCATTGCTGTTTGCTCTGCCATGGTGATTCTCTGAGACCCCGCCCCACTCAATTTACATCCCCACCCAAGCAGGGCAAAGGAACCACCTGCCCTTTTGCAGCCTAACCTAACAAACTGCAGCTGGGTCATAGAGCTCCAAAACTTCCAAACCCCAAATAAAGAGGAGAAATCTGCTGATATCGCTGTAGCTCCTGCTGGGTGGACTCACACAGTGGTTGACTTGGAGATCCAAGAGCCAGGGTACCCAGTGGTCAGATACAAGATTTCAACTCCTCACATCCATAAGGGACACACTCAAGAGGCAGACTCAGTGAGCACCAAAAAGCCACTGAAGCAAGTCCTACCCCATAAGGGTGTCTCCAGCACAGCAGTTCTTCCACTATAGACACAGTGGGTCCTTGCAGTCAGCCAAAATGAGGAGACAAAGAAACATGTCACAAATGATAGAAATGGAGGAAAGCAAACTACTGGACCTAGAGTTCAAAACCACAGTTATAAGGTTACTCAAGAATCTTCTACAAACCTCCGAGGAACATAGTGAGACCTTCAAAGATCTTAATGAGAATGCCAAAAAAATGGAAAAGGACCAGTCAGAAATTAAACCTACACTGACTGAAATTAAGAATAATATACAGAGATCCAACAGCATACTAGAGGACCCCAAGAATCAAGTCAAAGATTTGAAATACGAGAAAACAAAAAGCGCCCATCCTGAAAAGAAAAAAGAATCCAAAAATATGAAGATAGTGTAAGGAGCCTCTGGGACAACTTCAAGCGTACCAGCATCCAAATTAAAGGGGTGCCAGAAGAAGAGAAAGAGCAAGATATTGAAAACCTATTTGAAGAAATAATGACAGAAAACTTCCCCTACCTGGTGAAAGAAATAGACTTACAAGTCCAGGAAGCAAAGAGAACTCCAAGTAAGAGGAATCCAAAGAGGACCACACCAAGACACATCGTAATTAAAATGCCAAGGGCTAAAGACACTGAGAGAATCTTAAAAGCAGCAAAATAAAAACAGTTAGTTACCTACAAGGGAGTACCCATATGACTGTCAGCTGATTTCTCAACAGAAACCATGCAGGCCAGAAGGGAGTGGTAAGAAATATTTAAAGTGATGAATAGCAAGAACCTACAACCAAGATTACTCTACCCAGCAAAGCTATCATGTAGAATTGAAGGTCAAATAAAGAGCTTCACAGACAAGAAAAAGCTAAAGGAGTTCATCATCACCAAACCAGGATTATATGAAATGCTGAAGGATATTCTTTAAGAAGAGGAAGAAGAAGAAAAAGGTAAAGATAAAAAATTATGAACAACAAAGTGACAACAAATAAATATCTTTCAACAAGGGAATCTAAAAATTAAGTCAGAATAAACTGGTGAATATAATAGAAGCAGGGGCATAGAAAGGGCGTGGACTGACAATTCTCAGGGGGAAGCGGGTGTGGGGGGTGCAGGAAGAGATTGGACAAAAATCTTACAACTATGGATGAGGACAGTGGCAGGGGGTAAGGGCATGGGGTGTGGTGGGAACCAGGTGGAGGGGAGCTATGGGGGGGACAAGAGGAACATCTGTAATAATCTGAATAATAAAGATTTATTTAAAAAAATAAAAATAAAAAATAAATTGCCTTAAAAAAGAGAAAGAAACCAGAATAAACATCATGGCAAAACAGCAGAAATTTTTCCCTAGATGAAAATAGCCACTAGGCACAATTGAGTTGTGTGTTACCTGTGCAAAGATTCCCCCTCAAGCATGAGAACTTTGTTTCTATCTTCCTACCAAATACCTGCAATAGGCTACAGGTATTTGCCTCAAGCAACTCTGGGACAAATTGGAAAGGGAATAGAAAAATAACTTACTGCACGTGAGTGTGCATGCATGCTTCCCCACAATCAATCACATTTTCTCTGACATTGCTTCATTTATGGATTATTGAAAAACACAGGAAGAATGTGAAAAGATAATGTTGTTAAGCCTTCGCAATGAAATTGGTGGGAGGAACCCATTTCTCACTGTGTTCCCAAGCACCTCTGCACTCAGAATCCCAGCATTGTTTAAACCTCCATTCTATATAAGAAAGCTAATCAAATGACACTCAGGAAAATTGACTTGGGTTTTCAATCTAGTTTCAGATCTCTAGTGTACTTATTTCAAATGGCATTTGTTATTCTCTGCATATCCTTAGGAACATGCCCTGTCAAGAAATGCCATACAACTTCAAACCATGTTTTTTTCCACCTCTATAACTTTTTATGTATTCCCTTTTTACATTTTATTACAGCATAACATCTAAAAATGAAATAAAGATTATAGGCAATGCTTCAGGACCTGCAGTTCTATGCCTGGCCCTGAATATAAAACCGTGTTGATAGGAACCACTGTTATACTTCTGTAAATTGCTCAAATCTCCCCACTGACCATCACTGTAATTATTTCTGCTTGGAAATGAAAGGTTTGATTGGCAGAGAGGTCTTTCTTCTTATGTCGTTCTTTTCTTGCATTCACCGAGCTTCACATGCTCCCTTGGCGGTGAATTCCACAGATTAAATCTGTATTTATTCATAATACTTATCTCTGGGAGGGGGTTAATCAAACAGAAATGCAGAGGAAAACAAGAAACCAATGTTTGTAACATTTTAAAGTTAACAGTATGAGGATTTGCCCTTCATTGTCATGATTTTAATAAAACCAGAGTAGTTCCGGTAATTGTTCTCTCTGAAATATGATGGAGAGGGAGAAAGAGACTGAGAGAGAAGTGCCAGGCATGCACACACATACACACACACACACACATTTCAAAGCAGAAATGGAATTTTCTAGAGACAGGGCAGCTTCATCCAAAAATCTCTACATTTAATACACAGTTTCTATAGTCAACTAACCTTAAAAGCATTGTGTTTGTTGTAAATTTAAGTAAAAATCTCAATAGTTTACTTCCTGTAGGTTTAAAGTCTGTCTATCCTTTGTCCATTCTTTTGCCTCTGCTTCAACTTTTTAATATGATTCTCATTCTTTTCTTCTGATTCCATGCTAATATAGGATTGATTAATTCCTTTCACCTGAACACAATTCTTAATTTCTGACCATCTCCTATGACTTGACTTTTCCTTGAATTTTATTGGAAACAGAAAGCATTTGAAAATGGGAAGATGGTTCAATGGTGTAGGCTAAGGGTAATGGATGTGGGTTGGGGAGAGCATATGAGTCCTGATTCTGCCAGATACCAACTACTTCCATTTCCTCATCTGTTTCTTAGAGTTGTTTTCTTAGAGGAAGGAATTCAAACAAGGGATATACCAAATAGCAGCAAATCAGGCAAGTTTATTTACACGCAGATATAGTTCAATTGGGCAGCTTAGCAGACCGAAGCTAAACTAAGTGCCCAGCTCATTTGGGCAATTGAAATTTTTTACCCCAGAATTGTGTTGTACAAAAAAAATAATAATAATAATTCTTCCTCAGGTTTCAAGGCTGCCCCTTCCTGATGTTAAGCTATGTGTTAGACCACATTCTGGAGGTTTCAAGTCTCCCCCTTCCTCACTCCTGAGTCTCCTAATTCTTGGTTAATTCTTGTTTGTCATTCTCCCACATCTTCCCCTTGATCTTAGCCATATGTTGTGACGTACCCCGCGAATCACAGAAGGACACCACAAGAAGTCGAATTAAAGAGTCACATTTATTGCAATCTGGGACTACGAGGGGGCATTTCGCTCTCCCAAATCTCGCAGTCATAGGATGGCCAAAACACCAGATTTATATAGGCAAAAATCACAAAGGTATTGATTACATCCCAGGGTTTGGAATGAGGACCCTGGTTTACACAAAGCAGTTACAGAAGCGAGATTGAGTCGATTAGTTATCTACAAAGATTAATTATAGTTTGGGGTCTTTGGATCACTGAGTTGACAGGGACACATTATCTAGAGCCCTCGGGTCTTGGGACCACTGAGTTGACAGGGAAACATTATCTGGAACCCTCAGGCCTTGGGATAATTGTGCTGTCCTGGTTCCCAGGTACAGAGGAATTTGCTTTTTAAAACCAGTAAGATCACAATCAATGGGATATTCACTTTACAATCAATAAGGCATTCAATTGAATGGGATGATTTATATAATTCAGAAAATCAAAATAACTTTTCTATTGTTAAGCCAAACAGCAGGGTTAGAGTTAAACTACAGTTTCTACCTGAGATGATTGCTACCATAAGGTCATGTACTTCAATATACTAGTATTTGGGTTCATGTCTATCTAGCTACCTACTCTAATATGTCCATTGCAGGGACAGACTTAGTCATTTCTAAGGACTATTTGGTAGATCACAATGAATCTGAAATCTCTCTCCTACTTAGTAATAATCATAACTAACAGGAAATTGGGGCAATGGTGAGAAATAGAGGAATAAATTTAGAGAGTGTCAAAAATCATTTTATTCTATTTATAAGATGGAAAGAGATAATCTTGCTGTAATTTGTTTGTATAAATTGTTAACTCATACACCCCAAAGTCCCAGAGGTAAGTATTTTTCTCTTTCTTTCCCCCCATCTTTCTAGCATTCTTTGCTTCTTTCTTTCTTTCTTTCTTTCTTTCTTTCTTTCTTTCTTTCTTTCTTTCTTTCTTTCTTTCTTTCATTTTCCCTTTCTATTTTTCTCTCTTTTTTTCTCTTCTTTCCCTTCACTTTTCCTTTCTTCATTTTTTCTTTTCTTTTTTTTTTTTTCATCTAAACTGGATTTGATGAGCCCCATCAAAGGCAGTAACCTCAGCATACATTGCCTGGAAAGAATACCCTCTGAGTATGGAGTTCCCAAGGCAGTCAGAAGACTGGTCTGCAGTGTGGCAGGTGTTTTCTATAGCATCCAAATCTCATGGGACAAGAGGAATAAAGGTCTAGCTAAATGTTTTGTGGGTTTTTTAAAATAAAAATAAAAATGGAAAGGCTATAACTGTGATCCCAGAGACTATGCATACTCTGAAACTGAGAATATATAGATTTCTTCAATTAGTAAAGTGTCTGAGGAGATACTATACCTTGCATATATATCTTACTTTGATATGTGACCTCTAAGTCTTTTATACCATGTCCATACATTTCAAGTTACATAATGAGGATAAAATCAGATCTGGCTGCTGCTTAGGATCATTGAATTTAGATGCCATCTTACTCCATTTTACAGATGAAAAGACTAGAGCAACTTGCTCAAAGCAACTGAGTTAGTTGGGTGTGGAACTGGTACTAGAATCTTTCTGTCCATGTACTGGGATGAGTAACACTATCCTTATGCAAGTAGAACTGATCTCACTGGATATACACTTCAGATGAGTCCTTTAAATAGACATCAGCGGAGCACCATTAATTACCAGTGAGAGAGCTTTAGACTAATTAGTGGAACAGAATGCCCTGGCTTAATTTGACTATGGTCATGCAAAGTCACCCTTGGTTTTTAGTAAACCAAGAATGCTTTAGCAATGACCAGAGCTCTGAGAGCATTGAAGATGAAAGCCAAAGACCTTGCTTGAAAGGGGGAAAGGGTGCTAAGGAGATTGCTAGTGTGAAATTTAGAAAGAATACCTGCCAGCACACTGATTTCCCCATGCTTTAGTTAACTTCAGGTTTAAGAATTGTTTTTGATATGCATATCACTGCCTCTTGTTCAAGTTAATTTGTTTAAACATTCATGAAGGGGAAGGTTTTTTTAATAGAAATGTGCCAAAATTTTTTTTTTTGTTTTGTTGTTTTTTTTTTCAATTACAGACAAACTGGGGTATTTGCTGATCCATGAACGATGTGAATATTCAGTTTAAAGAGATTTTACTGCCTGCCTGTAACAAAGTTTTCTTTTGTTGTGTTTTCCCCCCTTCTGTTAAATGCTAAGATCTTTAAGGAAAATGATGGAAAACACTTCATCTGAGGCTTCCTCACAAATGGCTTGTTTTGAATAAGGCAGAGATCTGACTGTGGCTTTGTTAGGTTGGAAAGCAAAAACAAAACAGAGGAGTTTGGGCGAGAGGCAACGGAGAAAATCGTGTGGCTGACAAAATTAGTGAGGATGCTGTGAGATCAGCGACACTGATGGTGCTGCTAAGCTCATTCTATGATCCATTAGGTTGAGGGCACAGTTATGTGGGAAGTTGGGTCAGAGACTCCAGGAGAGATTGTCCTTAGAGGCATCTCAGCTGACCTACCAAAAACAGTCTGGGGTTGGAGATCAAAGAAAGTTCAGTGGAGAAGCCAGAGGTTATCTGAGATCTGGCGAATTTCTGCTCTGCCCTTCTCCTAATCCCCAAAGAGTGTCTGGCTTATAGTAGAAACTCAGTAGAAATTTTTGAATGAATAAATGAATGGGTACATGCAGTGGACAAAAGAAGAATACCTAAGCCTACTAACATTTACAATTAGGAGTATACTGTTGCAAATAACCTGCACCCAATTAGGAAGACTGAAGTGCACAGTGTGCCTTTCTAAAGAAGGAAACAAAGGTTTGTGCTGGTAGACCTAAAGTTTTAGTAAGTTTAGTTGTAACTAGACTGCAAGGTTTTAGTTCTTGTGGGTGGAAAGGAGGGCTTTGAAGGAGATGTACTTGTTTTTGAGCTCCAGACCTTCTTAGATTCCCTCAGTCTATATCCGTTCTAGAGCCTGAGATCAAACAGAAGTGGTGTACTGAGTGTGGAACTATAGAGGAACCAAGAGACAGAAACACAAATGATTTTGATCCCCTTCTTATGGAACTTTGGGGCACAAAGGAAAATTACTTGACAGATGTTTCTTCCAAATTTTGGTGTCCAGCCAGAACCATGATGGATACCCCACTCAAAATCCCTTCCATTGGGGAATCTCTATTAATATCATTGACTGGAAAAACTATTGCCCTGTTGAACCTTATTGCCACAATCTGCATCTTTTTTTATAGTTTGGATGCTGCTGTCTCTGGGACTGGTAACTTGTATGCCCATGCCACTAAAATCTCTGCAACCGGCAGAGGACAGCTCGGCTGTTGTTAACTACCTGTCTCTAATGACAAGCCATCACCACTTCCCTCATCAAGAGATGATTGGCAGAATTTGCAAGAAGTACCCTTTTTTTTGTCCTTAGGGAAATAATGGCTTTCTGTGGAATTTTCTCTGTTTACAGAGTATCAAACAAGAGCCCCATCTCTTCTTCTTTAGACCTTTCAGGAAGCAGCCGCAGAATTACAATCTTTCTATGAAGCCTGGATCAGAGGAGGAGACATTGTCATTTTTATTTTCTAATGTGTGATACTCCAAGTACACCTAGATGTGAGGAATTCACATGGAGGCCAAGCCAAATTTCTGAGGAAACTGAGGACATATGAAGCTAGGATGATGCTGGTTGGTTATTCATGCTCAAATCAGTATGGATAATGTTGAGACTTGGAATTGAAACACAGATTGGTTCAGGCACCACAGGTCCCAGTAGAGGTGGGCAGGAATTTCTGAAGCCCAGATGCATGGCATTGTGTTACCTGGCAGCACCAGAATTTCCAGAAAATGTACATCCCTTTGGGAGTGAGAGATCTTTCTCCAGAGAATATGTCACATTAATAGAAGTGGTTAGAAAGTTTTGCTGTCTTTGAGTATGTTGAACAATGGCTCTACCTTTGCCGAATTTTGGAACCTTGAATAATAGAGTTTTAGAAAAAGATAGAGAAATGGAAAGGAATTAGGGGTAAACTATGGTGAAAACAGTCGAGATAATGAAAAAAATATATATGGAGAAGTGACCCTAAGTGTGTGGCTTTGAGTTATTAAAATGTTTGGGTAGGTATGTATGAAGGCAGTTTGTGAAAGAACTTTATATATATACATACACAGGGAAACCAAAACACGTATGTTTGGAATTCACATTATTACTGTGGTATTCACTTTATTAAAGTAGTTGGAATCAAACCCACAATATCTCCAAGGTATGCCTGTAATGACTTTCATTGATATCATAGACTATTGGAAAGTTGAAGAGAGACTTCAGAGTGAAGAGTAGTCTTTGCTAGAAGCAAGTTTAAACATAAGTGAAGTTTGATGCTTCACTATTCTGAGAACATGTTCACTTAGGACTGTTGAATCAGTCTTTCATTTTCCTATCACTCTTTCTTTATTCTCTGTTCCTAGTCTGGCTTACGTTCCTCTTTCCCCTCACTCTTGGCTTCTCTATCCATTTATTTTTGTATTCTTTTTCCTTATATCAGGACTTTTCTTTCTCTCCTTCACTATCTTCCCGTTGACTCCTGTTCTTTCCTTTGTTTTCTTTCTCTCCCCATTCACTTTAACTTGAGGAGGCAACCAGAGTGAAAAACATGTCCCTCGAGGGCACAATTAGACTCTGAGGGCCTGCTCCTGTTGAGTCTTCACCTCAGCGCCTGACAATATTAAGGTAAAGCAACAATAAGCAGAGTTCTTGTTTAATCAGTTATGACTATGGAGTCAAACAATCCAGATAAATAATTTCCAACCTTTGCTCACAAAAGCACCCTTTTTCTCCTTTGTGGAGTGTTTTCAGGCCTTCAATTTTTTATGTTCCTCCTTTAACACTTCACTTCACAATGCCTCCATAAAAAAGTAACGTCTTTTCTCTTTTGTTAAGAGAGGAATATCTTCGCAAACAGCTATCTCTTAAGATGTGTTGAAATCCCCAAAGAAATGATGTATTCCATTTTATAAAATGCTTTCTTATGTTTCTTGGCAGATAGTCTCCCCCCAAAATCCTGTGAAGTAGGCAGGGAAGCAAAGCTGCTTCAGAGAAGTTAAGGCAACAATAAAATAGGCTAATTAAGGGCCTAACCTAGATCTCTCTTTACAGTACTAATACTTAGAGTTTTCATTAGAGTAATCTCTAATAAAACAGCAGATAGACAGTGAATATGCAATAAGCATGTATGATTTTCTCCTCTTTGTTTTCAAGGAGAAGTAACATTTGCATTACTCACTCCATGGAATCTGGAATGGCTTTCCCTGGGTGACAGACATCCCCTTATCTCTCCAGGTCCAGCTGCCTTTTTCTGTCCTTTCGTCCCTTAGTACACTGTACTTAACATGACATGAGTACCCACCCCTTTTTTGTTTTTCTTCCTTCCTTCCTTCCTTCCTTCCTTCCTTCCTTCCTTCCTTCCTTCCTTCCTTCCTTCCTTCCTCTATTTTTCTTTCTTTCTTTCTTTCTTTCTTTCTTTCTTTCTTTCTTTCTTTCTTTCTTTCTTTCTTTCTTTCTTTCTTTCTTCTTTTTCTTTCCTTTCTCTCTCTCTCTCTCTCTCTCTCTCTCTCTCTCTCTCTCTCTCTCTCTCTCTCTCTCTTTCTTTCGTTTCCTCCCTTGCTCCCTCCACCTCACTCCTAAGAAGAGAGGAGAAATCATGGATTCACTGCATTCACATGTTCTTTGCTTCCATGCATTTCCACACAACTCCCCCCAACCTCTGTCTTATAATATAATGTCATTTATTAGAAAATATAATTCACTGTGTCTTACACTGTTATTTATAATCTACTTGAGCATTTTTTTTCACATTTGTAATATCTCTTGTGTCAGAGAGAATTACAGCTGGGAAGCTGACTGCAGGCCTCCATATAACCAGAGAGAAGAACATTGTTTTGTTACAGAAGAGCAAACAAAAACCAAACACGCTTCCTAGAGAAAGGGAGGGACCCATTTATTAACACTAGTGACTAGTGGACTCAGGGAAATAACTTCCAAATTAGAGAGTCAGTAACATACAGAGGCTTTGCTTTTTATAATTTTCTGGGGTCTTTGTCTTGCAGATATGGTTCCTCCCCCTTGGGGGCTTACAGGAAGGCCCCCAGGCGTTGGGGTTCCCAGGTCATATCAGATGATCTTCCTGGGGCCAGTGTTAAGGACCTTCCCCACACCGCGGGCCCCCACCCCCACCCCCACCCCCCCACCCCCGCCCAGGGCAGTGCATTGTTCCGTTTTTATGGCCTGACACGCCTTGCAAGACCAGTTTCCTCCTCATTTTCACAGGTAGATTTTCTGTTGTCTGATTAGGCTCCATGATTTTTGAAGAATAGTTAATCATTTTGTTATGCATTTACAATTATTTTTGCCAAAAAAGACACTGTCTTTACAGGTTTCTTTTTTTCTTTCTGCATAATAGTGGTTCTTATCTTGCATCACTATTATTCTCTACAGAACCAAAGAGTGTTCTGCACTTAACATATATGAAATGCATTATTCATTTGCATAAAGTATAATTGAATTGAGGATAGTTAACATTCCCCAGCAAAATCTCCCTCCCTGCATATGGACTGATTTTACCCAGGAGAAAAAAGGATGTCCATCCACCTCAGAAGTTTATGTGAGGATCCAAAACTAACTGATCCGTGCTCATCCAGCATAGTACTTCATGTTTGAAAACATTCATTCATTGCAACTTCTCTTGAACAAGCTAAATAGTCCAGCTCAAAACCTATCTTCTCTTAAAACCTATTACATTAACTTCAGAAATACATCCCTTCCTATGTGTTTCTCATCATGATTTTTGTGATCCATAAGAATATGATTTACAAATGTGACCATAGTTTGTAAAACTGGAAGGCATGGTAGCCTTTTCCAGGCCAGTGGTGCAGGTCACAGTCAGCTGGTAGTTTAGATTTATCTTTTAATACACATGACTGTGGCCAACCAGAATACTAATAAGCTTGGATTATATTAGGCAATAGAGGGGTGGTTTAATGTTTGAGTTCTGAAGTCAGATAGGACTTGATATAAATTCTGGCCCCTTTCACTTATCATCAGATGGCATCGAAAATGCTTCTCAAAATTTAACGTGTGCACATTTCACCTGGTGATCTTGTGCACATGCAGATTCTGGGTCAGCAGGTCTGTGGTGGGACCCAGGATTCTGCATTTCCAAAAAACGTCAGCCGATGCTGATGCTGATACAGAGAACCATGCTTTGAATATTGAGGGCCTAAATGCTCATTGTTTAACATCCCAAAATCTCAATTTCCTCATGTGTAAAGTAGATCAGTTGTGAAAATTAAAGATATGATATATAGCCTCACACATTGTTAAATTTATTATTAATATCATTACCAAAGCTAGCTTCATGGGCTTCAAACTGTGTAGTTGCACAGATCTCTGTCTCAGGAGAGCTCCAAGTTTGGCTTAATGCTCTTAGTCACCATTTTGAATTCTTAATAATTTTATCTTTGAACTTGTGTTTTATAAGTGAGGTTCAGTGGGACAATAGCACATGCACATGAGGAGAGGAGATACTCAAAATATGCATCATTACCAACACTCCTTACAAGAATTTGCATTTAAAATTTACAAGGTACCAAGAGCACAGAATTCTTATGAACCCAAAGTGAAGTGGAGTTCAGTAAGGCCCAATAGTACAAAGTACATGTGTTACATCTACGACTAAGTGAGGCCACACTTTCCCCAAGAGACCGTTCTTTCCTTTTGAACCAGAACTTGCTTTGATTTCAGAATGAAGACAGTTGCAGTCTAAGAATCATGAAAAATTCAGGGTCCCTATCATATCCTTTCTTATTCAGGTTATTTCCCTATATATTCGCTAACCATTTACATGGAAATAATGCCTTAGAAGGAAAGGAAAAATAGGGCAACCTACAGTTATTTTCTTTTCAATTCTTTCTTATCATAAGGCAGAGGGTAGAAAGTATGAGTTTCAGCCGTAGGCAAACTACGGCCCGCCCGCCGAATCTGGCCCCTTTGAAATGAATAAAACTTAAAAAAAAAAAAAAGACCGTACCCTTTTATGTAATGATGTTTACTTTGAATTTATATTAGTTCACACAAACACTCCATCCATGCTTTTGTTCTGGCCCTCCGGTCCAGTTTAAGAACCCATTGTGGCCCTCGAGTCAAAAAGTTTGCCCACCCCTGAAAATGTATGCATATCAGAAAGTGTAATGAAAACAGTTACCTTTGTGGTAGTGTCTACTGTTCTGCTAAGAGCAAAATATATATGAGCTCAGAATACGAATTGTGAGTTTTTGGTGATTCCACATACAAGTTAAGTGCTTTTATATGTGCATTTAAAACTGGCATTGTGCAATATAAAGATGCATGGTAAAAATCAGGCTAATAATTTAAATTTAGCTTTTCACTAATTAGATGGGGGCGGGGGGGGGGGGAGGAGCACAGAACCACAAAGACAGTTTGAATGGGAGTCTAGAAAAAAACAATCTTTATATTTAATATATTTAATGGAACTTTCTGTTTTTCAAACTGAGGGACCCTGCAGTTTTATTTTATACTGAGCTCCATGGAATATGTAGCTGGCCCTGCAATCATTATTATAATATTAGAGGCCTGATGCATGAAATTCATGCAAAAGTAGGCCTTCCTTTCCCCAGCTGCCAGCACTGGCTTCCCTCTGGCACCTGGGACCCGGGCTTCCCTCACAGCCCTGTCTTCATCCAGAAGGACGGAAAAACATCCTGAAGGACGTCTGGTCTAATTAGCATATTACGCTTTTATTAGTATAGATTAGCAACAGGTCTGGTCTGGCTGGGGCCTTAGGTTGAAAATCCCTGATGAAACGAGAAATAATTTTTCATAATTACTATTTAGATCAGGGATCTGTATCTTCTCCATAGCTGAGTACAATTCCAGCCCTGTAAGTCATTGCTAAAACTAAGAATATTATTCCACAGCACAATTATTGAATTTTGAGGGATGTCAGATAAATTATTTTATACTTCATTCAGATTCCCCTCTAGGACAAAAAAATATCAACATCGTGTTTTTATATCTCATATCATAAAGAAATAATTGGTCCCCCCCATCTCAGAAGACATGCATTATTTCAGCTGGCCATACCTGTGACACACTCTGAGCTCTCACCTGCATTGTCCTTACTCAGGTGCTTTAACTCCCCAACTATCCTGAGCCCAGGGGACCTTTATTGTAGGAGTCTTCATGTTGGAGAGAAAAATCTCCACACAGTACAATCTAGTCTTCTCCTGGAGTGAATGGGTGACTAGCCAAAGTAATCAAACAGACTGTGAGCCCATTTTCATAACTACCACGGAAGGGGTGTCAGATCCTGAGGCATTACATCAAATCCTAGTTTTGACTGCATTTATGCTTTCATCAGAGAGAAAGCAGAAAGGTGTCAGTTATTGTAGAATGTCATCTTAATATTTCTGGAACGGGACTGTTTGATTCCACTATTATCATTAAAAGTGAGCAGGAAGACACTGGGCACAATTTCCGAAGGTAAGAACTGCCTAAATGGGTTCTCACCACATGCACTTTCCTTCCTGTTTAGACATCTTTAAATATGTATCACATTCATATAGTGCCATTCTGAGCAGCTAAGACTTTCACCCCATATATCACACTGGACAATTGACTGGCTATTTGTGTGTGTGTGTGTGTGTGTGTGTGTGTGTGTGTGTGTATTGGGGGCTTGGAGTTCGCTCTCTCCATTGCTTCAATATCATCTGGTGCCAGAGGCAGTGAGAGTACAACACTGATGGACCAATGGGCTGATCCAATATGGCAAATCCCATATTCCTGTTTGGGTACAAATGAATAACCTCATAGAGTTCTGCACACATTCAACAAAATGATGAAAGGGGGAAAAACAAATGGAATTTCCCGATCATTGCATTCCACTTTATTTCTCTCTTTTAACTTTGTAAGTGAATTCAATGTCTGTAGAAGGCGATTGATGGCTCTAAGAGAAAAGGAAAGAAAAATGTTAAAGCCCCAAACCACAATTTGAGCACTATTAGGCTTGAGGCTTGGCTTTCTTCTGCTGAAATTCTCAGTGGGGGCCCTTATCTCACAGCCTTCAGAGGTCATCTCAGAATTTCATGGTTAAGACATTGTGGCTTCTCAGGACAGGGTTGCAGCCCTGGGTCTGGTGCCTCTTATTAGTAGGGGGAGCAAGGGGACGAGGACAAAGAAGGTAAGGATTGACCAGGTGAATATGAAAAAAGAAATCAATGCTTCAATATATCTCCAAACTTCTCAAAGGATCGTGCTCCATGCCTCTCAAATCTCCCTCTGCACAGCTCACCCTAAACTTATTTCAAATTCCAACTTTTAGAATGCCCTACAATTTAATTTCTCTGCTCATCTCACTCTTGTGCTATATAATATTCATGTCCTACCTCTTGTAGGAAGTCTGCCTTAATTAACCCAGACCACAATACTCCTCTGTCACTGAGTTTCTGAAGGATTTATTATGTATTACTTATTTGTCATCATGTTACTCTGAACTTAATTTTTTTGTTTTTCACAATTATAAGTTTCTTCTTATTAAATAATTAAAGGAAAGGCCTGGAATTCTTTATCGCTTACAGTTCCTTCCAGTGCATTTTACATAAGGTCATAATTAATATATATTAATTAAATTATTATTATAGTTAAATTAAGTATATTTAGGCCATCTGTTTAAATATATATATATATATATATATATATATATATATATATATATACATATATATGTGCATATGGATATATATATATATATATATGTATATATATGTATGTATATATCCTTATCTAATAAAAGAGAAACATGGTAATTGGCATACGACCGCTACCCTTCCCATTGGCTAATCAGGGGTGGTATGCAAATTAACTGTCAGCCAAGATGGCGGCCGGCAACCAGGAAGCTTAAACTGAACATGAGGCTTACTTGCTTCAGTGACGGAGGACTGCAACATTCCCCGCCTGCCTTGCTGGCCTCTCAGCCTGCAGTTTAAGAAACATAGTAACAAATAGAAGCTAAAAGAAAACACCCAGAAACCAGCTTTCAGGGAGCTGGGATCTCAGAGCTGGAGTTGATACAGAGTTTCGATTGTAGAACTGAAACAAACCAGATACCTGCTTTCAGAAGTGGAAGCCTCAGAGCTGGAGCCAGGCTAAAGCTGGCCCAGAATAAAAAAAAATAAAAAAAGAATAAAAGGAGCAGTTGGGAGCTTCAGTCACAGCCTGAAAACAGCCCTCAGCCCCTCACCCAGACTGGCCAGGCACCCCAGTGGAGACCCCCACCCTGAAGGGTGTGTGACCAGCTGCAAAGAGCCATCATCCCCTCACCCAGGCTGGCCAGGCACCCCAGTGGGGACCCCCACCCTGATCCGGGACACCCTTCACGGCAAACCACCCAGCCCCCACCCATGCACCAGGCCTCTATCCTATATAGTAAAAGGGTACTATGCCTCCCAGCACCGGGATCAGTGGAGCCGCGAGGCCTCCCGGCACCGGGATCAGCGTGACAAGGAGGCAGTGCCCCAACCCCCTGATCGGTCCTGCTCTGTGTGTGACAGGGGGCAGTGCCCCAACTCCCCTATCGGCCCTACTCTGTGAGTGACAGGGGGGAGCTCCTCAACCCCCTGATGGGCCCCGCTCTGTGCATGACAGGGTACAGAGCCCCAACCCCCCTGATGGGCCCTGCTCTGTGCGTGACAGGGGGCAGTACCCCAACTCCCCTATCGACCCTACTCTGTGCGTGATGGGGGGAGCTCCCCAACCCCCTGATTGGCCCTGCACTGTGCGTGACAGGGGGCAGTGCCCCAACCCCCTGATTGGCCATGCTCTGTGCGTGACAGGGGGTGACGCCGCAACCTCCCCATCGACCCTGCCTTGAGTGTGACAGGGGGCAGTGCCCCAATCCGCCAAACAGCCATACCCTGAGCCCGACCAGGGGCTGCACCTAGGGATTAGGCCTGCCCTCTTCCACCCGGGAGCAGTCCTAAGCCAGCAGGTCGTTATCTCCCGAGGGGTCCCAGACTTCGAGAGGGCACAGGCCAGGGAGAGGGACCCTCCCCCTCCCCCCCTGAGGGCACAAATTTTTGTGCACCGGGCCTCTAGTATATCTATATATGTATATATGTATCCATATTTATATATATAAATATATGGAGAAAATTACTTTGGCATATATATGCCAAAGTAATTTTCTCCATATATTTTTGTTTTAAATATTCAATAAAAAGGTGTTTTTTTAAAAATCAGTTGATTCTCCTGTATTGGCTGAAAATAGCAGAAAAACAGAACCTGTATTTCCTAGTGCCAAGGTGCCAATGTTCTCCATGCACAACCCCATTCTAGAAGCCATTCTTTTGATTTTTCCTATTGAGTGTCAAGGGTCAGGAAATCTGATTCCAACTTGATTATATCTAGGCAGAGAAAGAAGGGAGGATAAACCACCCATCATAACCCAATCAGTCAATTTTAAAAAGCAGGGTATATTAACCAGGAGAGCAGACAAGAATTGAGCAGGGCAGCTCTGACTGGTGTTACTCAGTAGTTAAGCATAGAGACCTATGAGCCAGGAGGTCACGGTTTGATTCCCAGTCAGGGCACATGCCAGAAGGAGGCGCACTGGATGCAGCTGATTAATGATTCTCATCATTGATGTTTCTATCTCTCCCTCTCCCTTCCTCTCTCTGAAATCAATAAAAGTATATTTAAAAATCAAAATATCCTAAGGTGAGGATTAACACACACACATACATGCACACACACACACACACACACACACACACACACAGGAGCAGGACAAATGTGCAAAAGGCCCGATGTGCATAAACAATGTATGCCATGCAAGGGGCATTACTGCAGAAAGAACTCACAACTAATTGAATGGGAACACTATACATAAATCCAGATGAGAGTCAAGTTGTGACCTTGAGGTGAAAAGGCTTCTGAAACTGCAACCAAAGCTTTCCATTCTAAAGGGATTAAATCTCTGAAAACCATTCTCTTTCTTTGCATTCATGTTTCACACTTTGTAGTGCTCACATAAAGAGGGCAGATATACCAGCATTTGGGTGTTTACTTTCTTGTGTTTCTTTTCTTCCCAGATAGCGAGTATTGCCTTTACCACATATCAGAGTGGGTGAGCCTTTTTTCACCTCTGATTATGGTTTGTAATTGTCAATACCAGGTTAGCAAGCTTTCTCATGGAAATTACCAGTGCATGGAAGAATGATAAAGCAATCTGTTCAGGTAGGAGAAGTATAGGCTCTGGAGCTCAAGTCATCTTTTCTAGGGCTCACAATAATTATGAGAACAAATTTAATAAACTTTTGCATGAAACTTCTAACAAAATATCCTTAGATTCTTTTGTTCTCATTGCATTGCAAACTAGAGAATACTAGCAAAGAGCTAAATGTTCAGACACAGGTTAGGCAAGGCTTTGTCCCGACTGCTTTTCTATGGCCTCAGCATAACATTCAAATTCAACTCCTAAGGCAGGGTTGCCTGTGGCATTACAAGTTTGCTTTTTTCCTTTCCTTACCAGACAGGTGGCAATGATCACAGAGCTCCAACTTATTTAGAATGGCAGCTACCACAACAGACAGTGGTTTCTTAGTTCAGAGCTTGAAAGGATTAAAGCTGGATTAGGAGGAAGGATGTATTCCCAACGGGCAATGTTTATAACAAGAAGAAGCTTTCTTCCACTCCCTCTACAAGAATAACAAGGAGGTAAAATGAATCCCAGCAATGATTGTCAAATGGCAAGATGTGGGCAGGACTTAAGAAATACACCTTTCTAATTCCCAGGCAATTTATGTGTGTGTGCCTAAGTATCCAATTAGCAGGCACAGATGCCATTTTGCATTAAAAATTATAGGGTTTTACAACTGCAAACCAGCTGTGCCCATAAATTTTACCCACCCCTTTGCAGAGGTCCATCAAGAATTTAGGCTTCAATGTCAGGGCATTTATTTTCCTCTGCATTGAAAGAATCAAAGATTGGTATTTTTGGTCGAGTAAACTATTTTTCTCAGAGAAGAGCAGGAAATCACAATATATGTACAGTGGCAAGACTCACAAAAAAAAAAAAAAAAAAAAACCACATTCAATTTCTGACCCATGAAAAGACCACATTCTAAACCAGCCTTGGCCAATGGAATATTTTTACAATGAGAGGAATGTTCTAGATCTCCACTGCTCATGAGAGTAGCCCCTGGGCACTTGTGGCAACTGAGCACTGGAAATGTGGCTCATGAAATGTGGGGCTGTATTCTTAATTTTATTTAATTGTAACTAGTTTATCTTTAAATAGCCACATAAGCAGTTACCATATTGGAAAGCACAATTCAAATCATTCTTGTTAATATGTCAGTAAATTAACAAATGAGAGTCTGAAATCAAATAAACACCCGCTGCTTAATAACCATATGACTTCATAAAAGTTAACCTGAGTAAGGCCATTTTTTTCCATCTGGTGAATGCCAACAGTAGTGGCTTCCAAGTATCACTGGGTGGTTAACTGCACAATGTATACATTATTTGACCTCTTTCTTGAAACAAAGTAGGTCTTTAATCTCTGTTTTTGTATTTTTCTTATTTTGTCTTTCCCTCCTTTCTTTACTCCCTTTCTTCCCTTCTTTCTTCTTTATTTCCTTTTTTAGATAACAAAGGAAAACTCCAAAAAGCAACAAAAGGATGGTAAGTTTGATAATGAATATTGTTTCACCTGTCACTTCATTGCGTACATTGTTCTAAATTAGAATTTAACATGAAAGTTGCTTATCTAGCCTAATCCACACTGGACAGTTGGGGGAAAAATACAAAACACAACCAATATAAGCTATGGTTATTTCTCTTGTTGATCTTTTAACTTGTATTAAAATTATGATAAAAATATAAATTATCTAAAGAATCCATGAGGAAAGAAAAAAAAAGTAGTTGATCATTGGTCCTAAAAGGAAAGGTATAGACAGTGAAATAGCAGGATAAAAAAAAAATAATGATAATAAAGGAAGCAAAATGTAGAATAACTCATTGTAATGAATTTTAAATTACAGTGGTTATTTTATACTCTTAGCCTCCATTATACTTAGTACATATTAGAAAAGTTTGATACCCAATATTTAGAAACGTCTGTGATCAAATGAAAGAAGCAAGCCGCCTGTGAAATCAAGATTCAAATGGAACAGTGAAAACTGCCAGCCTCCTGTTCTTCCATGTCTTTGTTTTTTGCTTCCTGGCTACTTTGGAAGAAGAAATATCAACCAGGGGCTGGTTTTATCTGGTTTTGTCTTTATATTCACCATGTTTTACTTATTTTCTGTCTCTTTGCCCACTATCCTCATTTTTCATTCTTTGTTTGTTTCTTTCTTTTTTCAATCTCACTCTTGTTTGTTTGATTGTTTGCTTGGCTACATTATTTTTCTAGATACATTTCCCAGGGTTTGGTCAACATAATTGAGTGACTTAGTTTAAAATGTTCTATTAGCACATGGCAGGTCATTAAGTAGTTGTTCTGTACAAGTTTACCCTTTAATTATGAATCCACAGGAAAATGGGTCATAGAAATTAGCTATGTAGCTAAAAGCCACCAGAAAACCATCGGCCTGTTTAGCTGCAGATAAAAACACAAAGCCAGGGAGGATCATCTCTCCAGGACATGGCTGAGATTTGGGTGCCCTTTTTTCTGCTCTAACTTGCTGCTACTCATTGCACATGACCTTTAGGGAAGCTGGACCCCCCTACAGGAGAACACTGATTGAGATCAACATAGAAAAGTTAAGGGGAAAAAATGAGGATACCAAAAATAAAATAAAGCATTTTACTGCTATTTTCCACTAGCTACACAATCATTTCTATCTACTTATAGAATTCCCATATTTCACATTCTGTCAATGGCTTTCATTAGCTTTCAAAAAAGAAATCCTGCAAACATTATTTTCCCCATTCAACTGATGTATAAAGTACTACCCGGAAAAATGGAGTAGGATGCTCAGGATCCTTCAGAATGAGGGCAGAGCTGACACTAGAACTCACCTTTTTACTAATGCATATTTTCTCCAGTGGCCTCGTATTTAATTGTGCAGGTAATACAAAGGAGCAGAATCCAATTAGTCTCCAGATAGGCAAGGACCCTCTCCTAGGCTCCAAGGAAACAGTGTATTTCAGGATGCAGGCTCTTGTTGTTAAAGTCTGTATATCTTTTTTCTTTCCCTTTGCAGAGGTCATTAAAATGTGCCAGTACTATCCTGTGTGCTGACTGTTGGGAGTTTTCTAAGAAAGGCATTGTTATTTGTTATGTTCAGGAGGATTTGTGGAGGAATAAATTGCATACATAGTGTGATGGCAGCTGGCAGTCAACTGTGACTGCTGTTGTGCACTTCACAACATGTTTTATGTGGCTGGGAACATTTACATTAAGGTCAATTAGGTTGCCAAAATGGAGAATCGCAGCTGAGGGATGCTTAGTGGAGCGCACTGGTGTTTGGCAGGGGAAATGAAACTGATAAACCTACATGTGCATGGTCTGCCAGCTGGTGGGTGGTCCCAGCCATGTTGCAGCAACACCATTCAATTCAATTCAACAAATATTTTATTGAGTGAGTAGATTATGCAAAGCACTAGGCAAAGTGCTGATGGGGCAGCAAGGCAGCACAAGCCATGGCTCAGGTCTTAGAAGAGTTGCCAATAATGATAGATCTCAAGAGCCAGCTAGCAATGATGGCATGATTGCCATATGCTAGACATTGTTCTATATGTTCAGCATGTACTAACCATGGTAATGTTCATGACAACCCTGTTTTACCAACGAGAAACCTTTGTTAGTGAGGTATGGGTGCTTTTCAGTGAGATGTGGTGCCTTTGATAGTTTGCATAGTATCCCCCTTTCTGGGCATATGTCAGAGTTACATTTCACTGCCACCTTGAAGTTGGCCATGTAGCCTGAGTCTTGCTTTAACCAAAGAAATGTGAGTGTGAGAAGCAGTAGGAATGTGTGTCACATCCTGGGGGGCTGCTTAAGAATTGCTGGAGAGCAGCTACACAGCTGTCCTCCTACCATGATACTCATTGGCCTTCCAGCTTGAGTCTGTGAGTAAGGATGAATTAAGGGAATAAAGGAAGGGACCTTTCTGACACAAAATATACATGAAATAGAGTGTCATTTAAACCTCTAAGATTTTAAACTTGCTTAATATGGCCAGATGACCTAGCATAAGCTGGCTAGTAAAAGGTAAGAGTAAGAATAATAGATATGTGAAACTAATTGAAAAAAAAAAGATAGCACATGATTACATACAAATAAAAAATAGCAATAATGAAAACAACCACCATTTATTAAAGTCTCAGCAAGGTGCTAAGCTTATTATATGCATTTTCTCTAGTATGTGAAATAAACCTGCAAAATAGTAATTCCCATTTTGCCAACAAGAAGAGGAATCTCAGAGAGGTTAACTGAACTACTGAAGGTGAAGTAAAAAGATACAAACTATGTATAAAACCAGGTCTTTTTGTACTTAAAGCTCACACTGCTTATGAAGGGCTAGAAAAGACCGCAGACAACCTTATCCTCCAACTCCTCCACTATACAGTTTCTTCCCTCTCCCCTTCCTTCCTTCCCTACAGCTTTCCTTCCCAATTTCTTCTTTTCTTCATCTTTCCTTCTCAGTCCTTTGGTCCTTTAAGTCTTCCCCTTTTCACTCCATTTCCCCTTCCCTACATGCTGCCTTCTCATTTTCTCCAAATATTTATAGTATACTAGAGGCCCAGTGCATGGATTTGTGCACTGGTGGGGTCCCTCGGCCCAGCCTGTACCCTCTCACAATCCAGGACTCCTTGGGGGATATTGGACTGCCATTTCAGCCCGATCCCTGCAGGCCAGGCTGAGGTATCTGTGCACCAGGCCTCTAGTATGCCTGTAAGATTTTTGGTTAATCTCTTTCTGCCCTCCCCTCTCCCCTTCACTCTGAGATTCACCAGTCTGTTCCATGTTTCCATGACTGTGAGTTGAGTGTTTGCCCCCTGGTGGTCAATGTGCATCATAGCTAACAATCAAATGGTCGGCCAGTTGCTTAGGCATCCTATCTAATAAAATAGAAAGATGGTAATTAGCCGTACCTCTGCTACCCTTCCCATTGGCTAATCAGGGCGATATGCAAATTAACTGCCAGCCAAGATGGCGGCCGGCAGCCAGGCAGCTTGAAGCGAACATGAGGCTTACTTGCTTCAGAGACAGAGGACTCCAAAGTTCCCCGCCTGCCGCTGCTGGCCTCTGAGCTTGCAGTTTGAAACATTGTTACAAATATGGAAGCTAAACAAAACCCCAGAAACGGGCTTTCAGCCAGCCGGGATCTCAGAGCTGGAGTTGAAACAATGTTTTGATTATAGAACCCAAACAAACCAGATACCTGCTTTCAGCAGCCGAGGCCTAAGAGCTGGAGCCAAGCCTCAGAGCAAAAGCTGGGCCAGAATAAAAAAAAAAAAAAAAGTAGCGGTTGGGAGCTTCAGTCACCTGCCAGCCTGAAAATGGCCCTCAGCCCCTCACCCAGACTGGCCAGGCACCACCCCAGTGGGGACCCCCCACCCTGATTCAGGACACCCTTTAGGGCAAACCAGCCGGCCCCCACCCGTGCACCAGGCCTCTATCCTATATAGTGAAAGGGTAATATGCCTCCCAGCACCGGGATCAGTGTGACAGGGGGCAGCGCCCAAACCCCCTGATCACCCTGCGGCTCTTTGTATGACAGGGGGCAGGGCCACAACCTCCCTATCTGCCCTGCTCTGTTCCTGACAGGGGAAGGCACCCCAACCCCCTGATCAGCCCTGCTCTGTGCCTGATACGGGGGAGCTCCCCAACCCCCTGATCACCTTGCGGCTCTGTGTGTGATGGGGTGCGGCACCCCAATCCTCCCCCCCATACGGGCCCTGCTCTGTGTGATGGGGTAGAGCCATAACCTTCCATCAGCCCTGCCCAGAGTGTGACAGTGGCAGCGCCCCAACCCCCTGATCAGCCCTGCTCTGTGTGTGATGGAGTACGGAGCCCCAACCCCCCGATGGGCCCTGCTATGTGCGTGACAGGGGGTGGCGCCGCAACCTCCCCATCGACCCTGCCTTGAGTGTGACAGGGGGCGGTGCCCCAACCCCCCAATCGTCCTTAGCCTGAGCATGACTGAGGGTGGCATCGCAACCTCCTGATCCGCCCTGCTCTGTGCATGACAGGGGACAGCGCCCCAACTCCCCAATCGGCCCTGCTCTGAGCCCGACCACGGGCTGCACCTAGGGATTGGGCCTGCCCTCTGCCACCCAGGAGCAGGCCTAAGCCAGCAGGTCGTTATCTCCCGAGGGGTTCCAGACTGTGAGAGGGCACAGGCCCGGCTGAGGGACCCCCCTCACCCGCGAGTGCACAAATTTTTGTGCACCGGACCTCTAGTATATATATATTCTCCGTGCCCCTGTAGAGGCATGGGATTTTCCTAAAGTTTCTCCTCATTACAACTACTAATGGGTAGTGGCCAAGTGTGCTACTAAATATTCATCCCACAATGAACAGCACACCTTCCAACAGGAAGGAATTCTCCAGCCCCAAATGTCAATAGTGCTAATGGTGAAAAACCCTTCTCTAAATGATCAATAGACACATCAGAAGCTCTTCTTCACCAAGCTCAAACCCAGGGCTCCATACCACACTTCAAGTCTCTTGGTTCACTAAAACATGATTTCACCACTTCCATAGCAGGAGGCCACAATATTTGTTCCTTTCTTCTTGAGTCCTCTGTCACAGGGGGTTTCATTCTCACTGATTCTGGCTAGAAGATAGTGCATGGATCTCAAATTCTAGCTTAATCCTTCTGGTGAGACCACATTGCACATTATAATCCTAGGATTTTAAGGCTCTACTGATATTCCTGCATCTCCAAAACTTAGATTCACAGAAAACTATGTCAGTAATATGTTCATCTTCAATGAAACAACAAATTTCAAAATATCTTTCTTCTGGAAAACGCTATGATGAAATTTAAACAGATTTCTTTACTATAGAGCTTTCCCGAGCCTTTTCTATGCATTATATCTTGAGAATCTATAATTTAGATGTAATAGAGTGTTTATTTAATACTAGTGGCCCGGTGCATGAAATTAATACACGGGGGGTGGGGTGGGAGGTGTCCCTCAGGCTGGCCTGTACCCTCTCCAATCTGGCCCCTTGGGGGAATGTCAGACTGTTGGTTTAGGCCTGATCCTGCACCGGCAGTTGGACATCCCTCTTGCAATTCAGGACTGCTGGCTCCTAACTGCTCACCTGTCTGCCTGCCTGATCACCCCTAACCACTCTGCCTGCCAGCCTGATTGCCCCCAACTGCCGGCCTGAGCGCCCCCAACTTCCCCCCCTGCTGGCCTGTGGACGCTGGAGAAATGCTGGAGAATGGAAATTAGGAATTGGGAGCCATTTATTTTCATTACATTTCAGCCTCTAGTGACTGACTTCCGGGTAGGCCCTCCTTCTCCCTGTACCTCAGTTGCCCCAACTGTAAAATGGGGGCTTGGATAACTGGATTCCTAGGCCCCTTCCATGGTGACAACTGGGATTACATGAAAGCTCTAAGCAGCTGGGTGTGGCCCCGCCTCCTGGGCGCCCAGAAAGGACCAGGCTGGTGTCACACAGGGAAGGGCTCCAACCCTGCCCAGACCGCAATCTGAGCTTCCCCAAGACTTGGGGTCTCCCTTCAATGACATGTACCCCATGATTGCACCACAACTGGCATTTCTGCACGGCAGGCCCTTCCACCTGGGCAGGGTGCACACTCCATACCCTGTGCCCGTGCTGCTGCCATCCCAGAGGCCCTCGCGCCTGGGGAGGCTGGGGGTTACCAAGGCACCCGGGGACGGGGGGGCAGAAGGTGGGGGGAAAGGAAGGAGGATTTGCAACAATACCTCTGGGAGGAGGCAGCCGGGGCAGTGGTGGTGGTGGTGTTGGCTGAAGGCAGAGGCTAAGGTGTAGGAGTAGGTGCCCAAGCACTCCCCGTCCCATTGTCCCCAGCCACAGACAGGCCCAGCCCCACGCCCCACAGTGTATCCCGAGCCATGGACCGTGCAACCAGTCCTTACCTTGCCCCACCCGGCTGTCCCCCTGCTTGCTAAAGCTACTTATCCCAGGAAAGCTTACACGGGCCGGAAGTGAATCCACAGACAAGTATAACTTCGGCAGGACAGGAGCGACTGCTGGTTGGTGCCTTTCCCCCTCCTTCCTTCACACCATCCCCGCCCCCTCCCCGCCCCCTCCCCTTGGTCCCCCTTGTGGTGCCCTGAGAGCTGGAAACTGACGTCAGGGGCCTGAATTCCTGACTTTGCCTGCACACATTTGTCCATGTAAGGTATAGGAAGACGGGTGCCCAGGACCCTCTTGGCGCTGCCTGTAGGGGGAGGGGGCACTCGCGGCAGGCAAGGGCTATGCCAAAAGGTGGGCACACAGCAGACATTTTATTTCCTGGAAATGAGAGGAGGGGACCTAGGGATGCAGGGAGCGGGCCTAAGCCAGGAGTTAGACATCCCCCGAGAGTCCCAGACTGTGAGAAGGCAAAGGCTGGGCTCAGGAGACCACCTCCCACCCAGTGCATGAATTTTGTGCTCCAGGCCTCTAGTAACTATATAAAAATATAACATTGAATAACTATGCCACCCACTTTGCATATTTTTTCTCATGTAATATTTAGGTTTACAGCTAGGTTTACAAATGTTTGTTTTAATACATTTTTTGCATGCTTAAAATATCGATAGTCTTGTTGACACCTCCCTACACATTATCAACTAAGGAAGAATTAAACTTACACTGATGGATTTACCTAGTTCTACGAACCCATAGTATTTTATATTAATATGAGTTATTTGACTCTTTTGTATTGGAGTGTACTGTGTCATTAAATACATATAGTTACTGGTATTATCTTATCTTGGGTCTATTGAAAGCAGAATTTAGGACAAGGAATAAAGGTGAGGAAAAAGAGACAAGAAGATAAGGCAAGATGTGAACGGTGTCTCGTGATGTTTTTGTGGCTACCACTTTACAATGATATGCAAAGAGCTCTAATTATCTTTTCACTCATATCTAGTTTCCTACATTAACCGATATGTATTACTTAATTTGACAGATTTCTAACCCCTTAAAAGTTATCAATATATTCTGCTTTATTTCCAAACTCAAATGCCCAATTCTCAGATTTTTCCTGACTTGTCCAGAACTGGACTTGATTTGACCTTTTTCTGAATTTTCTAAACATTATTCTTTAAGCCCTAGATTACAGTTTATGTTTGTAATGAGATCCCCTTTAGACCTATATGACGTTCCTGTAAGATTATAGAAGCCCCTAGCTGGCCAAATATCTTTAAAATGCCTTTAAAAAATATCTCTTCCACAACACCTGGCATAAGACCTTGCACACTGTCCCATCTTCAATATAAATTTGCTAAATAATTGGCTGTTTAGCTTTGCTTACATTTTCTTTCAATATACAAATGTACAGGCTTTCTACTTTTTAAAGCCCGACTTTCTTTTCTATGTTTTTAGTTAGTTCTAAACTCCTGTTGATATAAATCAATGGAAATAAATTCAGGTAAGACATTAAGATAATTATTTCCCTTACCTAAAGCTTTTAAATAAAAATTTCTGAAAGGAATAGTGTGATGGAGTTACAGCTGGCCAACATTTCTAGTCTTTGTTCTGATGCTCATTAGCTAAGCAACCTTGAGAAAGTCATCTTACGTTTCTATGCCTTTATTTTCTTATCTTTACAATGATCTATAGCATTTTCTATAGGAGCTACTACACAGGACTGTTTGAAAAAGCAAACACTATCACATAAATACATTTTGCAGGTGCAGAGCACTACGTAATGGCAAACACTATCGTGATAGAAAATAATAATGTCTCTGAGTTGTGCAGTACTTTGAAATCCTTTAGTGCTATCCTCTCACATTAGTGATGGTTAAACTGGATACTGGAAGCTTACAGAATGTGTGAAGGGTCCCAGAACTAGTTGATGCCAGAGCCAAGAAATGAATACAAAGATGGAACCACCTAAGCTACTTCATCTAAAATTCTCCTCCCAGTGCACCTTATCTCTTCATAATTTTTAATTGTTTCTATCCTTCTATTTCCAATGCATTCACTTTCTCTGGCACGTGATTTTTCTTCTGTGACCCCTAAAGAGGTCAGAATTACTATCTTTGGCATTTTGTGTAGGCTCTTTTTACTCCTTGGTGATTCTAGGCTTCTAGAATGACTTCAAAATGGTATCCTCACCAGGTGTCTGAGGAGCTACCTGCTCATATTGGCTGGCATCTTCTCCCTCTGGCCTGCTTTCCACACCATAGCCAGGCTCCTTGACTTTTCTGATTTAATACCTTGCCCCCCCCCCCCCCCCACTCCATGTGAGTTATTCTTTCCAGGCAAAAAGTGCCTTTCCACTCTGTGGGCATTTGTACAGCAGAGGTAATTCTTGTGCCTAGCAGTTCCCACAGCCCAAATCAGCTCATGTCATCACCAGGCCTGTAGATTGATTCCCCAGGATATTCTTTGGTAATTTATCAGGTACTCCCAGAGATGGAAGATTAGTTCCAAGTTCTTTTAATTGCATAATACAATCCATGGTATTTTAAGCAGTAAAATTAAGCATAACTTTTTCAACAAATTCTGGCCTTCTGATCCAGACAAGTATTTTACATAATAACCTACTTTATTGTTTATGATCATTAATGCTACTATTATTTTCAAGAATGTGAAAAATAGAACTGTTTTATTCATCAACACAACTCAATTTGTATTTTTTTCTCCTTCTTGAAAAGGATGTTATATTAGCTGCCTTTGAATCTCATCAACTTATTATTTTGTTTGACAGTGGGAAAAAAAAGTCAGAAAATCCAAGCACTTTCTGCTGGCAGTAGTCAGATGAAACTCATATATACAAAATGGAATGAAAAACTGTTTGATGAGCTAGACTTGAGGCAAGAGGACAGGCATCATATATCTCATTGTTTTATTTGCCTCCCTTGGTCCTCCAATAACTATTCCCAATTTTGTTTTGCATCATCTGTTCCTACAAAATATACTCCTTAGGCTTTGATATTTATAGGTCCTTCTTTCCTTTTCATTCCTTTTATGCTCTTTTTTTTCCTTTTTCCTCCCTCCCCAATTATTCTCCAGAGGTTTTTATTGACTTTAGCCTTTGATAGCTCTATGTATTTGAAAGCAGCCATTCACTAGCTCCTCTGGAGAAGTACCAATAAAGTGCAAAACCATTATCACAAAACTGTTTCTCAAAGTTTTGTCACATCCCAGACAGTTTCATGAAGATATGCTGAAAGGATTTGTTTTGTTTGTTTCTGCTTTAAGGATTGCTAAGGGCAACAGGAGATCTGGGGAAGGGATTGTAAATCGTAAATTATTGTGACACATCTTATTGTTTCTGGGGTGGTCTGTTTTCCTGGGGCCAAAAAATTCAGTTTCGTTCAAAACTATTTTCTGATAGACAATGCCATGTAAGAAAAGTAGTGTATGTTTTCTTGTTTGAAATTTTGGAAACTCTCTGAGTGATTTTTTTAAATAATTTCCAATCCCAGGTAAATAAGCACTGCCTTAAATAGCAACACATTTTGATTTCAAAAAAGAGAAAGAATTTGCAGTGTATTTGCAAGAGAACAATTTTCAGAAGCCTGTTACGAAGAGGAGAGAAGGCACTGGAGATCAGAAGACACTGATTGTGTTAGGTCTCCTGGTAGAGAACTCTGTGGTGTTAAAATAGGCCACTGGGAGTTCTATTTGTATGATTTCACTCTGATGGTCAATAGTCCAGAGACTCCATTACCAGGGTACTAGTAATGATAAAAGATGTTTGGATTTATTTTGATTGGAAGGTGATTTATTGATTGTTTATTTCTGTTTTAGAATTTCTTTTAACTTAAACAATTTTAAGCTACAGTGGATATTCTGTATTATGTTACTTTTGGATATATAGCATTAATGTTTAGACATTCATATAACTCATGAAGTGATCCCACCAAGTCTAGTATTCACCTGACACTATACATAGTTATTACAATATTATTGACTATATTCCCTATGCTCTGCTTTACCTTCTCTTGACTGTTTTGTAACTACCAATTTGTACTTCTAAATCCCTTCCCCTTTTTTACTAAGTCCCACCCCCCAACCTCCTTCCCATCTGGCAACCATCAGTCTGTTCTCTAGATCTATGAGTTGTTGTTTTTTTTTTTTTCTGTTTTGTTTGTTGATGTTTGTTTTTAGATTCCAAATATAAGTGAAGTTATGTGTTATTTGCCTTTCTCTGTCTCACTTATTTCACTCAGCATAATAGCCCCTAGGTACATTCATGTGATACCATGTGTTTTAACTTTTTAAATTTACCTTTATTGTTGAAAGTATTACAGATGTCCTTTTTTTGCCCCCATTGATCTCTTCCACTCACCCCCATCCGCTTCCAGGCCTACCATACTACTGTCTGTGTCCACGGGTTATGCATATGTGCATACAAATCTTGATTGGGGAACCTGAAGTTATCCATGCAGAGCATTGATCTATATATCAGCAAGTCTGGAGCTCAAGAGGGAGATCAAGACTAAAAGCATAGCTTCCCCTACATTTTTCTAAAAATACATTTTATTAATTTCAGAGAGGATGGGAGAGGGAGAGAGGGATAGATACATCAATGATGAGAGAGAATCATTGATTGGCTGCCTCCTGCATATCCCTTACTAGGGATTGAGCATGCAACTGGGGCATGTGCCCTGATCAGGAATCCAACTGTGACCTCCTGGTTCATGGGTCAACACTGAACCACTGAGTAACATTGGCCAGGCCCTCCCTCCATTTTACTAACATTATATATACACACCAAGCTCCTAATGAGGACCATAGAACACAATAGTGAAAACAAGAAAACTAAAACAAATAAAAATTTTGATTTCAGGGAGTTTAGGTCAAGTAACACAGTAAGAAAATTTTAAGCAATTCCTACCTTTTAGAGGAAGCTGAAGGAGAAGAAGTCAGGACAGAAAAACAGAGAAAAGTGACATTGAATCCATTGAAGGGGTTATGATTAATGAGTAAGCAATTGTTCAACTATATCTGCCCTTTGATTGGGTATTTTAAGAAGGTGAATATTAAGAGGAAGATAATGAAGTCAGTGAAATCAGATAGATATATTTTGTTTTATAGAAATATAATTCTTTGTCCACATTAGGAGGATCCTATCAACAACAAAAGTAGCTATCTGTAAAACAGAACAATTCTCTAAAAAGATACTTATAATGCTGATAATTTTGGCTGAATTTACAATTTTTTTTCAGAATTATTTTGATGTTCAGCCATGAATATACATTTTATCTTATACTGTCTTGCACTTTTATCACCCAATAAACATTTAACAAACCTTTACGGGTAGATATGTGATCCAAACAGCTTTAACAAAAGAGGTGAGAGGAAATAATTTATCTTATACATCCCCTAAAACTCATTGCAGTAGGCTATGTGAGGAAGTAATTTTCTCTCCATAGCTACTTGATAAATGACATAAGTATTAATATATACATGAACAGATATACATATGTATATGTATCCTATAAATGAAGAGTCAGTATCTCACCAATAGTTGTATTTTGTCATATAATCAGTTACTTATCCCAAGGAGTCTCAGGCTACCCCATAGGGCCTTTTGTTATACACAATTTAATATTATCATATTAATGTGACCATTTTTATTCAGGGGATTATTTGCAGAGCTTTTTTGATGTTGTTTGGTCCCATCAAAATGTAAATTCACTGTTTGTTATATCTTTGTTTTTATTTACCAGGGAGAACACATAAGTGAAGTCTCTGATTATCAATCAATTCTTGATCCCAGCTCCCATGCAATTCCTATCTTGGTGGCAAGGTAGGCAAAGGAACTTCACATTTCTCATTGTGCATTCATCGCTCTTGTGTTTCTGCCCATTTTCTGCCTACTCAAAATTCTCCATATTTTCAGTTCAAATTTTAGAAGAAGTTAGTCTGAATAGCTTATGTAATTAGCATTAACCCTATTTGGTAGAATGATTTATGACGGCACACACTATTGTTCATACTGCAAAATCTGGCCCTGTTACTTTTGAATCACAAGGGCATCTGATCCTGATTCAATCGATGGCTATTTATGCTTGAAGAATATTTCAGTACTTATTTCACAAGCACTGGTCTGTGGGTAGGGCAGGTTCCTAAGAAAGATATACTGGGAATAGTTTGACTGGCCATAGGTTCACTTTGCATCTGTTGCCCCAGTTGTCCAGCTTACTGATTGGCTCTCAGATACTCTATCCTTCATATCATTGGCTGCCATCTTTCTACATGTATAGTGTCAAGGATGTTCCTGTCTAACATTATCCTTCAGGACACACATAAACACAACCATGGCCTTCCAGCAGGGAGACAATTGAAAGACACCTCTGTTTACTTTATCCACAGGGAATATGACAAGCTCCTTTAAGTGCTATTTGTCTTGGAATCCACAGTCTCCATATGTTGCATATTTTTCTTCTAATTCCATCATAATCCTACCCAGATGTTACCAGATCATCGATAAGCCATAGACTACATAATAAATGTAGCTACCAATGCCACATCTTTTATGTATAAAAAGGGACACATGCAAACATATATGAAAAACAGCAATAATAACTAAACACAGATAAAATTAACATCCTTCATTTATACCGCATATCACAATACCTTAGCTAGTATTTTTGTATTATTTTCCCCAAGGCATTTTATAGTTTCTGACCTAATAAAGAACTCCAGTTGGCCAGAAATCTTACATCAGTAGTGTGAGACAAAGTTTTGATCATGAGGAATCCAAACTCTAGATGGTCTTGCCTGTGAATGTGGTGATCGACTGCTATTCATTTTATCATTGAACATAGTTATATAGGAACTTCCACAGAGGTTGCATTAAGTCCCAAATTTACCTGGTACCAAAATTCCTAATATTTCTGTATAGCATCATAGCACTTTTTTCACCTATTTCTATGAAATTAATAAGTTTTGAGATGGCTAGCTAACATGAAGTTTCAATTTTCAACTTAATGAAACACTTGTTTTTTTTTCCTGAGTTAAGATATACTTCTGGCTTTTATTACTAAAGAGAAACAGAAAACAAATATTTTAAGAGGTACCTTTTAGGAATAATCATGAGAGCTTCAAGCTCGCAGCTCTACACCATGGACTCAAAATTTAAGCATTGCTACAGGGAGAGAAAACAATACCAAATAACAGATGATTTTTCAGAACAGAGACCACATCTTGGAAGACAAGTTCACTCATCTCTTCAGTAAGGAATCCTCTAATAGTCTTAGCTTTGTTGCTGTTTTTAAATTGTAAATGTTATGTTGACAGTGCCTGCACGACAGGCTACAGCACGAGTGAATCCCATCAGATCAAGCCACTTCACTTCTGGAACATATAGTGTTGGTTGCTAATCCTAATACTCATTTTCTCACCTTACATTATCAAAACAATTCCACTTCTATCTTTCCACTTGCCTCTTAGGGAAGATAACACTATGCCTATTTCTTTACCTTAACTTGTGACTGGCTTAGGGGTGACATATGACCTAATATGTAGCTCTGTTGAGGAGCTTCTGAGGAAAAGAAAGTCTTACTTTTAAAAACAGAGACAGGAATCATGGTATCTTCTTTTTGTAGATGTTATTTTGTGGACATAGGCTATGTCTAAATTAAGCAGTCCTTTGATATTTAAAAGGAGGTAGCTGTCTTCACTTACAAAAAATACTGAAGATATGACATCTCTGGCAAGTACCCTGGGTTCCTGGGGATGTGGCCAATCTGTGGGCAAACACAAAGGAAGAAATAACTAACTCTCTCTTGGGGCGTTGAGAAATATTGAAGAGTATGTGATTTTAAAAATAAGAATTAATAAAATAGAAGTTCATCAAGGGTAGTATGGCAGAAAGAGATGATCCAGATAGGAGGAATAGAATATGCAGGGGTTCAGAAGCTTAAGAAACCATGCTATATTATAGGAGAATTTTTGTGATTTATTTAGAGGAGGTAGTCAGGAAATGAAGTCAGAAAAATTTATTAAGACCAGATACCAGGGACCATTTGCTAAATAAGTAGAAAATTTAAATGCAATTGATGAGAAGCAGCTAAAAGTACTTAATAATTACATGTTCAAATTCACATTTAAAACATGTTCATAAGAGGGTGAATAGACAATTTGGATTTAGGAAGCAGAGAAAAACATCTGTAGGCAATTAAATTACTATAAAACAGGTTAAGAGAAATAAGAGAATGAAGAAAAATTTGAACTTAATTTGTGATCCGTTTGTGTTTTGTTTTTGTTTTTATTTTGTTTTGTTTTTTTCCTCCAGGGAATTTCATATCCTACAACTGACCCAATACAATGTGAATTTGAAACCTGGCTTTATTCTGACAATTTTGATGGCAATTCTTTTCATAAAATGTCAAAAATATTTTATGTTTTTAACTAATAACTCTATTTTTTATTTCCTTCCCCTAATTTTAAAGAACAGCATCAGTTGTCTTTATGTTGTTTTCCCTCTTTTCTAAATTACATTGAAAACTTCTGCCAAAGGCATAAAATCATCATTGGGAAAAAAATTCAGTTGGCCCATCTGTTGTAGAAGTGCCACCTTCCCTGAAGACTGCTAACACATTTTCCTCCCTTTCCAGCAGTCAATGTTGCTTCTAAATTCTCCCAATAGAATCTTTCAAAGAATCTCAAATACCTCCTCAATCTTTTTGGTCTCACCCTCTAAAGCATGAATGAGGTGTATGGAAAAGACTTCTCATCATACCAATATTTCTTTCAAGTTTGCTATAAATTAGACTTTTAGACTCTCAAAAGCTGTATCATATCTTCTCTCTCCTGGACCTTGCATGAAATGTGCTTTCTACATCAGCTGATCCACCAAGGCCAGCTGTGATCTAATGAGCAGTGCCATAGTAGACTCAGGCAAGAGGAACCGTAAGCCAAGACCCAGCACTAGTAAACTATTTTCTGACCTTCCTCTCACCTGTGTCTCCACACAGTGATTAATGTTCATGAACATGTATAAATGTGTTCACATAGAGCCCCTCTTCCTCTTCTAGATCATGTCTCAGGTATCTTGGATCTAGGAATTCCCTGCTAAAATAGCTCTAAGCTCACTTCTAAGGACTGTGCAGACCTGTTCCCAAGTCTTTTGATGAAGTGGCCAAGGGGTAGTCAAAGGGAGACTATTTACAACTGATGTCAATGGAATTTGATATACAGTCTCCTGTGTCCATGCACGTGTATACTTGCATTGCTGGACGGAGCAGTGATAGGAAGAGAAAGGGGTGGTGCGCTCTCCCAACACTGTGTTTTTTCTGACCCAGAACACTGAAGAGACAAAGAATTCTAAATTCAAATATACCCTTTCCGGTTGTTATGAAGATATCTTTTTCAAAGTAGGAGGATCAAATATAATTTCATAGTTTGTTGGCTTGACATAAAAATTTAAATATTTAAGCATATGTTATGTGTATCTCTATTTGTACTCTCGCCCGGGGAACTACACATGTTAGGAAGAACAGATGATGAGGTATGATTTGATGGATCCTAGATAGCTTTCTTGTTCTAAAATGCTCCTCTATAGTCATTTGCTATGGCTGAAATACCATCATCATTGTTCCTTGTACAAATTCAAGTTCACCTGAGGGTATCACTTCCATGGGATTGACATTTCCAAATTCTCTCCAGATGGTAGGCTTGGAGAGCAGATTTTAATAAGTGGAAGATGAAAATGCTATGAAAACAGATAATAGCTGTGTGAGTCTGAGAAAATCTTGAGGGAAACTACAGAGAAGGGATGGTAAAGGGAACACACAGAGGGACTGAACAACTTAGTGAGCTTCCTGAGGTGCCGATGCCCAATGCCTCTTAAAGTTTAATTCCATCAGGTCACCATCCCTACCAATTGGATACAAGGAGCATTTCTCATATTTTGTTGGTCCAGGGCTACTGCTTACCTTGAACTCATGGTGAGGTGAAACAGATGGGATAAGTAGTGAGCACAATGCCTTCCCTGGCACTGGCTGGTGACATGGCCTTAGAAATAGATTTCTCTGCTTCCCATTTAACGTTCTGTAGAGATAGTATTTCCTGATAAATCTCACTCATAAAGTATTTTCTGGTTGATTTGATCTGTGTGTTTTTTTTTTGTTTTGTTTTGTTTTTTTGTTTTTGTTTATTTTGTGTGTGTGTGTGTGTGTGTGTGTGTTCTTTTTGCAAAACTCAGATAAAATGGATTTAAAGGATTCTATAAAAGAAAATGTCTTGTTAGCATTCTTTTATGCCTGATCTTTCCTTGCTTTTCCCCCCATTATTGTAGTGTTCTTTGGGGTTGTGTGTGTGTGTGTGTGTGTGTGTGTGTGTGTGTACGTGTGTGTGTCTGTGAAAGGCAACCTTGGTTTTCTAATCATGATAAAAGCAGTGTGCAACAGGAATACTATATGTCAGTGGGTTGCAGTTGCTGTAATTGCTATGGTTTGACTCAAGAAGGGGCACTTACATGTACTTTCACCATTCCAAAGGGATAGTGCACAGAAACAGGGTTAAATTTTTTCATTAAAAGCCAAGTTTCTGATCCTTCTTCCTTGACAACTGAAAGTTGGATATGATTTCCAGATAAATACATTTTCCCAAATGCTGAATAATATTTAATATTTCTCCTTAGATGAAATATCTGGTACCAGGACCAGTGGTGGGAAAAATATTTGGGGTACTGCTTATCACCATTTACATAGTAACAGTCAAGGAAGCTATATATACCCTGAAGAGATAAATGAGGTCAGAATTGTACCTGAAAATAGCCAGAAGTTGGAAAGTTCCATAATAGGATCCTGTAAAGTGCCACCCAAATGAACAGAAATCAGCCAGAGAGAAAAACAGGGATGCTGCTGATTACTTTGCTCTCATATAAGTCATTCTGCGTGGGGCTTTGTTGGTATTGCAGTCTCCAGCGGGTGTGCAATACTGAGAACCTCTGTTAGCATCTGATTAGAAAGGTGCAGTTGTCAGTGCATTTCTACTCTTTAAAAATATGAAGTGATAAAATATCAAAGTCAATATTTTTGCCAATCTTCCCTGCCCTTTGCAATCTCACATCTCTCCAGGGGCCTGAAATCTGCTGGTCCTGGAGCAGATCCATGTGTGACTGCCAACAAAGCCTCTCTGAGGAGAGGCTGAGCGTTTGATTCCACATTGGGCAGACAAACATGCGCCTCTGTGTTCTCCCCAGCGAGTGGAGGAAACTCCAAAGGCAGGCGCAGAGGTGGAGAGCCAGGTTCTGCAGCAATGAAGCAAAAGGTTCTGTTGAGATTTTATTTCCTTGTTTTGTTTATCCTCCTCTACTTTTATTTTCCTTTTTGAGAAAAGTGAATAGAAATTAAATATGTTTTAAAGAAAATGATGAAAGAACTATTTAGTGCTTGAAGCATTGTTGTTGAGGAAATTCTGCAAAATTCAGTGGCATAGAATTTGCCCCCTGTCATATCATTTTCAGTAGAGCTTTGTTCCCTACACTTTTATCTGAGTATCCATACTAAAGCCTGCTTATCCTATCAGTGATCTTGACCAGATACACTGTCAGGAAATTTTGAGTTCTCGCTTACTGGTTTTGTTTCTTTATTTTTCACTATTGCTATCCCCTCAATGTCTACTTTTGTTCTAAATATTTGAAATGTTAACCTTCATAAAAGTTTCATGGGCCTTACTGTTTCTTGCATTCTGGGCTCTTTACATGAGCTGGAAGGTGGTTCCATCTGTGATATATACCTCTAACTCTAACTCTAACTCTAACTCTAACTCTAACTCTAACTCTAACTCTAACTCTAACTCTAACTCTAACTCTAACTCTAACTCTAACTCTAACTGAGGCTAACTTTGAGTTCAGACTTGGCAAAGATGAGTAAGCTGCACCATTATCACTCTGAGCTTTGTTAAACATACGTGTTCCCAAGACAATTCCTGGGGTTCTGATCCCACATGCCTGTTTTGGGTATCAATAATCTGATTTTTATCATGCAATCTAAGTAAAGTTGATGTAGGTGATGCATATACTGAGAATGCTAGTCTATATTAACACTCAAATTCCTTAGTGAGTCATCCCAGGTACTTCATGGTTGACAGTCAAGTACAAGTTCAGTCCTTAAAATTTCAAACTGCACCAACATTTTTGTCCTCAGATATTCATAGTATTTTTTAATAATAATCTCCACATACAAATACAGGTGAACACATAAACAAAATGTACATCCATCTAATGGAATACTACCCAGCAATAACACAATAAATGACTGATATATGAAACGACATGGTTGGATCTTTACCATAGCATGATGAGTTAAAGAACCCAGGTATGAAAATGTGTATAGTGTTTAATTACATTTATATGAATTCTGGAAGTCCAGAATGCGTGTAATGAGATCTGTATTTACCTGACATCGGGTATTGAGTTAGGGGAGAGTGAATTTTAAGGTACACAGGAAAATTATGGGGTTGACAGAAATGTTATTTATTGTGATGGTAAATAAATACATGTGTACATTGTCAAAACTCACCAAAGTATACACTTATGCATGCAATTTATTATAACTACATTTTACCTCAATTCAGTTAAATTGGATTTTCTGTGATTGAGAAGTAGAATTCAAATTCTTTGAAAGAATTGACTACAACTCCAAATCAAAATTTTATTATATAAATTATACCGATATAATCTTCTACTCATGGATTACTACTTATATAATACTGACCTTAATAAAAATAAGGTCAGTTCAAAGCCATTTATGAATTTGGTCAAGAACAAAGGGTTTGGTAAGACTTAAGGCTAGAATGTAGTGCAGTAAATTGTCCTTGGAACTCAGATGTGTGTGTGTATCTGTGCATACTAGATATATAAGAAATTGATTAATAAAAAGGTAAATATGGGAGTTGAAGATTTAAAAAAGGACTAATGCTAGAGAGAAAAGTTAACCAAAAGAAAAGAAAAAGAAAGTATGTTCCATCAACTGAAGATCAATTTGGATTAAGGAACACAATTTGAAGATACCAATTTTACCTATTCTGTAGCCATTTAAATTGTATTATCAATGTTCAATTTAACTAATGAAATCAAAGCTTAGATGTCATATGATTATAGAGTAGTGGGTGATTTTGTAAGTATAGTTTTTGATAAGGAGTGCAGATATGAATGTAATGGCACATAATTTGAAACTCAAAACTGTTTTTGAAATTTTTTTTTAAAAAAAGCTCTAGACTGGATTATCAACTTGCTGGTGGTTAGTTTTGCAGATTAATAACTTTTCTACCATATTGACAACTTTCTATTTATTGAGCTCTTATATTTCTCAAATGTGCTCTGCACCTCAGCTGCAGAGAATCACATCTGTGTTAAAATTGGGATTCCAGAGGTTCCCTCAAGCATACTGAACTGGGCTCCTTGTGAGTTTTCTGAGAGTCAAAACAGATTATTATTGATTTGTGGGAACCCTAAAGTTTGAGAACCCCAATTATGATTGCATTCATTTAGATCCTGAGGGCATTTTTAAAGTTCTTCAGTCCATATTATAAAAGTTAAATCCTAGTCTTGGTCATGTACTTCATCCAATTTTCTGTAAAAGAAGTGTGGAAAAAAGATGAAAGAACCCCAGGAAGAACACCTGCGGAGTCCTTACAGTAAGAGAATGACATTATAATTGTTTAATCTTGAGGCATGAAATAGCCTCAGCAAAAAGGTAACTGAGTTTTTATGGTTCTTGAAACTGAAAAACAATATGAATGGAACATTATGAATACATAGCATATATATATATATATATATATATATATATATATATATATATATCATATACAGGGGTTGGCAAACTAGGTTTACAGTTGTGAGTGACATTCTTTTGAGTTCATAAATCTGTTGTAATAATCATAACCTACATGTCTTTTTCCATACAACTATAAACCTATTTTGCCCACCCCTGTATATAACATATTCACTAAATAATAAACTTCATCCAACTATTACTTAATAAACAGTAGTATTGATTAATTCATTCCTGCTTCAGCCACTCCTCATCATTTATGTATTACCTACTTTAAGATTAGTATTGAGAAATAAAAAAAGATATAACAAATGAAGGATATACTCCATTTAATGAGATCAAACTGGTATACATGTCTTAAAAAAACATGCAAAAGTCAGAATTCTATATGGATATAAAAATAGAGTAGAGATGAGTAGACACCAAAATACTGAAGGAAATATTGTCATAGAGAAAAATAAGAAATAAGCTGTTCTTTAAGGTTGTGTAGGATTCAAATCAAGATATGTGTGATAACTAGTACTAGGAAATGGACAAGTCACAGAAGTCATATAATGCAGAGTATGATACCTCCTCAGTGAGCTTAGAAAGGTAAGGATGACATACACCAATGGGATAGGATATTGGGGTTAAAATAGTACATAAAACTAAACTGCCGACATTTTTAAGTTATTGGGGAGACAAGTTCTGTATATCCCAAGAATGGTGAGCAATCAAAAATCATTTGCAAAGGAAGAATATGATCTTGGGAAGGAAATCTTCATGTTATCAAGGCAAGAACTGAGCTTAGAGGAAAATGATAAATTTATGTGAGTAGAAAAGAAACAAACAAACTAAAAAACTGTAGGGCAAACGATATAGACACTGAATGAAACCCAATCCTGGAGATATGGGCAGGGCCTCTTTTGTAAGGTGTCCAGGCATCATATTGAATATGCACTTATCCGGAAACCTGCTTTCAGCCAGCCGGGCCTGATCCTGGAGCTGCAAAAGTGTTTCAATTATAGAAACCAAACAAACCCAGATGACTGCTTTCAGTAGCCAAGGTCTCAGAGCTGGAGCCGAGCCTCAGAGCTAAAGCTGGCTCTCAGTTCCAGTGACAGCCATAGAAGGTAAATAAATCCCAGAATTAAAAAAAAGAAAAAAAGGAGAGGTTAGGAGCTTCAGTCACCTGCCAGCCTGAAAACGGCCCTCAGCCCCTCACCCAGACTGGCCAGGCACCCCAGTGGGGACCCCCACCATGAAGGGGGTGTGACCAGCTGCAAACAGCCATCATCCCCTCATCCAGGCTGGCCAGGCACCCAAGCAGGACCCCCACCCTGATCTGGGATACCCTTCAGGGTAAACCAGCTGGCCCCCACCCATGCACCAGGCCTCTATCCTATATAGTAAAAGGGTAATATGCAAATTGACCCTAATAGCAGAAAGACTGGGAATGACTGGTCACTATGACACACACTGACCACCAGGGGGCAGAAGCTCAATGCAAGAGTTGCCCTCTGGTACTCAGGGCACTCTCACATGGGAGGAGCTCTGCTCAGCCACAAGCCAGGCTGATGGCTGCCAGTATAGCGGTGGTGGTGGGAGCCTCTCCTGACTCCTCAGCAGCGCTAAGGATGTCTGACTGCAGTTTAGGCCTGCTCCCTGCTGGCAAGTGGACATCCCCAGAGGGCTGCCGGGCTGCCAGAGGGATGTCTGATTGCCATCTTAGGCACAATCCCCTGGGGAGTGGACCTAAGCCAGCAGGTGGTCATCCCCTGAGGGGTCCCAGACTGCGAGAGGGCACAGGCTGGGCTGAGGGACCCACCCTCCCCCACTGAGTGCACAAATTTTTGTGCAGCAGGCCTCTAGTAGATATAAAGTAAGTAGGTGTTCTCCTTTGTTTCTTAATTTGTTGTACTATTAATTCCCTGATGCTTTGATGTTTGTGTAGGCTTAAAGGTGAGAGAAAGAGAGAGGGAGAGAGAGGAGAGAGAGAGAGAGAGAGAGAGAGAGAGAGAGAGAGAGAGAGAGAGAGAGATGGGATGAGGATAGAGAGTCTTGTCCGAATAGAGTAGCATTTTTTTGGATTGGTGTAACATCTTCTTGCCTAAGTGGAGATCCCTGCCATACTTCATTAATAAAAAATAACTGTAAATCTCCTAGCTTCCTGCAGGAGGCCCTTTAAACATCCTATCAGGGCTTGCCCAGGACGTCTGGTGGTGAGTCAATCAAGTAGCAGCATGAACTGGCAGCAGAGTCTACAAGGATGTTTAAAATATACATTTATGTGTACATTTATATACCTTTTTGTCTTTCTGCCAGTCCTAGGCAGCCCTCATCCGGATTTGTTTCCATGGCCTCTCCACAAACAGTCTCTTTTCCCACCCTCGCATGACTACCCCCTCACTGTCTCCTCACCACCCTGACACCCTCACCCACCACCCCTCTGTCCTCCAAGTGCTGGAGACATGTTCAATATTATTTTCCGCATAATGAAATCTGGAGTGACATTAATATAAGTGTGATTTTATAGAAGGGAATGGGTCTGGCTGATAGTTTCTACCTGCTGTGTTTTGATGATAGACATCGGGATGTCACCATCTGTGTAATGAAATTTCACCTCTGTAATGGTTCAGATTATCAAACATTCCTCCAAGCTGGCTCGGGGAATCTATTTATTTATTTATTTACATATTTATTTCTCTGCAAATGGCCCTGTAGGCCAGTTTATCATAGAAGGTGTGGTGAAGAGGGTTTTAAATGCATTAAGCAAAGTAAAGTAGAGAATTTAACATTTGCTACTGCCCCATAAGTACATGGATGGTGAAGTGAAGTTACTATTTCCAGTCCTTGACAGAAAGTTATCTTCTATGTAAACCCTCAGAGCTCTCTAATTGGAACATATCAAATGGATGGGCTAATGTCAGGTGCATGTGAAATTAAGGTAAAGAAAATGCATTGAGTATTTATTACATGGATGTTTATAGATCATTTCATTTAATTTCTAAACAATGCTGTCAGGAAGTAATGAATTTGGCTCGCCAGCCCCGCCCCCAATCTGGGTCAGGGGGTGATCAGTGGTGGGGCCGACTGGGGGAGGAGCCATGGGAGGTTTCGGGGGGCCAATCAGGGCCCCAATCAGGCTGGTTGGCCGCCGCAGTCCTCGTGATAGCAACTGGTTGTTCCAGTCATTCCAGTGTTCTGGACGCTTGGCTTTTATATATATATATATATATATATATATATATATATATATATATATATATATATATATATATATATATATATACTAGATTCCTGGTGCACAAGAATTTGTGTATTCTGGGGGGTTTCCTCAGCCCAGCCTGTGCCCTCTCGCAGTCTGGGACCCCTCGGGGGATGACCACCTGCTGGCTTAGGCCCGCTCCCTGGGGAATTGGGCCTAAGCTGGCATTCAGACATCCCTTCAGCAGCCCGGGAGCCCTCGGGGGATGCCCACTTGCCAGCGGGGAGCAGGCCTAAGCTGCAGTCAGACATCCTTAGCACTGCTGAGAAGCTCCCACCACCACTGCTGTACTGGCAGCCATCAGCCTGGCTTGTGGCTAGGCAGAGCTCCCCCAGTGGGAGCACACTGACCACTAGGGAGCAGCTTCTGCATTGAGCATATGCCCCCTGGTGGTCAGTGTGTGTCATAGTGACCAGTCATTCCCAGTCATTCTGCTGTTACAGTCAATTTGAATATTACTCTTTTATTATATAGGAGTGCCTGGCCAGCCTGGGTGAGGGGCTGATGGCTGTTTGCAGGCTGGCCACAACCCCCAGCCACTCAAGCTCCCAGTGGAGGCTGGCTGGAAGCAGGTATCTTGAATTTATTTAGCTTCTATAATTGAAACTTTCTTGCAATGAGTAGAGGCCTCAGCTGGCTCAGGGCTGGCGGGAAGCTTGGCTTCCTCCATCACCTGGGCAACCAAGCCTCCTGCTTGCTCTAGCTCCATGGCTGCTGGTCACTATTTTGGTTGGTTAATTTGCATATAGTCGCTCTGGTTGGCTGGTGGGCGTGGCTTAGGGTGTAGCGAAGCTAAGTTCAATTAGCATCTTTGTCTTTTATTAGTGTAGACTAGAGGCCCGTTGCACCAAATTCTAGCATGGTGGGCATCCCTCAGCCAGGCCTGCACCCTCTCGCAATCTGGGACCCCTTGGGGTATGTCTGATTATCAGTTTAGGCCCGATCCTGCAGGGATCCCTGCGGGATCAGGCCTAAAATGGCAGTGATACATCCCTCTCACAATCCGGGACAGCTGGCTCCTAACTGCTCGCCTGCCTGCCTACCTGATTGCCCCTAATAACTTGCCTGCCTGTCTGATCATCCCTAACTGCTTTCCTGTCTGCCTGATCACCCCTAAACGCCTCGGCCTCCGCCACAGAGGGTTCATCCGGAAGGATGTCCAGAATGATGTCCAGAAGGTCATTTAGCTGTCTGGTCTAATTAGCATATTATGCTTTTATTATTATAGATTGCTTCCCAAGCACTGAGGCCAATTTGGGGCTGGTGAGTAGAGATCATCTCAGATTCTATTCAACTGCCCTTACAGGGCTCAAGATACTCAAGTTGTGATAGTGATTCTTTGTGTCTCCTGTTGTTAGCAATGACCTAGAATTTTACTTATTTTCTGCTTCCTCAATGTCTAGTGGAGCCAGTGTCATTAAGAGGATCAAGAAGACAGCAAAAGAATAAATATCACTATATAATCCTATCAGTTAGATTGCAAACTGCTTATTCTAATTATATTATAAATCCATTTTTGTATAAGTAGCTAAAACTACATTTCAGTGTTATCCAGAAGCCTCCTTCATATTTTTAATAGTAAATTGCTAGTTTGGCTGATTATATCTTCTACCCTGTTTTTTGTTTTTTTTTAATGCTATCAATATTATTTCGTGATTATTCAGTTTCACCCTTTTTTTTCTGACCTAAAAAACTTCAAAGATTCAAAACTCTGTCTCAGCCTTTTTCAATTGTTATGAATTCTTTAACTTTGAAGTATACTAAAATACTAGATAATAATAGTTAAATCCTTAAAATTTTAAATCGTTGCAAGTATGTTATAATTTTACTCACAGTTCTAGTATCATTTCTTGAGTAGGAAAGAAAGGGATAAAATTAGTATTGTTTTCTATGTAAAATCTAAAGTCTCTTTACTTTATGTCATGGCCTGTGAGAGTGTGGAATCCACATGAAAATTATATATCAAGTCCTGACAAAGCCTGAGAATCATAAATCTACTTTAAATTCAACTGGCATTTGAGCCCTTAATAATGTAAAATTAAATATATATATATATATATATATATATGTATATATATATATATATATATATATATATATATATATATATATATATATTGATTTCAGTGAAGAAGGGGGAGAGAAAGAGAGAGAGAGAGAGAGAGAGAGAGAGAGAGAGAGAGAGAAACATCAATGATGAGAGAGAAACATTGATCAGCTACCTCCTGCACATCCCCCATTGGGGATTGAGTCTGCAACCCGGGTATGTTTCCTGACCTGGAATCGAACTGTGGCCTCCTGGTTCATAGGTCAATGTTCAACCACTGATCTCCACCCACCTGGGACATGTTAGATTTTTTCATCCACTCTCTCTCTCATCCCTTCTGTATAATTTCTCTTTTTGTCATGACTTGGCTTATATCACATTCTGTGTACTTGTCTGACAACAACACTTTTATTGAAAACCTTCAAAATGAAGGGCTTACTTTTACCTATCTTTAATTTTACAATGATACCTAGCTCAGTGCCCTGAAAAGTTAGGGACTCTGTTTATATTTGTTCAATGACTCTCTTTTAATCAGTTTAATGCTAATTGAGGTGCCTTATTTACATATTTGGGGAGCACACTTCTAGTAGAACTCAGATTTTCTGCCTCCAGTTAAGTCTACCTCCTAAGTGCTCTTATTGCTTTATGTCAGTTCTTGTTCTCAGATTCTCTTGCATAGAGCCATAAGCCTTTCCTCATTACCTCAATAAGGAGTCTCTGTGGCTGGGGATTTTAAGAGATCGTCCTTGATCACTAGTTTATGTGAGCTGAGGGAAGAATCAAATCACTTAATACCTGGACAGATGGCCTGAGAATCATTGGAGTGTGAAACTAGCAATGTTTTGTTGGTAGTGAGCACATGCTTATCCAATTTGGAATAAACAAACCCAGTGGTATAGGTTTGTTTATCAGTAGGGGGTAAGGATAGAGTTGGGGGACAAGTATATTTTCTTGACATCTTCCATCTGGGTCTTGAGGAAAAAAACAACTCTCTTACTTGAGATTAGTATATTTTTCTTAAAATTATGCTTTTCACTGTCTTAAAACCTTTGCATGGGTCAGAGAACAGAACTTGGGGTATTGACTCTGAGTTAATGAAATCCCCTAATGATTTCTGCCTATCTCTGGATACAAGTATGGTCTCCAGATTCCCACATTACACTTTACTTCATTTGTTCTTCTCTCCAAATAAAACCTGACTTGGATTTCAGAATATGCAACAGGCCAGTAATTCAGGTACTATTCTTTGACTATGAAAGTGAGGTAAAGGGGTCAAAATATGGGGGCTCATTAACTTTCTATGAATTTAGAAACAAGACCCCATTGAAACAGGTCTCAAATGACTAAGAGTTCATGCAAAGTGAGTTATCTTTAAGAATAATCACTTCTCCTACTGTCCTAAGCATACAATTCAGGTAGAAGAATGTAGTCAGGCTCAGTAAACTGGGAATATAGGAGAAATTCCTCCATTGATAAAGAAATCTAAAAATAATCTATAACTAATAGTTATACTAAATGGTGAGAAACTAAAAGTTTTCCCATTAAGATTAGAAACAAGGTCGGGATAGGCCCTCTCTGTTTCTTTTCACACTAGAATTACTAGCTAATGCAATAAGTAAAGAAAAAGAAATAAAAGGTATACAGATTGGGAAAGAAGAAATAAAACTATTGACAGATGCCATAATCATCCCCATAGAATATATGAAATCTTTATTGACAGATGCCATAATCATCCCCATAGAAAATCTGAAACAATTAACAGAAAACTCTTGGAATGAATAAGCAATTACAGCAAAGTTATTGGATACATGGTTCATACACAAAAGTTAACCCATTTCTTATAGCTCAACAATGAATAAGTAGAATGAGAAATTTAAAATATAATACCATTTACATGAAATACTAAGTTATAAATCTAATAAAATATAGACAAGATCCATGTAAGAACTAAAACATTCTTTAAAGCGCAAATTAAAATGATCTTCTCCAAAGAGATCACATTTAATTATGAAGCTAACATTTAAAAAGTAATTTATGTGCTCTAAAATGTTAAATATCCTCTATAAATGTAAAGCAGTTTCAATGAAAAATAAGGGTGGAACAAGATACCAAAGGGTCATGTGTTTGACTACTAGAATCAATGAAAAACACACCTAGGGGGAGGATTTAAAAAAAAAAAGAATAAAGAAAGATTTCAAATAAACCTAACTTTGCATCTTAAGAACTAGAAAAAAGAACAAATGAAACCGCATGTTAGGTATAGAAAATGAATTACACAGTTTCAAGCAGAAATAAGCGATGTGGAGAAAAAACAAACAAACATCAATGAAATTAAGTGCTATTTTTTGAAAAGATAACGAAAATAGGCAATGCTTTGCTAAACTTACCAAGAAAAAGGAGAGGGTACTCAAAAAATTTATAAATAAAAGAGGAGATGTTCAAGCTGATACAAAAGGTTATAAGAAGCTACTATGAACAAAGGAGTTTAAATTATTAAACTCTTAGAAACCTACAAAGTCAGAATCATGAAGAAATAGAAAATCCAAACAGACCAAGTATTAATGAGATTAAATCGGTAACAAAATAATAATAAAATAAAACAAAAAACTCTTTAAGGAAAAAAATTAAAAAGCGCGGGTGAATTGTTTCACAGGTGAATTCTACCAAACATTTAAAAAGTAATAAGAAAATAATATCATAGGCCAATATATGTTAAAATGTTTAGTAAATGGGGAAGCACTACACAAATATGAGTTAATATACTTTTATTATATTTAATACTACACATGGACATATAAATATTTCCCGTATTTTCTCAGTAGTGGGTCTTTAGTGTGGATTTTTTGCTATATTGTGCTATCAAATTGTAATTTCCTAAAATCTTTAGATGCAAGTTTCACCTATTTAGTATTAGTTGCCACTAGATAAAAAAATAATACATAGGTAAAATTTTCTGAATGTATTATTATATTGTTTATATTATAGACTTCTCATATATATTGGTGACTTGGGTTTCAATAATGCTAATTTTATAACTATATATCCAGAATTGGGCTATTACTTTATGCGCTTCATCTCCCTTAAAGCTTATAACTAATTCTATTGAGTGTATATAATTACTCCCATTTCACAGATAATGAAAATACAGCTTACTGGGGTTAATGCAAATACTCTGTGTCAAAAAGTTCATAACTGGTGGAGGTAGGGTTTGAGTCCAAATGTGATTTCATAACTAGCTCTTGTATGTGAACACTGCTTTAACTAGACAGTGTAAAGGCTCAGTATTCATTTTTGAATGAAATGAATGAATGAATGGTTTTCTCAACTTAGCTCTCATAACCTTATAAGCTTACAGTATTTCAGAAGGGGAAACATGTCTGGATTTGTACTCTGCAAATTATGTATACAATGATTATCAATCTTAAACATTCCACCATTATCTCATACTAGGGGCCCAGTGCACGAAATTCGTGCACTGGGTGTGTGTGTGTGTGGGGGGGTGTCCCTCAGACCAGCCTGCCCCCTCTCACATACTGGAAGCCCTCAGGCGTTGACCCCCTTCACCCTCCAATCGCAGGATCGGCCCCTTGCCCAGGCGCCTCTTACAGAGGCGTCAGGCCTGGGCAGGGGACCCTCATTTCCCCCCATCACTGGTTCTGCCCCCAGCCCAGGCCTGATGCCTCTGGCTGAGGCGTCTGGCCCGGGCAGCGGGGACCCGCAGCTGCAGCGGCCCCGTGATCGTGGGCTTCGCTTTAGGCCCAGGCAAGGGGCCCCTAGCTCCTGGGACTGCCAGCTTCGACCGTGCCCAGCTCCCATCGCTGGCTCCACCCCTACTTCCTGCTATCACTGGCCAGGGCGGAAAAGTCACCTGATTCTCCAATCATGGCTGGGGGGCAGGGCAAAGGCGGCCCCAGGGCCGCCTTTGCCCTGCCCCCCAGCTCTTAGCTCCCCCCTGGGTTTCTGATCACTGTCAGTGGCAGGGGGCTTCTTCCTGCTTTCCCTTTTGCCTCCCTGCATTGTGCCTACATATGCAAATTAACCACCATCTTGTTGGCAGTTAACTGCCAATCTTAGTTGGCAGTTAATTTGCATATAGCCCTGATTAGCCAATGAAAAGGGTATCGTCGTACGCCAATTACCATTTTTCTCTTTTATTATATAGGATTACTAGTAAGCAGGTACAAGTTGTAACTCACTATCTTTCAAAATACACTTGCTTTTTTTATACCTGTGTGACCTGATTTAGTAAAAGGCATCACTACTAGTATTTACCCAATTACCTGCATTAAAACCTAAAGTCCTCCCTCTTCTTCATGCCTTATTTAAAATCTATTTCTGCATTAAATAAATTCTGTGAAAAATTCCAAACCTGGTCATTGTACACCTTGACTTCAACCATAACTCTCTCTTAACTGAGTTAGAGTAATAGGTTCATAACAAGTGTTCTCGATGCTGCTGCTAGAATGGCCCTTCTAGACACAGACTTGATGATGCCACATTGATGCTTTCAACATTAAAAGTTTCCCGTTGCCCTGAAGATGGGGATCAAACTTCCTAGCCTGGCCAACAAGGAACGTCCTCATTTTTCCTTCCAGGATTCTCTTATTGGCCTCACTACTTGCCTCCTCAAACCTTCCACCATAGAAACAATAAGTTGAGAAGCTGCCAGGGAACCTCACAGCTTTTTCCCTTGTTCCTCTACCAAGACTTCCTTTTTCACACCTGGTCCAAGTAATTCCTAAATGTGGGGACTGAATCTTCCCATAGGCTTTACCAACCGAAACTCACTCAACTCTCCCCATAATCTCCCTGAGCTATTCCTTTCTGATATTATCCTGCTGTGTTAATTGCTTATGTGTCTCTGTTCCCATTAAGTGTAATCAACTTGGAAACATGGATCATGTTTTTTGTTTTGTTTTGTTTATGTCGTCAGAGTTTAGCATGCCTGGCAAAATTTTGATATAAATAAACTGTTACAAATAACATAATAACTAAGCAAATGTATGACCAAAAAAGAAGGAAGGAAGGAAGGAAGGAAGGAAGGAAGGAAGGAAGGAAGGAAGGAAGGAAGGAAGGGAGGAAGGAAGGGAGGAAGGGAGGAAGGAGGTAGGAAAGAAGGAAGGAAAAAGGGAAAATGCATGTCTTCTTGCTACTACTGTAAGATGCAAGTGTATTTTAGAGAAAATAAATTATAGTGTGTTTTTGTATAGCAAACTATAAACCTATCACCTCCCACTGTAAATCTGACCCTATATGGAATAAATCTGTTCTGTAATCTCAGTGTTTTTCATAAAACAGCATTCTATTCTGTAAGAGAGTAAAATGCTCTAATCTACAGTTCCAAAACTTCACTTTTCCAAAAAAAAGGGGGTTATCGAAATTTATAGATTTGGCCATGGCAAATGGCATTTATGATTTTCAGAGTTAAAATAAAATAAAATATAGAACTTGTTGGGTTTTGCTTTCATGACAAATAGGCACTGACAAATACATACCACATTACCATCCTTGATTGCTCTGATGGAACTCATTTTCATCTGTGTTCCTCTAATTACATGAAAATTGCATACTTTTTATGCATGACACATTTTGCACAGCTTTAGCGAAAGGTTGTGAAGAGAGCAGGGGAAAAAAGCATTTATCAGTTTGTTTCCCCTTTCACAGCAGCAATTGATCATCTTCCCAGCAATCAATCTTGCTTTATGGGCCCACTTTTCTCCACTATTGTTGTAACCAAGTGGCAGCAGAAAGGCACTGTACACAAAAAAATATGGTGGAGATTTTTAGATGTTTTTTCTCTCCTCTTAATAGATGAGATTTAGGATGCCCCTGCTTTCCAGTGATGGTTCTGAGGTGTTTTCTGTGCTCCTCACTCCCCTTGCTGCCTTGATGTGAAGCTTTTCACCTTAGCAAGAAAGATCGCACTCCTGAGTATCCTGACGCACCTCTTATTTCTCATGGAAACTACTTTACATTTATAGAGGATATTTAACATTTTAGAGCACTTTCTTATCAATTTTTTTTCACTTTAGCTTCATCATTAAATGTGATCTCTTTACAGAAGATCATTTTAATTCACATTTTAAAGATGAGGAAATTGAATGATTATATGACTTGTGACTTGCTTAAATTGATGTGATTTACTTATTTTGAATCTTGAAGTCAGCTCAGAAGTCCTGTCTTCTGGTCGTAGATTTACCCTGAATATTTGACTTATCTTTATCGAAGACCTGAGAAAATAATTTTTCTGCTTATTATCCCTAAAATGCATGCAAAGAATGCATCAATAACAAATACCAGAGCAAACTGCAGGCAATCAATCGGGTGTTTCTTTCCCTGTCCTTTATTCCCATTATTTTGGAGAAAGGAGGCATTGTCATTCACAGGAAGCTCAGCATCATTGTATTTAACTCGAAAGGGATTGTGGAAGGCACATCTCATTCCTTGAAAATAATGACAAATTATGCAATTTTTGTTTTACCCAACTAGATTGAAAACGCCTGGGGAATATCAAAGCTGCCTGGCTATTTCGGGGCTTTGGAGCTGAGGGTGCAGTGTCGCTTTTTAAACAGGTGCAGGCTCCTAAAGCTTCACTCACCTCCCTTTTTTGGACAGGCACAGCACCTGAGCAACTTTGGGAGAACAAAGCCTCCATCTGGACTAAAGGGGAAGAGAGCTGGCCGCCCAAGGAGAGCAGAGACTAAGGCTCCGCTTCTCTCTGAAGCACTGACATTTTTCTTAATCACTGGCAAAGTCTTAATGTAAAGAGGAACTTTCAGAGAAGGGGCACCTCAAATACATTTGACTTTCATATCGAACCTATTCACCTTTCATCAGGTTTATTAAAACTGGTGATGTGCTGCTTGTGTCTGAATATGAAATACTGCCTTAGGGTCTTGTGTGTTGTTCTGTTGAGTCCTGGGATGCACCTACACACCTGCCTTGGTCATAGGGTAATTATTTCTGGGGATGAATACTGTGATACCAGGGACATGGGTCACAGTTGTTGTCCGGTGAACACAAGGGGACTTTAGGCTCTTAGGATGCCTAATTAGTAAAGGCATTGTGCAATGGCTATCAAATACAAGCCTAGGAAGGTGTATGCTTTTCATCATTGGATGCTACTTGTGTGGATGCATTTCATATCTTTATTCTTATGAAGCAAATATCCTAAAGGAATTATCTTACTTTTTGGAAAGGTAACCTGAGAGATTCCCTTTGGAGAAATAGTATATGAAATCTATAGCGCTAGAGTCTCAGAGGAGTAGTGAGCTCCCTTCTGTGTCTGTGGGATATGTCAGTGATTTCAGTACCTACACCTAACCCAACGTCCACCTTGAAAGGGCTACTTCAAAATGGGGGTAAGTTCTTGATTTTCTAGTTGTATTGAGTCCCAGATATAAACATATGTTGGGGATATAAGAATCATAGGGGAGTGAGTTCTTGACATAGAGCAGTTTGTAATCTATGGGAGGGAAATAAAAACCATCTGAGAACATAACTGTAAAGATAGAATTAATCATCAAAAATGGTCAATATGAAATAAGAGTAAGACAATTTTAGTCAATAAAATAAAGAACAGAGATCATAGAGCTGCAGCTTCAGATAAATGCCAAAAGTTTTACAGAGACATACAGGGATGGGTGTGGATGGTGTGTTCTCAGTGTTGATGAATGAGATGAGAAACTGTGTAGGTATAAACTAGCAGAGTTTCTAGTGGGGACTCTCCCCATATCATAATGGGAGTTTTGAAATGATCTCTGCATAAATAGAGATATCTTAAGGCAGTTATCAGGTTGGAACTTAAACATGAAGATAAACTTTTGATTGTGAGTAGAGTGTGTGTGTGTGTGTGTGTGTGTGTGTGTGTGTGTTTGCACACTTTCATTAAACTCCTTCCTTCTCACCTTTCTCAATAGCCCTTTGGTCCAGGATCCATATTCCAAAATACACCTCTCTTTCTCCATCATGCAACCTTTTTCTTTGGAGTTTCTCTCCAGCTGACTGTGAGAGTGCTCAAACAAATGAATTTACATCAAGTTGTAAATTGTATATACACAATAATTCATAATAAATCTCCCAACTATTTATATTTGCTGAGGGTATTCCTAACTCAAAGAACTAGCCGAATTTTCCTTCAAAGAGCAGATGACTAAGAAACACCTTTGGGGGAACAGGAGGACATCCTCGTGCCCCTCAGTTTCCCTCTACATAAGTTGCTCAGTCAGGACATGCACCTTAGGACAGGACAGGACTTGTCTTCAGGCCCACAGACATTCTTAGGCCTATAACCAATGATGCTTGTCACACTGGGGGTTGGGAGTGAAAAGATGGGTGGGGAGGAGGTGCTCACAAATTCCCATCTAAGAAATTATTTATTATTCTAGTTTGTAGTTTATGCTTATAGCATCTATAATAAATAAACATGCTCCAGAAGAAAGCACAACTTAACAAGGAGTAGATGAGATTGAATGTGACGATTCCGGCCCTGTACAAGAGGCACTGGCCCATTAAATGAATGTGCACAGCTACTTCATAATGCTCTCCATAGCTAATCAATTTCTGAAAATACCAAATAATTTTAAAGCAGCCCTGTCTGACCTCACTCCAGTGATGCTGGACTAGCCCTTGCTGATTTGCCTACCTAGTTTTTAATCAATCAGATTTGACATTTTTGGTTTGTTTTTTGTTTCTTTCCCTTGCCTACACTTGCACCTTTTCTCTTCCCTTAGCAATATTAAATGGTATCTGCCCTCCATCAAGGTTAGGGCCCAAAAATGTAGTTTAATATTTATAGGTTTGGATGTTGTGTGAAATAGCAGCCGAGAGATCTAAATGCCATTGTAAGAGGCTAGAACATTCTGATGCTGTACCAGAATTTGATTTTTATCCAGGTAGGATGCTCAGAGTCACAGATGAAACTTGAGAAGGAAGAACTGTCCGTCTGAAATATCTTCTATCAGATTTTGGAATTGAGTATGATTTAAGGGAAAGGGTTAAAAACTCTGCTTTGAGCCTCTTTCTCTTTTTAACTGATTAAGTCTCATTCTAAGAAAGTAGTTTCCCAGCTCATAAACAATAATACTTGTGAAAAAGTTTTATAGATTATATTTGTGTGTTTTTTAATTTTATTTCTGTTGTCTATTCCCTTTTACTGTCATTATCTTTCTTATTCCCCCCATGCTCTTATGCCCCTTTCTCTTGTCATTGTCCTTCTTTTAAATATTATTACATGTATTTACTATGGATTGAGCATTTGTACCCCCCTTCCCAATTTATATACTGAAGCCTGACTCCCAATATGACAGAGTTTGGAGGTGCGGACATTGGGAAGAGGTAGGTCACAAGAGGGAAGCCCACATGAATGGGATTAGTCCTTATTAGAGGCCCCAGAGCACCCCCTTCCTCCTTCTGCTACATGAGGGCACAGGATAGAGATGGGCATCTGTGAACTAAGAAGCAAGCCCTCACCGGGCACTAAATCTCCTTGCACCTTGATCTTCCTAGTCTCCAGAACTGTCAGAAATAAATGTCTGTTGTTTATAAGCCAGCCACTCTATGTTATTTTGTTCTAACAGCCTGGACAGAGGAAGTCAGAATCATAATGTATCTAACTTAAGTGTGGAATTCTAGGGGTATGAGAAAGGGAGTTACCATGGAGGGTTATGGGAGTTCATGATTTCATATAGGAGAGAAAGAAGAGGCAAACTTAGTAAGATCAATCTAGTAATATTAGGAAGTTCAGAAATGGTGCTCTGCTTACAGTAATTAAAATGCTTTAGATAAGGTAAGAAATTGCTTTGACAGATGAGAAGATGGCAACTCAGGAAAAAATTTGGATTCTGAGGACGTACGTTGATAGTTACTGAAAAATTAATTGTGACAATACAGGATGTGCCTAAGTAATAAATGGTTGTCAAACACTGGATCACACAGAGGCTGTGTTTGTTTTAAAATTGGCAGGAAAAGCAAGCCAAGATCTTTGCCTATTCAGGATACACAATCTTTACAAGCATCGGAGGTCAAGCCTAACGTACTAGTACTACCAGCACAGAGGTGTACCTTAACCAGTGGCCTGGAGGACTGTCTGCTTGGGATACAGCTAGAATAAAGCAATGGCGTGGATGTGAACTATGCTAAATGACAAATGTGCTAGGAGAACTGTAGATGGCAAAAATCCAAATGAGGTTTATATAAAGTGTTTGTCAAAGAAGGGTCTGAAACAGGTGATGAGCAACATCAGGGCTAAATCCAGCTGGCTGAGTGTTTTTGTGTGGTTCTTGAGCTAATTGTTTAAAAAGTTTTAAATGGTTGAAAACAAGCAAAGTGTAATACATGGCACTTAAAAAGTATGTGAAGTTCTAATTTCAGTGTTCATAAATAAGGCTTTATTGGATCACAGACTTGCTCAATTTTTTTTTTTTTCTTTGTGGGGAGGAGGCGGGTATGGAAATGGCTCCATAACTGCTCTTATGCTACAATGGAAGAGTTTAGTTTTTGCGACAGAAACTAGTGGCCTGAAAAGCCTAAAATATTTACTCTCTGGTCTTTTACAGAAAAAAAAATGTTTTCAATTTCTCATCTTTGGGTTTTTGTTTTTGGGATTTGGGTCTTTGCTCATATATTTAACTGCATTAAACAGATATTTATTGGATGTTTACTACTTCCAGATACTTCTTGTAATGTCTGAAATTACATTGTAAATGTCTGTTCCTTTGGAATTTCTTTGGTAAACAAAAATTAGTATGGGATTTTTACCATAATGGGACAAAGAGGTAAGCGTTAAGACTCTGTGAGAGATTTCAACGTTCAAAAAACGGAAAGGGCTTATTAAGAGGAAAGCACACCCTGAGTTTTAGGTGAGAGGTGTCAGCAAACGTGACAAGGTGCAAGAAATGGCTGAACATGGCCTCTGTGCAAATAGGAAGTGGCAGAGCAAGCTTAAAAGGAAACGTAAATTTAGCCAGATTATGAAGAACCTTCAGTGCTGCTAGGGATTGGAATTGTGCTCTTGGGAAAGGAATTTCAGATCAGAGGTATGATTAGAACCACACAGTTGTTGAAGTGTTCTCAAAGGGATATGATTTCAATCCTCCGCAAATTTCCTTATGACTTCAGACCTCGTGAAGACAGGACTAGGCTTTGCATCTGAGCATACAAATAAACAGGAAAAGGGTTTGTATACGGGTACATACCTGTCACCAAAGATGACTCTGGCCACAATCTTGGTTTGTGGAGCACAGTCTCTCCTGTGCTCCTGATTCCTAATTTTGAGTTTCATTTCCTAAATCTAAATATAAAAATAAACACATTACACAAAGCAGGCTGATGTCAACTTGCCCTCCTGGGACAGCAACCTCTCCTCCAACCCCAATTAGTTACATTGTCATGTCTTGATTCCTACCCCAGTTTCAGAGGCTGATCAGATTTTGTTCTCCCTTCCTTTCTTCCTTTGCCAGTTGCTAAGCACTCCCTGGTTGCTAAGTGGGATATGAGCACTTAATTTACTCCATTCTTTTTTCTCGTACCAGATTTTAGAAATTGCAGATCCTGTTTAATCAATGTGTAAATGCAATGCTTTTGATGTATTTTTCCTAAGAGCAATATTTTGATCATTCTTAATGATACTTAATGAAGTCACCGCATGATTTCTGATTGTACCTAATTGAAGCTTGTGACTTGCATTTCAATATTATCATCTTACAGCTATAAATCTATGAGATGAAATTTTTCCAGGGCCCAAAAATATTAGAAAACATGAAGAACTGATGTTTTATGTTAAATCGAAAGTTATTCTACTAGAGTCGATGTATGTGCATGTGAATGTATATATAAAAGTAAATGAAAACTGAGATAAATTTCCCCAAATGAGTTTTTTATGTTTATGATAAAGGAACAGCCTTTTTTATAAAGAGGAAATTTAACCACTAGTTTTAAATCAAAGCAATCTAAAGGACCTTAATATTAATAGTTTTATGTGAACCCCATGTTGAACTACATATGGAATCCACTTTACCAGCAAATTTTGGCCCTTGAAAAAGATATTAAATTGGATATTTTGTTTCTTGAAGCCTCTTCTGGAGACACAGTCTTAATTAGTGTCTTGAAGCCATGGCACAAAAATTTTAACTAGCCCCAAACTTATTTCTCATGCTTTTGATTTTGCTTATCTTTCCTTAAAATGTGCCCATTCCCTCAGGGCCTTTTTCTTTGCTACTGGACGGTGAGTGATAATGTCTTAATCAGAGACAATAACCCCTGCTAATATGTTAACTAGCTAATATATGAACCCTCCTAGGATCACACATTAGCCTTGACCCAGATTAAAGAAAAGAAGAAAACTATAGCTCCACTAGAAGCCCTCAAGGAATAATACCATTACCGCAACTTAACCCCATAGCAGGCCAGTGGGTGAGCGACTTAAGGGCAGCTTTTAATGTCCTGATATCATACTGCCAACCCCATGATGGGTCAATGGTGAAAATAAATAGCAATTTTGGTGCTGACAGAAATGAATGCCACTAGTTACTTCTAATATTTCTCTCAGGGATTTCCATGTGTAATCACAAAGCATATACAAAGCATCGAGTGTGCATAGTATCTTTGTAAGAGTAGAGAAGGCACCAGAATCAAAAGGGGACATCTTTCTATCACCCTCACTTGCTTTTCTTCTTTCATGCTTTTCCTGGATAATACGGTCTACAAATACATTTCTAATTGACATTTTAACCATCTTTTGAGAATGTTGACAGTTCTTCTTTTTATAAATAAGAAAATGAAGGCCCAGATCATTTAAATTAAATACATTTCAGAGAGTAGTAAGTAAATATGAAGGCTGAAACTTCAGTCCAAGACCTTTAGTTCCAAGGCTGGAGCTTCTACCTGTTTTACAGGTATTGATCACTTCTCTACTAGGAGAGTTGGGGGAAAGCCAAGTGTAACCAGGACACTAATGGGATCAGACCAGCAGGATGTGTTAAAAATATTTATAATCTACATTGAGGGAGTGATGTAACATGGTTTAAGTTACAGTACCATTTGGTCTTCTCATATTTCTTTTTTAAAAATGTCTTTATTGATTAAGGTATTACATATGTGTCCTTATCCCCACATTACCCCTCTACCCTCCCACTCATGCCCTCACCCCCCTGTTGTCTCTGTCCATTGGTTAGGTTTATATGCATGCATACATGTCCTTTGGTTGATCTCTCCCCCTTACCCCCACCCTCCCTTACCTTTCCTCTGAGGTTTGATAGTCTGATCAATGCTTCTCTGTCTCTTGAACATATACAAAGAGTTTATTACCTGGCCACTGCTGACTTGGAAGTCACTCTCCAATGTGCTATATTGGTTAATATTTTCCTCAGTTCTCTGGGAAATGAATTAAGAGCAGGGCTTCTCAACCTTAAGATGCATCACTTAGATAATTTGTTTAGCAAATTCTGATTCAGTAAGTCTGGGATGGACCTAAAAATCTGCATTTCTAATAAACCTCCAGGTGATGCTGGCATTGCATCACTCTTTAATGATCAAGGTATAGAAGACATATTTATCTAACAGGCAGAAGTTAAAAAGCTGATAAAAGAATGAATGCTTGCACCATTTCAATTATGAAAACTTTGAATGGCTTGGCTAAGATTTTAAAACATATTAAATATCTGCAATAAAGCACCTCGACTGGAAAGATAATATTTAACTGTGAAGTATACATGATGGGATGTTTAATGCATTGGTTAAAAACAATGCATAAGGGAAAAACTGATTGATTAAAACTTTCATGAGGTCTCTTAGCTTGTGAATGGTTCATCTGGGATTTAAATCCATTTAGATCTGACTCCAGAGTTAATTCTCATAGGAAATGGGCAAACTGCCTCTGAAAGAGTGTGGATTAGGGTGTGCATACAAGCTTTATCATAGGACATGGAGAGTGATTCAGTGCTTACTATTATCAGACTGCATCAGGAGTGTTATGGTTGATTATGAGCCATAGTTTAAGTATATTCACAACATAAAATATGTTCAGGTGTGGGGGTAGGGAACTTTAGAGGTTCTGTAACTATAGTCAGAAAGCTATTGAGAGGACTGGTAGTATTCGGAATGGAGGAGAATGTACTTACTGAGGGATGTAAGAACAAACTTACTGATCATGTAGTTCAGTGGGAGACAGTGAAGAAGGAAGTGAAGTTGTTCTGTGCTCCTCTAAAGAACATAATCAGAACAAATGCATGAAAGTGGTAGCCAAGCAAGTTTTCAGATGAATATGAAATAACATCATTGAAAATACTCAACTGGAGTCCCATCAAAATCTTCCAATAATCATGCAGTTGAGATCTGATTCCTGTGAGGAGTAGCTAACCTGTAGAAATCTACTTCTAATTCTTTGTGTCTAAATCATGGTCACATCTCTCCACAATCCTGTACTTAAGAAGAAGTTTAACAGTCAGAAGAAATTTAAGAGAAGAATTCCATTATTTAGTTATACATATTGAAGGATGTGAAAGGAGATCTAATTTATGCCCCACTGGAAAAAAAACTGTAAAAGTTACACCTTCCTTCCTCCAATTCTTTTATACTCCACTAGCAGCCTGGTGCACAAATTCGTGCACAGGCAGGGTCTGGTCGGCCCACCCCAATGGGGGCACATCAGGCCTGGCCAGCATGGGGGAGGGGCCGCGGGTGGTTGGCTGGCCGGCCCCACCCCGAATTGAGGTGTTGGGGGCTGATCGGGGCCTGGATCAGGCTGGTTGGCTGCCGCAGTGCGCATCACAGCCACGGGTCGTTCCTGTCGTTATGGTCATTCCGCTATTCTGGTCACTGGGCTCTTATATATATAGATAGCTGTTAAATAAATGCCCCACATGCCCTGAAACAGGGATTTCTGTTCAGACCAGCCATATATGGCATCTGTGGCCAATAAATACATTTAGAAAGAGGGAAAGGGGATAAAGAAAAGTTGCCTTTAGCTAGATTGAAGAGAAATAGGCATCAGTTCTGACTCTTGACAGGAGCCCAGAGTTAGAAGATTTGGAGTCCAGAGTTAGCCTGGTTGACTCTTACTGAAGTACAGCTTCCATCCCAGTGTGTATATGTTTGGGTATAGGAATGGTATTGCAGGAGAATTAGGGAGAAGAGCCTGTGGTGAGCCAGCTTGCTTCCTCTCAGATTTATGGACAGAAACACAATTATCACTAACGAAATAGAATCCCCATTGCCTTCAACTCTACCACCTGACACACTGTCTGAAAAAAAAAAAAAAAGACAGAATGGCAATCTAAAATCCTGTAGCTGCCAAATTGCCTATCTTTCCTTCAGGATCTAACTCACTTCCTTGAAGAAATTGATCATCATTTGATGACCATAGAATTTCTTCCTGGCTATAAAACAGACTCTGCAGCGATTATGACAGTTTATAAAAAACAATCAATACTTCAGTCCATTTGCTGAGCACTGACTATGTGCTCAGTCATTTAATTGATGTTCCAAGACGATACATGAGATAGGAAAGACCTGTTTTTCTGAGGACTGTTCTTTGAGTTCGATATTAGCTCAGCAATCTTAAATTCCAGTTGTGAGCCTCTGACAGTGTGTACATTGTTGTGTTTGTTGTGTGTGATTGTGTCTATTTTGTGATATGTTTGTGTACTCTCAATGGAATTAATGAAATAAATGCAAAACCACACTATAGAATTCGTTTTATTAACAACTTGGTGCAAGACATCAGTGTAAGGATTTGAATTAGAGGCACTTGTTCTGGGGATTTATTTACCTCTTTAACAAAAAGCTTCCACTGTTATGTTTTTGTTTGTTTGTTTGTTTGTTTGTTTGTTTGTTTTGTCAGTATAATAATGTCTAATAAACTCTTGCAGATTCCTCCACCACATGCAACTATTTGGCAATGTACCAATGTATGCATTTCAGCAGAAGTGGGGGTAGTGTGTTTTATAATGGCTCTATTGATAATGGCCAAGGCACTATCACCAAAACATCATATAGACCATGACGAATACACCTACTGTATACATAATGCTTATTGGATATTGCACACTGTAAGGAAAAGGGCTCATAAAAATCCCCGATGTCTTTTTTGTCCTTTCCTCTTTCTCTTTCCCTCCACTGTGTTTGCTTACAGTGTCACTGTGCTATGTAAATAACTGTACTGAGGTACATGATGGATGAATGAGCAGACGGATAGATATCCCTGTCATTTTTGTTGATAGTTCTGGGGACAATTCCCTTGAACAATAAAAAAGTAGAAGTTTAGATGGTCCAATAAACAAAAAGCGTGTGCCAAATTTAAAAGAAAAATGAAGACGATGGGAAACATCACATTCCCAAGGCCTAATTTGTTAGGCTCTGTGAGACAGCTCATGATATAATGGAAGATACTGGGTTGGGACTTTGAACACCTGAGTCCTTGTCCTGGATGGCTACCAACCCCTGGTGTGACCTTGGAAGCATTGCTTAACTTTTCTGAATTTCAGAATGTGGCGTGGGGGTTGTGTGAGTCTCTAAATCCACTTGTGGTTTTCACTTTCTTTATTTAGGTTTGTTGATGTTATCAGGAAGCCATTGAGTGAGCACTTATTGATTTTTTTAAGGTAGTGTTCTTTGTGGTGTGGAGAATATAAAAAGATAGAGGGCATTGTTCTTCATTTAAAATCAAATTAATTAGATAAAACAGGGATCACAGGGTAGGTAAACTGCATGAGTCCGGACAGTATAATGTGTGAGCATTGAGGTACCAGAGAGTACTGAACATAGTAGAAATCTTTGTGGAAAAGAGGCTGATGAGAAATATTCAGTTGTGGCAAGTGCATGAACTCTTATAGTCTTGCAGGTGGCCTGCAAGGGAGCTATATACCAGGTTCCCAGTCTCTGCTCTTAAAGCCCAACATCTCTGTGGAGTCTCACTTCTCAACAAAGTAATTATCTCTCTTCCTTTATTCCCATACCATGTCTTTTGCCCACTAAATACCTGCTCTGTACTGGTCATTTATACTATGCCATAGAGATTAGGATTAGTATGTCTAGCATTTATTTAAAGACTGGTTTTGTAGAGTTGTTTTAAGTTTACAACTAAATTAAGAGGAAGGTACAGAGATTTATTATATACCACTTGACCCCACACATGCATAGCCTCCCCCATTATCAACACCATTCATAAGAATGATACTTTTTCCCCCAAGGAGGAGCATACATTGACACAACTTAATCACCGAAAATCCATAGTTTAAGTTAGCATGCCCTCTTGGTGCTGTGCATTCAATGGCTGGAGAAAATGTATAATGACATATATCCATCATTATAATATCATACAGAATATTTTCACTGAACTAATAATCCTCCGTGTTCCACATATTCAGCTCTTCCCCTGACCTCTCACAAGCCAACACTAATCTTAATATTATCTTCAAAGTTTTGCCTTTCCCAGAATGTGATATACTTTAAATCATACAGTATTTAATCTTTTTTCAGATTGGATTATCTTGCTTAGTAATATGGCTTGAAGGTTCCTTGTGTCTTTTCATGGCTTGATAACTCATTTCCTTTTAGTGCTGAATAATATTCCATTCTACTTTCATGAGTCTTCATTCTCCAAAATAATAGATAGAGGCAGTATTACTCTTCAAGGGCTTTTTTGTTGTTAAAGATACTGATGAACACTATTGGAATCTAGTGGTTGGCAACCAAAAGAAACTCATCTGTTTCCATGAGTAGAAAGATCACATGCAAAAACATATCCCAGGTCCTACACAAATGAATGCCTCACCAGTCTTTCATGTATATAAGCCTAGACTCTAGACCTGTTTTATATTTAAACATAGTCAACTTTAATATACACTGGCTTTTTAATAAATGAAACTACTCAGTAAATCAAAGAAAGATCCTATTTTGTTTTGTTGACAACTTTATTAAGAGCTTTTTGTTATTTTAGAAATGATTTCATTGATGACAATACCACTCTTGGTATTTGAATACTAATATTACATGGTCCATTAGCATAATTTATAGTTGATTCTTTTGTGAAGATTATATGTATAGGTGAAAACAGCCAACTACTTTATTACATGTCCCCGTATAGTTATGGCTATGTATTTAAATATCAAAATAAATATTATTTTGTTGTATGTTACACACACAACAAGATAATCTGTATTTTATTTATCTTAAAATTTAAGTTTGGATACAATATTGTTTTTTTTAAAATTCTGCATTCTGTAAGTTATATTATTCATGAATTTCATTTAAAGGTACTACACTTGATGGTAGAAAATCTTAGTTTTGAACAGGAGGTATTTGAGAACAACTGTTCTACATAATATCCGGTTCCAAGTACAAAGTTTTGCCAGCCTTCCAAGCACCTAACCACTCAGCCTGTAAGTATAGATATATGATAATTCTCATCCCTGGGAAACAGATTTGTGGAAAGCCTATTTATACTAATATCCTGCCCATGTGATCCTTCTAATTTGTTTATATATTCCCCGATAAATGATGTGTTGTAGTCAAGCCAGACTACATTCCATAACATACCATCCCAACTAGGTAAACAGACACATTGGTTGTTTGGTCATATCGCAGCTAATACCCAACTATTTAAAGTGTCACCTTTAGATGGATCTGGTTTATTTTTGCTAAATAGAAAGTACCAATTCTGAAGTGGGAGACTGGCTCAGAACCAAATAAACCACTTATTCCATAATTTGAGTAAGGATGAGCATAGGGTCAGTTAATGAAATGAAAAGGAAGAGACAGGTGAGGAAAGGAAAGGAAAGAACACTCGTCTACATTTAAACTGAAATCGCGTAAAAAACTTTTATTTCATCAGCACCAAAAGCCAGAGGCAATGTATGTACGTATCACCTTGTCTATTTCTGAGCTGTATGCTATGCAGTTAGGAGATAAGATTTCCTCTTAGCATTCTTCTCTTATCATGAACCTTAAGAGATTTTTAAAATATAAACACCTTATAAAATCAAGCTTTTTTCTTAGTTCTTAAGTCTTTGTCTCTTTCTCTTTTCTTTCTCTCTCTCTCCTTCCCTATACATACACACACACCATAAGGATACAAATACTTTTACTTTCACTCAAGGCTCAATCCCTTTCTTTGGGTTGATTTTATCTTTTATCTGCCTTGTGTACTTTGTATCTCTTCTAATTATTTTTATTCATGACATGAAACTTTATTCAAACAGCATCTCTGTTAATTAATGTATTTATTCAATATATCAACTTAACAATCACTAGATATTTATTGAGTATCTGTTGGGGACAAAACATCCTGCCAGATGCTATAGGACTTTGAAATACAAAGCGCTTTCTTTCTTTTTTTTTTTTTTAAGATTTCTGCCTCTTTATTTTTTCTATTCTTAATATTGCTACAGTGGCTTTCTTTTGGTTAGCACTTGCACAATATAACTTTTCCACCCCTTTACTTTCTTTTCTTTTCTTTTTTTATTAAATCTTTATTGTTCAGATTATTACAGTTGTTCCTCTTTCCCCCCCCCCCATAGCTTCCCTCCACCCGGTTCCCACCCCACCATCTGCCCTTACACCCGCCCCCCACTGTCCTCATCCATAGGTGTACGATTTTTGTCCAGTCTCTTCCTGCACCCCCCACACGCCTTTCCCCCCACCCCCCGAGAATAGTCAGTCCACTCCCTTTCTATGCCCCTGATTCTATTATATTCACCAGTTTATTCTGTTCATCAGATTATTTATTCACTTGATTTTTAGATTCACTTGTTGATAGATGTGCATTTGTTGTTCATACCCCAGCAAAGCTATCATTCAGAATTGAAGGTCAGATAAAGAGCTTCACAGATAAGAAAAAGCTAAAGGAGTTCATCACCACCAAACCAGTATTATATAAAATGCTGAAAGGTATCCTTTAAAGCATTTTATTTCTTAAGGACCATATATTTAATTTGGGTAGAGTAGAGCACATCTAAGAGCAGTAAATCAATTTTCCTTGTTATCAAGAACTTCCGCAGACCAGTCTGTAGATCCTCACAGTTATAAGGTAGGTGTTATTATCATCATCATCTTCACTTTGCTGGTTAATATAATGAAGCTCAAAGAGATTAAATGAGGTTCTTGGGGGTAGTGGACCAATAGCTCAATCCCATGTCAGTTGATACCAAGGTTTCAGTTCATTCCACTGTTCATGCTGCTTCCTAGAAAATAATAAACAATGAAAAAATAATCTCAACAGGCAGTTTATGATTAAGTTCCAACTGAGGGTCACCAATAAGGACTCTAGGAGCTCAGAGAAGAGAGATATCATAAAGGTTTGAAGGGCCAGGGAAAACCTCCTGAAACCAAAGGAAATCAAATAAAGCATCCATTTCAAATATACAGGACAGGGGAAATCTTCAAAAGTAGGAAGAGAGTGTAATAAAGAACATTGAGGCAGAAATACATGAAACTTACGGGGGAAAAAAAGAATACTTCATGTCAGTTGAGCCCTTCCCTGTCCAAATAGTATTCCAAAGGTCCTTCCAAAGTAATCACCTTTCTACAGATAAGAGATCTAAGGAACAGTAACTCATTCAATATCTCTCAATAGAGAAAAGGTGTGGACTCAGGAAACCTGGCTCCAGAGCCTGTGCACTGCTGACCTATGGCCACAGCACATGCTTCTCCAACAGCTGATGCTCCTTGACTTAAAATGGGGTGATGTCACAATAAAACCATCCTAAGGTGAACTTATTCTACCTTAAACATGCTCAGAACACTTACATTAGTCCATAGTTAGCGAACTTCATCTAGCACAAAGACTATTCTATAATAAAGTGTTGCATATCTCATGTAATTTATTATGTGCATTGCTTTACCACCACCATAAAATAGAAAAATTGTAAGTTAAACCATCTTAAGTCAGGGACCATTTGTAGATTTGGAAAAAAAAAATCTAGAATATAGCCTCAGTTTATCTCTCTATCGATTTATCTATCTGTCATCTGTATCTATCTATCTATCTATCTATCTATCTATCTATCTATCTATCTATCTATCATCTATCTATCTATTTATTTGTCTTCTGAATTTATTTGTGACTTCAAAATTTGTAATTGCATAATTTTAGGGGAATGACTGGTTGACTTTCTAAACCATTTACCCAGCATATTCACAGGTAATGGTGCATTTATTTCTTAAATAATATTTCCATTTTAATACCAAGGTAGAATAAAATGACATATCTGGGCAATAGTACCTTCTTTGTCTTCGGCTTTTTACTGCCTCTCATACATCTCACAGTCCACTGGGAGATGTCACCATCTCTGGTTCCTCACACTCTCTCTTTCAACTCCATGGCTGGCTCCTGCATGGTACTCCCAACATGCTGCTTATCTGAAAGAGGATAGGAATGCATTTACTTAAATTGCAATTCTGAGCAAGGCAGGCTGGCAGGACATGGGGAAAAGGAATACTTCAATATCCAAAAGGTCCATTTGCCAGCAGCTGTTGAACCTGAATAATCAGTGGCCCTAAAATTGCCCTAGAAGGGCAAACCACTGCATCCATGACAACCATTCCATTGGGCAAAGGAAAGGACCCACACAAAGTTGCAGGAAAAAAAAAATATTACTTAAAGACAAAATAAGCTGTACACCTAAGCATTAGACTTGCTTTTGACTCAATTGGTAACATCCCCTACAGTGTTTCATATTTCAATTAAAAACAGAGAGGAAGAGAGAGAAGGGGGAAAGTACCAAACCTTAGGAGATTTCAAGCAATAATAGACTTGCCCTATTAGCTGGTCTAATTTTCAGAAACTTTATCACTTCCACAATCTGTCATGGCTGTTTTTATTCCTTTTCTTGGCTTGGAACAGTTACAGGAAAGCAGTATGGAAGGTTGGCCAGGGCCAGCTGAATTGCACCTGAAAGCTGATGCTTCATGTTCAGGGCAAGCCCTAGGTGCTCAGAACTGGGCAAAAGTTTTCATCTTTAGGCTCATTATGACACGAGCTCCTTTAAAGCACCAATGCCTGCCAAGACCCAAGTACGCACATCCCATAATGAAGACAAATGTCCCCTTGAAGTAAGCTCAGACTGTGGAATGCGTTTTGCTATGGAACTTTATTGTCTTCTAATTAGAGTGACATTTGGTCAATCTCGTTATATCTGGAATCAAACCTGAGACTTGGAGGTGAAAGCCCCTCAATGCACTGCCCCACTTCCAGGTTCTGTGAGGGTGGATAGCATTCCTTTTTGACAGTTCTCATCTCCATGGTCTGATTATAACTGGGGTTGTTAATAGTCAAAGATGCCAGAAACAAAAGTGCTTTCTATATTCTGAGCTGTCTTTTAAAGTGTGGGGAGTCTTTTACTCAGCTGTCTCCCCTTTTTCTGAGCAAACCTAGGGGTGGATGCCAGGGTGGATTCCTTCCTAGTGCTTCTTCCTGTGGGACCACAGCTGTGAGAGTGCAGAGGTGGCAGACACTCAAGGACTGGAACCCTTTCCTCTGATTAACAGGACAGAAGGAATACAAAATATTTAATTTGCTGACCCTCCTTCTAGAGAACATAAACCACATCATTTAAGTTTTGTGGACATACATTTTTAAGGCCTTCCCTTATATGTGTAATCCCTTTTTGTGTGTGTGGAATTCAAGTGTCTCAGGGTCCAGGCAGTAGATCTTCAGATATACCTGGGAAGCCTAAGACAAGAGAAAGAAAGTGAGCTATGGGCACACATTACAATTGCTGGGGCAGGCAGACTCCCAGGTTCCTCCCCTCATGACACTTAGGTGGCAGGTGGCACCTCTGGACTCGCCCTGCATTTTATAGGATAATTTTGTCAGCAGGTCTCTAGTCTGTGAAGCTGGCTCTGCCGCAGGACCCTCACACTCCAGGATTTTGTCTTTGCCCTTAAACAGCTTGTCTTCCCTATCCCGATGCCTTCCTTTCCCTCCATAATGAGTGGGATTCTTTGGCATCCAAGGTCAATCAAAAATGCACAATGCACAGTGTAAGAGACAAAAGGATGCAAGTTACCTACCTAATTCATATATATCTATATATATTGATTTCAATATCTATATATATTGATTTATATATATGTGTATATATATTGATTTCAGAGAGGAAGGAAGAGGGAGTGAGAGCTAGAAATATCAATGATGAGAGAGAATCATTGATCGGCTGCCTCCTGCATGGCCCCCACTGGGGATCGAACCTGCAACCCAGGCATGTGCCCTTGACCGGAATCAAACCTGGGACCCTTCAGCCAACAAGTTGATGCTCTATCCAAGCCAAAACAGCTAGGGCTACCTACCCAATTCTTAAATTTCCAGATTAGTGGGCAACATCCTCTTTCATTAGTGCTCTTCGCATATTAATCTCAATTACTTTAAATTTCTGGTCTGATAATTCCAACACCACTGTCATCTCTGAGTCTGGTTCTGATGCTTGCTTTCTCTGCAAATATTTTTTAATTTGTTTGTTGTTTGTGTGGTTTTTTTCCCCTTTTGTATGCCTTCTAATATTTTATTGAAAGTTGAATGTGATGTCCTGGGTAAAAGGAACTTTGGTAATGAGGTCTTCCGTGATGTGGTGGTTAAGAGGAGGGGGAGGGAAGAATCTATAGTCCCAGGACTAGGTCTCAGTATCTAGTGAACCTGTGCCTCTGGGCTGTATCCTTCACAAGTGCTTCTCAGTTGTGTCTGTTTTGTTTTCTTTCCTCTCCTTTAGGTGGGACAGGATGGCTACAGTGGGCTGGGCTGGGGTATTTCCCCCATGGTCAGAAACTGGAAATGTAATGTCTTTCAATATCATGTTGGTTTAGTTTCCCAGATCTTCCAGATTTCCTACATTATGTTGCCTCATGTGGTTAAAAATGTCCACCATATATGGGTGTCATTAGACTCCCCATAATGATACACTCTTATTTGTTCCTCACTTCCTTCTGTATCACCAGTTACACAAGTCTTCACTCATGATCTGGAAATGACACCAGCTGTCTGTGTGACTGAGTGAAGCAAAGCATATTTGAAAATGTGAAGGGGAGGGAAAATGTTCAGTGGGGCTCAGATTAATCTTACGTAGTATGAGGAATTTATATTCTGTGTTACCATCACAGTGAGCACTACCATTATCGGAGTCCTTAATCCTACAAGGTATTAGTTATGGACTCTGGCTCTCTGGTTGCCTGTGAGTTTATATACTTGAGTCCAAGTGTGGCAAATTTAAATGGCTATACTGGGTCCAGGCAATATAATGTAAGTCATCCAGGGCAGGTCACGGGGAATCTTGGCCCTGATGTTCGTGGCAAAAGACAGCAATGATCTTCAGCTCCAGAGGCTGCTGTTGTGAAGGAAGGGAGGCCAACTCTTGCCAGACCAGCAGGCTTCTCAACAAAAGCTACAGCTACAGGTTTTTATGTTACATCTCTAAATTAGTTAATGATATCAACTACATTGAATGCTTTTTAATTGAGCAAAATAAAACATACCTGTAGACTAGAGTCCCTAGCGAGCCCCTATCATGTATCATGTTTCATCTGTCTGAAGGCACTGTCACAAAGATGGGTACTTTTCCCACTTGTACAATCCACGAAAATGCTCTTTAAAGACTAATTTATTTCTTCATGTTGAAAATAGTTGAATCAGTCATGCTTTACTCTTAAGTACAGTACTTAAGAATGAGCTGTGTTTACCTGATCACTGATTGCACTGACAAAGAACCATGTCACCAGATTGTTGTTCTCATTCTGGAGGTCTGCAAGTGTTTACTTTGAAAAGTCTTAGACAATCATTATGCTATGTATAGCTGGTTTAACATTAGAAATAAAACATGGTCCCTTATTAAATACTTTATGCATATCCATATAATGGAATATTATATATCTACTAGAGGCCCAGTGCACAAAAATTTGTGCACTCAGGGAGGAGAGGAGGTCCCTCAGCCCAGCCTGTGCCCTCTCGCTGTCTGGAACTCCTCCAGGGATAATGACCTGCTGGCTTAGGCCCGCTCCCAGGTGGCAGAAGGCAGGCCCAATCCCTAGGTGCAGCCCCTGGTTGGGCTCAGAGCAGGGCTGATTGGGGAGTTGGGGCGCTGCCACCTGTCATGCACAGAGCAGGGCGGATCAGGAGGTTGAGATGCCACCCTCAGTCATGCTCAGGGTAGGGCCGATTGGGGGGTTGGGGCACTGCCTCCTGTCACACTCAAGGCAGGGTCGATGGGGAGGTTGCAGCGCCACCCCCTGTCATGCACAGAGCAGGGCTAATCAGGGGGTTGGGGCACTGCCCCCTGTCACTCACAGAGCAGGGCCCATCAGGGGAGTTGGGGCTCCGTACCCTGTAATGCACAGAGCAGGGCCCATCAAGGCATTGGGGAGCTTCCCCCTGTCACGCACAGAGCAAGGCCCATCAGGGGGTTGAGGAGCTCCCCCCTGTTGCACACAGAGCAGGGCCGATCAGGGGGTTGGGGAGCTTCCCCCTATCACGAACAGAGCAGGGCGGATAGGGTGGTTGTGGCCCTGCCCCCTGTCACACACAGAGCCACAGGGCGATCAGGGGGTTTGGGCGCTGCCCCCTGTCATGCTGATCCTGGTGCTGGGTGGCCTCGCGGCTCCGCTGATCCCGGTGCTGGGAGGCATATTACCCTTTTACTATATAGCATAGAGGCCTGGTGCATGGGTGGGGGCCGGCTGGTTTGCCCTGAAGGATATCCTGGATCAGGGTGGGGGTCCCGCTTGGGTAGCTGGCCAGCCTGGATGAGGGGATGATGGCTGTTTGCAGCTGGACACACACTCTTCAGGGTGGGGGTCCCCACTGGGGTGTCTGGCCAGTCTGGGTGAGGGGCTGAGGGCTGTTTTCAGGCTGGCGGGTGACTGAAGCTCCCAACCACTCCTTTTTTTCTTTTTTCTTTTTTATTCTGGGCCAGCTTTAGCTCTGAGGCTTGGCTCCAGCTCTTAGGCCTCGGCTGCTGAATGCAGGTATCTGGTTTGTTTGGGTTCTATAATCGAAACACTGTTTCAACACCAGCTCTGAGATCCCGGCTGGCTGAAAGCAGGTTTCTGGGTTTTTTTTAGCTTCTATATTTGTAACAATGTTTCAAACTGTAAGCTCAGAGGCCGGCAGCAGCAGGCGGGGAACACTGGAGTCCTCCGTCACTGAAGCAAGCAAGCCTCATGTTCGCTTCAAGCTGCCTCGCTGCCGGCCACCATCTTGGCTGGCAGTTAATTTGCATATCGCCCTGATTAGCCAATGGGAAGGGTAGCAAAGGTACGGCCAATTACCATGTTTCCCTTTTATTAGATAGGATAAAAAAGGATGAAGGGAGGTTTATTTGTTTTTAATAATCTAATATGGAGAAATCTCTAAGATAGAATGTCAAGTGGTGAAAAAGTGGTGAATACTAAGCATGCTAAAATTTGTATTAAAATGGGAAAGAAATATATATGTTTCTGGGTTTGTAGAAATAGAAAAAAAAATCTCTTAAAGAACACACAGAAATTGATAAAACTGTTGCCCTGGGCCAGTGGTCGGCAAACTGTGGCTTGCGAGCCATATGCGGCTCTTTGACCCCTTGAGTGTGGTTCTTCCACAAAATACCAACTTCTGCTCATGGGCCACAAAGTTTCTATCACACTGTATGTGCGCGCCCACATGTGGTATTTTGTGGAAGAGGGTATGAGACAGCATTGGAGGACACCTTTTTACATTTTGTATCAATGTAACCCCTAAGTTAAGTTTAGTATATTGTCCACTATGCTAATAAAATGCAAAGGCAAGATATTCTTTTCAAAACTATTTATCAGGGGATTCTTATGGTCACTGACTGTGTTACATACCATGGAGGTAGGCACAGAAGGACACACTGAAAGCACATTCTTCTTGACCCCAACAAACTCATATATTCTAAAAAGTCAATAAATACATAGAAAATTAACAGTATGCAAATGTATTTCAGAAGCAAAGCTCTTCATGGCCCAGGCAGCTTTTGTTTCTAAGAAGCCAGCATCTTAAACTGTGGAGAAAATCCCAAATTGAATTTTCTTGGCCCCCATTCTGGCTGGCCTGTTGGTGAGGGACCAGAAGAGCCACAATAGAAATCTCTTAGTTATTCATAAACTCTTTCTCTATAAAAAAAAAAAAAGTTGTTTTGTTGTTGGTGTTGTTTTAAACACAAGAGTGGAGATGAACTGTGGAGCTCAGAAACCATTTTCATGCAAAACCAGGCAGCTCAATATACAAATAAAGACCTAGCTGGGATCCCAGAACAGAGCAACATAAATACTCACATCTGGTATAAATAAACAACAAGATACATTGTTTTACAATTAATGCCCAGCTCATGAATAAGTACACACAATGGAGACAGAAATATTTAATTTTGTGTTGTAGAACATAATTAGAAATTATTAAACAAAGTCAGAACACAGTAGAGACTTCTCATAATGCATAGGCTCCCGGTGCTATCTGGGTGTATTTGGAACCAGTTTTGTCCAACATCAAATTTTTTTTTTAAACAAAAACAATAAGGAAAGCTATAACAATAATATTTCATTAAATAGTTTATGAGCATCTCTCACTTTCTCTCGCTTTCCCTACTTCCTTCTGGGACTTTAATTCACTGTGAGAAGATAAATTTCTGCCTTTTAATGATGATCACACCGTATTAAAATGTCTCACCCTGTTACCGATAATGCATGAGATTATGAAAGATTAAAAAAAAATAAAAGTTCCATTTTCTCCTCCCTGCTGATGCTGTTTGTTTACCTTTGGCATTTTTCTAGCTTATAAAGTAAAACAACAGCAGCTAATTTTACTGAATTTCTGTTTGTTACACTTTAATTTCTCACAGAAAAGCAATTTCTACCAGTTATTATTTATTTATTATTTTCTTCTTAAATCAACAATCCTAATTTTGTTTCATTAAGCTTGACTGGATATATCAGTATGACTTGCTTTACTCAACCAGGATAAAATTGGGTAAAACTAAGACAAATTACCAGAGTTCATGAAAATAAAGAGATTGCCCAGTATTGAGGTATGGGAGGACTTCAGCAGGTCACCCACCATTCCTTTTGGACTCATGTAATTGTGTGTTGGCACCAACACACATGGCCAGCACTGTTCAAAGTATCAACAGAATTATTTTTCTTCTGATTCTAATTCTTAAGGACTGCTCTGAATCAGAAGTGATTGGGAACTTTGGGCTGACTTTACCATTAAATTTAAGAATAAGCATGTATATAAGCATAACCAATGGACACAAGACACTGGGGGGTAGGGGAGGCCAGGGGAAGGTCAAGGGGAAAAAAGGGAGACATATGTACTACTCTTTGTATTTTAAGCAATAAAACAAAATTAAAAAAAATAAATGGTGAAAAAAAAAAAGCAAATCCAGAAGAAAGGGGAAGAATAAACCAGTAGACAAGTAGAAAGCATTCTACCATGAGACAAAATAGGCCCGATTTTCACCTATGGGTTGCCAGATAATAGAAAGTGAAAGACAGGATTTTGTCCTCAAAGAGAATTGTCCCCTGCTCTGACTTTTTGTCTGAATAACCTTTGGAGCTGAGAACAACAGGGTAAGGATGCTGAATCTTTCTTGCTGGCTTTTTCCTCTACTCCCCTGCCAGCAACTTAACTCTTATTTGTTTTGAAAATTAGCCATTGAACAGAGTGTTGCATTTCCTGGCTATTTGTTCTGCTGACCTATAGGGAAAGCTGGACTTGGTGCTGCCAATGCACCCTCTCACAGGGCTGTTACTGCATTATTTTTCTATGGGGGTGTACATGTAATTACATCAAATGTTGTTATAAATTCCACCAGAAGCCACCTCTCGGCTGAAGTCCAGAGGACACTTAGAATGTATACCACCCTCATCTGCCATTAGCATGCCTCCAGGTTCTTCCCAATATATTAGAGGATATGCTGAATGGGGACAAGGGCTGCATGATCCAAATGGAGAGTGAGTGATTTGAGAAGAGGCCAACTTTGAGCAAAACTACCTACCATTGAGACACTTCCTTTACAACAAAGGTTGAACCCAAACCTTATTCCCCTAGCATCTGAATTAGAAGAACAATAGTCTGATTATGATTAGAAAAAAGAGCATTACATTTTATGTTCAGCCATAATTGGTATTTATGACAATTTATGTAAACAGTAATGAAGCCTATGCGATTTTTGCGGGGAAATTGCATTATGACACCAATGATCGTTACTGTTAATTTTCCTGAAGATGATGGCAATCAGCAGGCATAGTTTTATTGTAAATAGGTTAATTTAAAATTCAAACACTGCTGGTATTTCAAAATGAGTTCACATTTTATTTCTAAAAGCTTTGGCCCAGTCTTTTTCAGTGACAAGATAAAAATGCATGGATGATATATGTCAATATATAAAACTTATTCTTCAGGATCTTATGTATATAAATATAATATCTATATGAATGTGTTCCTAATTACATTTTTAACAAGATATAAAAACATAAATGTATCACTCTTTATTGACCGTTGGTTTCTGGTTAGTTACTAAGTTAAATTGATGTTCTGACAGTCCATATTTTCAGACCACATTAACTGAGTAAGAATTGCTTTTTCCTTTTAAGATGTATGCTTCTTAGAATTTAGATCAATTCCTGCGAACTTGTTCAAGCAAAGTGAAAGTGTCTAATTTTCACATTTTGACACATTAAAAATATAGAAGCTATCTTAATATTCTTTTTATATGCATATGTGTGAGATATAGATATATAACATATACTATATTTAACAAAAATATCATCACAAAGGGTTTGGACTTTTAGAAAAAATGAAGAAACTTTTAAAAGCTGTTCTGTTTTTACTTATTTTAAGCAATATTTAAGTAATGTCATAATATATTTTCACATCTGTTGTAACTTTAATATAAAAACTATACTAACATAAGTTACTAATTTTTATTAAAAAGTAAAATTTTGTAGACTATGACTGTGCAGTGTTGCAATATATTTTTACATACATTACATTAGTTTCATGTGTACACCTAGTGATTATACATTACATAATTTACTAAGTGATCATCCCAATAAAGCTCGCAACCATCTGAAACCACACGTAGTTATTACAATATTATTTACTGTATTCCCTATGTTGTACTTTATAGCGCCATGACTATTCTGTAACACCCAATTTGTCCCCTTTTCACTTTTGAAAAAAAATATATTTTATTGATTTTTCACAGAGAGGAAAGGAGAGGGATAGAAAGTTAGAAACATTGATGGGAGAGAAACATCGATCAGCTGCCTCCTGCACACCCCACACTGGGTACGTGCCTGCAACCAAGGTACATGCCCCTGACCGGAATCAAACCTGGGACCCTTGAGTCCACAGGCCGACACTCTATCCATTGAGCCAAACCGGACAGGGCCAATTTGTACTTCTTAATTTCTTCCCTTTTTTTACCCATCCTCCAAACCCCTTCCCATATGACAATTGCCAAAGTATTATCTGTATCTATGGGTCTGTTTCTGTTCTGCTTGTTCATTTATTTATTTATTTTAAATTTGATTATTGATAGGTATGTACTTATTGCCATTTTTTGTTCATATATTTTCTTGTCTGTGAAGGTTTTTATCTGTCCTTCAATTCTAAATGATAGCTTTGCTGGGTAAAGTAATCTTGGTTGTAGGTTTTTGCTATTTATCACTTTGAATATTTCCTGCTCTCTTGTAGGTAACTGCTTTTCTCTTGCTGCTTTTAAGAATCTCTCTTTGTCTTTAAACTTTTGTTATTTAATTATGATGTGTCATGGTGTGGGCCTCTTGGGCTCTCTCTTTTCTCCTTCAGACACCTCCATGATCTAAATGTTGGTAGGCTTGAAGTTGTCTCAGAGGCTCCTATACTATCCTAATTTTTTCAGATTATTTTTTACTTTTGTTGTTCTGATTGGTTGTTTTTGCTTCCTTATATTCCCAATCACTGTTTTGATTATTAGCTTCACTTATTCTACCATTGATTCCCTGTAAATTATTCTTCATTTCAGTTAGTGTATCCTTCATTTCTCACTGGTCCTTTTTTATGCTTTTGAAGTTCTCACTAAGTTCATTAAGCATCCTTATAACCAGTGTTTTGAACTCTGAATCTAGTAGATTGCTTGTCTCCATTTTATTTAGTTATTTATCTGGAGTTTTTTTCTGTTCTTTCATTTGGGACATTTTTTTTTTGTCTCCTCATTTTGATAGCCTCTCTGTTTCTAGGTAGAGCTGCTACATCTCCCAGACTTTGTAGCATGGACTAACACAGTAGGTGTTCTGCAGGGTCCAGTGGCACAGCCTCCCCAATCACCTGAGCTGGGCCCTCCAGGTGCACCACCACCCCCTAGCCCACCAATGTGGGTCTTGAACACCCTCCTTTTGTAATTGAGCCTTAATTGATGTTGGCTCATCAATGGGAGGGATTTACTCCCAGGTCAGTAAGATGTAAGGACTGGCTGCGACCACTGTGGAGGTTCAGCTGTGCAGGGCCCCACTCCACAGAGCAGTGCTTACTTTAGCATGTCTCTGGTGCCCATTGTGTCTTGATTATATAGCTTGTGAATGTAATTGGGTGGTGATTCAATGTGATCTGAAGTTGTCTACCAGGTGCACTGTCTCTGGGGTCTCTTAGGATGTTCAGTCCAAGGCCAGCCACTGACTGTGTTCTACCCAGGGTCAGCTGCCATGTGCTACAAAACAATCAGCAAATGACTGATACTTGTGCAGGGCTTGGAGGTGCCCAGGAGAGACTAAGTTGAGAACCAAGGCCAGCTGCCACTAGTGCCAGGCCTGGGGCTACTTAGGTAGAGACTCAGGGCTTTCCAAGGCTATTAGAAACAGTTTGGTTGACCAGCAAGTTGGGTGGGGCAGAGTCTCAGGGAATCACCAGGGTGGGACAAAGAATGTAGAGTCAGGTTGGTGGAGACTCAGATATGGCATCTGCCTATAGGTTTTGTAGGGGAAAGGCTCAGAAAAGAAACAATGACCTCTGCCATCTTCTGTCCTAGAGAAAGCTGCCCCTGATTATAGACATTAAGTTTCTCCCTGTATGTCTCTGGTGCCTTTTGAGCTGCTGCTCTAGTGCTAGAGCTCAGGGGGAGTGAGTCTGAGTAAGTACAAGCATGGGCCCCTTAAAAGGAGCTGCCTGGGATTCTAGCAGCCCTCTATCTCCATCAGCCACAATCCTCACTAGTTTTTTACAGCCAAAAGTTATGAGGACTTCTCTTCCTGGTGTTGGAACCCTAGGCTTGGGGGCTAGTGTGGGACTTGGACGCCGCACTCTTCTGGGGGTCCTCTGCAGCAGAGATATCTCTCCCAATTTTATCTACCACACCTGGGTGTGGCACCAGCCCATTCCTTGTCTGTGTTCCACCTATCAGTTTCAATGTGGCTTCTTTTTTATATCCTTAATTCTAGGACTTCCATTCTGGTAGATTTCAGGTAATTCTAAATGATAGTTGTTCTGTAGTTTAATTGTAATTTAGATGTGGTTATGGGATGATGTGAGTACATTTATCTATGCCTCCATCTTGACCAGAATCCGCAATAGATTTTTTTGACAAGTAAAGTGAACCACGCCTATAAATGTAGGCTTTCCTCTCTGTCACTTTCTCTTTCTGTTAATCTCTGTCTCCTTTTCTCTTTAAGGGTAACTTTGGGTAATCAATCAATTGCTCATAGTTTGCTGTTCTAATATGAGAAAATGTAAGCATGAATATTCAAAACATACAACAATTCTGACTATATTAATCCTATCAGTTTGATCTTGAAAATTGTATTCTTTGTGGAAAAGTTGTATGACTATGTCCTTCTTTATATGTATGTAGCATTTCATTAAACTGTATTTGAAAACACATATGCCAATACTTTTACCCTGGACCACTCATTTAAAGGAATTGGGAATTGGAAAACAAGTTTTATATAAGAAAATAATTGGAAAGGTGGAATAAATGCTTTCAAACTTAGATGTTATAGCCCTGAATTTATACTGCTTTGAGCTGAATATAATAAAATATCAATAATTTTTATGTGAACTAAAAGTACATTTATATATAAATAAAAATATAGGTATGGCTATATATACTTTATAATCTTAACCAAGTACTCATGCTTCCATCAAAAGAGGGAAATAAAAGTTGTTGAAGAGGCTTATGCTAGTGTTTTCTACATATTTCTCTCAATTTTCATTTGTAACTTGTTTCTTCTTACAAATAGTATTGTTAGCAGACTCATAGTAGCTACTCTAATGTTTTATGGAGACAATTATGGAGAGATATCTTAAAATTAGGAAAATTATGTATATGTATTAAATGTTCTGGGAATTAGGTGAGGGCTATTATTTGAATTACTTCTTCTATATGAGCAGGTACCTCTTCTATATGAGTTTATATTGAGAATTACTGCTCTAAAATATAATCAAAATAATATAGCTCTGTTGTTGAATAGATTTTTAAAAATCATTTTTAATGTAATCAACATTTCTCTGCTGATGAGGCCGAATTCCTCTTTAGTGCCTCAGTTATCCCACTTATTGTCCTTTCATTCCCCCATAGACAAAGCCCATGCACATATTTTAAAAACAGAAGAAAATAAAGCAAACTAAAATGTGTATCCTATTGCTGAGAGTTCAATTGCATTGGGTCTTAATTTTTCATACGAACAGTGAGGATCACTAGTTATTACCTCACAGAACTGTTTTGCAATAAAATCTCAGGATTCTCTAACGTTTAAGCCTTTGTAATCCTGCATCCCATAAGGGTCAACTATTACTAAAACATAGCTATGTGACATCAGAATGAAGGGCAAATAAATTTACTTAATGTAGTTAAAACCTAAAAGGTTTCAACCAAACTTACCTAATTATTTGGGGTGGGAATATTTATCTGGAGTTGATCATTAAATAAAAAAGGAAGAAACAGAAAATGAAAAGGAAAAACAATTGTCTAAAGGAAAATAAATGAGAAAATGATGACTGTGTTAATTAACAGGACTTTGGTTGTATCCCTATGACTGGCATTTGGTTTAGTTGTAAGATAGTATACATGGGTTCTGAATTGCTTTTAATATTAATACAGGTTTCTATGATTCATTTTATAGACTACATCTCTAGTTTTAACCAAAATATACTTATATGATTAAAGAAAAGTTATGCCTGCAGAACAGGCATTTAACCAAATCCAAAATCTCACAGAAGAGTATGGATCAACAAGAGAAGAAAGTATGAGATTATCTACAGACATTCCTTTGATTAAAAAACAAACTGAAAATTGAACAAACAAAAATATACACCACTTATATTATCCTATATAATAAAAGCCTAATATGCTAAGTGTTTGACTGTTCGTTTGACTGTTCGACCAGTCACTATGATGTGCACTGACCACCAGGGGCCAGATGCTCCAACCGGTAGGTTAGCTTGCTGCTGGGGTCTGGCTGATTAGGCCTGGACACGATGGGCCGGACATGTCCTGGAGCCCTCCCAAGGTCCCTCCCCACCTGGCCAACTTCCCACAGTCCCTCCCCGGCCAGCCAGCCCCAATTAGCCCTGATAGGGATGAGGCGAGATGGGCCAGACACACGCTGAAGTCCTCCTTGGCCCCAATCGTGCATTGGTGGGGTCCCTCATCCTGGCCTGCACCCTCTCACAAGGTGGGACCCCTTGAGGGATGTCAGAGAACCAATTTCAGCCCAATCCCCACAGGCCAGACCAAGGGACCCCACTGGTGCACAAATCTGTGCACTGGGCCTCTAGTATAGAATATCAAGAGATAGCTTTTCTATGTGAATTTTCTTATGCAAGATATCACTTCCCATGTCTTTTAGTTCTCTGTGGGCATTTAACCAGCATACTACAACTGTGTGAACAGATTTGAGAGGTGCACTATCCTACATCCACAAGGTTCTTACCTTCTCACCTTATGGGCTAGGTACTATAGGACAATTGGAAGAAACAGAAAACTATCTATAAAGATTTCTTTTCATCTATGTATTTCCTAATGACTAGCCCATTATTAGGATTTAAAAAATGTTTGCTGATCATGGTTGATGAGATACACAGATGTGAAAGATTTTGGCTCATAATAGACTGTTTAACATTCTATACCTTGCTGGAGAAAATATAAATGCCACCAGTTACCATGGCCTCACCTTCCTGAAACGGAGTACATAAATGCATTGGCTATAGCATGCAAACAGGGCTGCTGACATTTTCCATTGAGCATATCCACACCATGGAGCTGATCAACTGCTTATTCATACTTCTAATTAGGTTGGGGTAGGAGCATATAAGGAATTACTCAAACCTTATGCTCTCTGTTTTAATGGAGGAAAATGGCTGACAAACTCATTTGCCTCTGGTGGTGTTTTGTTGTTGTTGTTGTTATTTGTTTTTTAATCTAAGGTTAGGCAGAGCGGAGAGTCTAATTCCACTTGCTAGTATCTATCTTTTATCACTCTGGGCTGATGAGAAAGAAAGAAAATCATACTCAAAGAGCATTCTTCCTATTTTTTAGAGAAAAACGAATTTGACCACAAAGATAACAGAGTTACAGTTCTTTACTTTTAAGGGGAAACCTTTGGGGGATGAATCCCATTCTAAAAATGCAGGCATTTCTTTTCTCTTTTGTACTCTATTAAAGAATTGTACATGAAACCACTCTGAGTAGATGGGGTATACGGGTCAACAAAACAATTAGAAAGGTGACAAATAGCAATTCATGTCACTGTTTGTTTTCTAGATGATGGCTGCCTCTTTCTCCTGGTGATCCCATGTTTCTGGGGTGCCACACAATGAGTTCCATGTCCTTTTAAATAGGGGCAGAGCTGACACAGTGTAAACTAATAACACAATTGAAGTTTTCTTGGTCATGAAATACAATAGCTTCCTCTCAGTTACTTTATTCACTTTCACAATTATCTTTTCTAAAGAAAAAAAAAAAGAGTAGATTTTTTGTGACTTTATTCTGACATTTATGGATTTTTTAATGAATAGTGCACCTTTTATGAAGTACAAGTTTGGCCCAAATTTGAATTATGTTTGCTGAATTCGTTTCAAAACCTCCTGCCTTAAGAAAATTTCTAAATTTAGCCCTTTATTAATGATAGATTATTTCTGATGCATTACCTTCATGCTTTACTTTTATTTTTAAAAAGTGGCAGTAGATAGAGAAAGAAATAGAGAATTTTCAACCTGAACATATTTCTAGAGATTTCTGCAGGATTAACCCAATGAGGATGCTAAATGAACCTCAAAGATGAAAAAGAAATTCTATCTGACCAATATGCTAATTTCAGTTGTCTTTGCAATTAATATCTATCAATCTATTCAAACAGATATTTAGTTATCCACACTGACTCAAAGATTTGCAGAAGAAAACACTAGGGAAAAACAACAGCATGCTACTGTACATAAATTGCACTCCTATTGACATTTTCTCAGTTCCAGAATTTTAAAGATAGAGACAAGTCAAATATTAGAATGCCAAATCCAAGAAAAGTGATATTATGATATTGATTTAATCAGAGAATACTTCCTTCAGAAATGTTAATTATCTCTTTTCCTAATCAAATTCTTATATATTTTCTAGCTCCTTTTATCAAATAGCTGCAGTATAACACCTGCTGTTTTTAGGACCAATGTAGTTCTCAAATACATTGATTTAAGACTTTAACCCCTGCTTGCTTTATATCCTTTATACCAAACTTAGATTCCATAGTTTATCATTGCAGTTATAACATCTTCTCTCTTTCCATAATACCCCACAGGAGATTGCATAATAGTTCAAAATATTTGCTAACCATCCCAAGATGTTGATAATATGTTTTTCCTTCCTCATTAATGTCCACCAAAGTGATGTGATTTTTTTCTTTTTTTTGTCAATGAATGGAAACTGAAGTGGCCTATAGCACTTCTGAGTGGAATCATATGTACTCTCTACACATATACTCCTTTTTTTTCTTCAGTCATGAACTTAGCAGTGTCACAGAGATAGCTGTCAACTGAGTAAAGAAATTCTGAAACACAGCAACCCCTGAACCACTGTGAACAAGTAAACTGAGCAAGAAATAATTCTTTGTTGTTGCAGACTCTGGAGCATGCAGAACTGCTGGAAACTGAAGCAACACATGCTTATGCTTACTGCTGCATAAATTGATACCAGGAGACCATTCTTGTGCTGTAACAAAATACCTATGAGCCACCATACTGCTCTCAGAACATGGAGACAAAGGTAAGGAAACAATTATTGGAAATACAAAAGTGGTTTTGAAGTGGTAAAATGTTTGATAAAATGTATGCTGCAATAACTTGGAAGACAAGAAATGTACCAAGTGATCGTAGGCATGGTCTAAGCTAATTCTGGGAACTAGATTTATTAGCATGCTTTAGCTTGCTATGGACTATATTTGACAAGTGACTATAAGATATGACTTAGTCCTAGCTGGTGTGACTCAGTTGGTTAGGCATTGTCCGGTGCTCCAAGAGGTTGCTTGCTCAATTCCTGGTCAGGGTACATGCCCCAGTTGCAGGCTTGATCCCTGCTGGAGACAGCTGAATGATGTTCGCTCTTGTGTCTTTTAAGGAATTTGTTCATTTCATCTACATTTTTGAAGGTATTGGGTTAATGTTGTCCATCATATTTCCTAACATTTTAATAGCTGTAGAATCATTTTGTGTGTGGCTATCAAGAAACACTAGATTAATTATTGATGTTTCATCTTTCATCTCTGATATTAGTAATCGGTGTCTTTTCTAATTTTTCCTGATTATTCTGATTAGAAGTATATCACTGTTATTGATTCTTCTCAAAGAATCAATCAGCTTTGGTTTCATTGATTTTTCTATAGTTTTCTGCTTTCTTTTTTATATTTCTGATCTGACTTTTATCATTTCCTTTGTTCTATTTACTTTTAATTTATGTTTATTTTTCTTGATTCTTAAGAGGTTCATTGCCAGACCGGTTTGGCTCAGTGGATAGAGCATCGGCCTGTGGACTGAAGGGTCCCAGGTTTGATTCCGGTCAAGGGCATGTACCTTGGTTGCAGGCACATCCCCAGTAGGAGGTGTGCAGGAGGCGGCTGGTCAATGTTTTCTCTCTCATCGGTGTTTCTAACTCTCTATCCTTCTCCCTTCCTCTCTGTAAAAAATCAATAAAATATATTTTTTTTAAAAAAGGTTCATTAATTTAAAACCATGATTTTGCTATAAGACAGTTATATAATGCTATATGATTTTCCCTGTTTTAAAAGAGATTTTTGCTTATTATAGAACTCTAGGTTGACAGTTTTTCTTTTAATACTTTAAAGGTATTTCTCCCTCTGTTCTCACTTGCATTATTTCTGAAGAGAAATCTGTCATTTTTTTTTTATTTTACCTTTGTGCAAAAAGTGACTTTTTTGCTGCTTTAAAACATTTGTTTCTTATATGTATTTTTAAACAATCTGATTATTATATGTCTTGATATAGTTTTTTTCATGCTTCTTTTGCTTGAGGTTCATTGAGCTTCTTTAACTTGTGGCTTTATAATTTTCAACAATTTGTGGGGAATTATGACCATTATCTTTTTCAAATATCCCTTTTATTTACTCCTTTCTTCTTTCTCCTTAGGGTACTCCAATACATATATATATATATATATATATATATATATATATATATATATATATATATGTTTGGCCACCAGAAGAGATTCTATACCTCACTAACTCTTTTTTTAGTTTTTGATATTTTTTTTCTTTTTGTTTCACAGATATATGTAATACTTTCTTTTATAATATAATTAGTCACCTTGAGTAGGAATTTTGCAAAAATTCCTCTTTAGAGATCTACAGTTTTAGGGATGTACAGTTTTCACACTTTACAAATTTGATGGCCTAAGGTTTATTGTTGTTATTTGCTTTTTCCTAATGACTCAAATTTTTTTTTTAATATCTTCAGTTCAGACTTGTGGCTTGTTAATATAATTTAATCAGAAAGTTAGTAAGCTTCTGATCTATTTAGTTTTTGAAAGTTTCATGTACTACTATTTGTTGGGAAATATTCTCCATGCAACTATCACAATTGTATACATCTTGCAGAGAAAGTCATGTAATGCCTTTTATCCTGGCATATTTTCAAGGGTGTCTATCTAGCAAAGAGCTTTGGAATTTAGAGACAGTATCTGGTTCTGAAACAAAGAGCAGGTTTATTTAAAATCTTAAGATAGATATGGTATGTCCTTACAGGCAAAGATCCAGCATGCTCACTACCCATTATAACAAGCTAGACTAGGCCCGGTGCATGAAATTCGTGCATGGGGGGGCATCCCCTCAGCCCAGCCTACAACTTCTCCAATCTGAGACCCCGGGTGATGTCCTACTGCTGGTTTAGGCATGATCCTGGGGATTGGGACTAAACCGGCAGTCAGACATCCCTCTCACAATCCTGGACTGCTGGCTCCTATTTGCTCACCTGCCTGCCTCGTCTCCCCTAACTGCCTCCTGCTACCAGCTAGGTTGCCCCCAACTTCCCCCCCTCCCCTGCCAGCCTGGTTGCCCCTCATGAACTCCTCACTGGCCTGGCCGTACCACGCAGCCGGTTGTTCAGTCATTTGGTCATCCCTCACTAACCCCCCTGTTGGCCTGGTTGTAGGCAGCTATCTTGTGAGGGTATGAGTGTTAATTTGCATATTGCCTCTTCATTATATAGGATTTGGGTTCCGGGAATTCAGGAACCTGTACTATAATGCAACTCATTTTGTGTATATATGCCTTCATATTGTTCCATGGGAACTAGGACACAGGGAACTGGTGGGGTAAAAAGCCACAATGCTAAATCTTAGCTATAACTGTTGTAGTGAGTTAACATTTCTTTGTCTTTGACCTGGAATTCCCAGAATCCATGAAATTGTGTCAGGCCAAATTGTTAGCTTCCAAGTAAGGTAAAACCTCGGCCTCTTTACAGTTATTGGCACTATCAATGCCCATCATTTTCCTATGATGTATTTCTCATGCCTATCCATTTATTTGCTTCAGCATTCTCACACCTCTGTCTACTAGTTTAATGAAGACTTAGAGACTATGAAAATAATTTTCATAAGAAGCCTTTTATTTTACTTTGATCTTTGAAGCAGAGGTGAGTCATTTACTTCAGCTAAAAAGTCTTATTGTGCCATGTTCACTTTCAATCTTTCTTCTTTCTACTTGAAGTCCAGAAATTTTTGGCTTTTCCAACCCTTTTAAGGGGTACTTTTTTTGTTAATCCTCGCTCCAAGGTTTTTTCCATTGATTTTTAGGAAGAGTGGAAAAGAGAGGAAGAAACATTGATGTGAGAGAAATACATTGCTTGGTTGCCTCCTGCACAAGCCCCGACCAGGGCCCAGGTCAGGGAGGATCCTGCAACCAATGTATGTGCCCTTGACCAGAATCAAACCCAGGACTCTTTGGTTCACAGGCCAAGGAGCAAAACTAGCTAGGGCAGGAATTGTATTCTTTGTATCCTTTTGCAATTCTGTTTGTAAATCAGCGAATTCTGTTTGTATATCAGTGAATTTTTACTTGAACCCATTTTTCTTATAACATATTATTAAAAGTAGACAATTATAGCCATGTTGCACCAGCTCTCTGGCTATCTTAACCACTTGCCTTATAGCTCTAGTCCCAGCACATACATTATCTTCTAAGTTATTGCAAAGAATAGCATGGGTCTCTATCTTTATAGCCTGCGAAAGACATTCTCTTGCTTCCCATTACTCAAGAACTCAAATAGTAACCCAACATCACACATTTTATTCTTCTTATGTTTATCTTATGGAAGCCACTTACTTGAAGGTCCAGATTTCTATATTTATTAAGTATTATTAACTATTGGACCAATCTAACTAAAAAATGTGTAACACATGTTTTCTGACTAATATGAAGTCCACTGGCAGATGGACTTTCCCCAGGCAGTGATTTAAGAACCCAAACTCATTCCATTTTGTGACCATACTATTTTTAATACATGACTTCCAAAATCACTATGTCACCAATATTAATATGGTAAATATTGAGAAATTATCAAAAATCACAACATGCATGAGGAGACTTTTAAGGGCCAGAACTGGAAGTTGTATGTGTTGCTTTCAACTATATTATTGGGCCATCTAACTGCAAGAAAATGTGGAAAACATAGTCTAGCTTTTTGTCCAGTAAGAATAGAACCTATTTGGTGAACGGTTTTCCAGTCTTTTCAATAGCATACATATATTTATTGGTATGATTGTTAAATATCACTCTCCATCACTACATTATAAGTTTCACAAAGATAAATTTTATGTATGTTTGTTTTGTAATTATTTCCAGTATGTAGTGTTCAATAAAATATTTTTTAAAGAAATGAGTGAGAGAATTAAGGAGATTTAATATGACCCCACACTTAGTGATAACAAAAGAGAGGCTACAGATTTATTTACATTCTTATTTCATATAGTTCTAAAGTTTAGAAACACTAAAACCTAGCCCTGCAGACTACTCTTTCAATGTTCTAGAAATTTGTATAAATTTTCATCAAAAAGTTTCATTGGCTAAAGTTATATTTATGCTAATATGCACATTAGCCTTTACAAATATAGCAACCTGAAAATGAAATATTAAAAAAATACAGGTTCTACTTGCAAATGATTTAATCTTCAACTTGGGTAGATCATGCCTCAGATTTGGCTTCCTCTAATATGTATGAGAATGTGCTCTACCCAAATACTTAAATGCCAGTCATGAAAAGTCAGTTTACACCCAGTTTTCCCAATTTTTCCACCCAAGCATGATGGATCATCTTAAAATTATTTTCTGTTATAAAATTTCCCTTTAACATCAGGCTAACTTTATATGTAAATGTGAAGTTTATTTTTCTGCATAATATAAACCTTTAATATATTCTGAGTTTTCCATAGATGGGGGTAGTTTGTTTATTTCAGTCCTCCAAAGACAACGTCAAACCCTGGTTACTGTAGTCACAGTAGCTGTATTGGTATGAAAAATTGTGCGTTCTTGGTATGTTTGGAACATTAGTTAAAAGCAGTGATGTATTTCCACATTGAGAAAAGGATGATGAGAAAGTCGGAACGATAGTTCAGACTGAAGATTGTGGAGCATCGTCTACATTTCTTTCTGACAAGGTCGACTTCAAGGGCGACATTAACAACTTGTTCTCCATCTAATGACACATTTAGATTAGAGTTTGCAGTGTACACAGCTTCCATTTTTTTCTTCTACTCATTGCCAGATAAGATGCTTGATAGGCATCTCCACAGTAACCTTTCAGAATTCATTTATTTAGATGAACCAAAATAATGAAATGCCAAATGAATTAAGAATGATATTTTACACACTAACAGAAAACAATTTAAATAGTCCATATGCATAAGCTCTGTGGCATGAATGATCTTTTCATTTCATAGTTTAAAAAATGAAGAATTTGTTAGTTACCATTGCTGTATTTTTGTGTATAGAGGAGAAATGACTTCAAACAGGGAATTTGCAGCTACCCTTTTCCCTGTGAGTCTCATTAGACTCACCATAGCTAGGAATACAATAAGAATACACAACTGGAAGGTTGATTTAAATTTCTAATGCTTAAAAAATACAATTATAATAGGTTATATTTTCCTAAGTTTTCTTTGCTTTTGAAAAATTTTAGCTTAGATTTCAGAAACATGTAAAGTAAAAACAAGGTCAACAGTTCTAAAATTGTCTTCTTGTGATGCATGCACACACACACACACAAATCAACAACAACAACTGAGGTATCATTATTTGCATCTTTTTCCTTTTACTCCATTCTGCCCCAGTTCCCTTTTCTCATGAATCCTACGTGCCTAAGATAGAGAGTAACTCAGCAGCTGCCTGTCACTAGATTTCTGGCACAGGGTCCTCCTCTGTGAAAGCTCCGACAAACATATTCTGCATGTACTTCCTCTTGGTGCAGTCTCAGTAAGTGTACATTGGCTTTGAGCACCTTGTATAGACCTTAAGTTGCTTCACATATATGTGTCTTTAAAATATCACATAGATTTCTTTAGGCGGGTACCCTGTAAAATTCTTAATTTGAATCTCCCATAGCACTTAATATAATGTTACATGCAAGGCAAGCATTCATTAGAGAGATTTCAAAATGGGTGAGTTAAATGGAATTGCTATGTATGACCCTGAAATTGTCTGCCTTATTGACAAGAAGACACTGGGATGAATGAAGCCTGATATTTGTTGAAAGGTTGCTGAATACCATCTTGTCTACATTTCCATTTGTTCAAGATGGCTCCCGGGCTTCTTTCATGTTCACTGGATAACTAATGTGGAACTATAACGGAGAAGCATGGGCAGATGAAATGCCGGACTCATTATCATGTGTAAATGTCAACAGAGTTCATGTTGGGGAAAAAAACACACCTTTTAATGTGAGAATAGGCATTGGGCCATGCTTCCCTGTGTACCATCTGCCACATCACCTTTGAAGTCCTACTAAATCCTTGTCCTTTGAAGTCGGACACTCGTCCTTCTGCACAAAGGGAACTGCTGCATGCTACAGTAGCAAGAGATGAAAGAGTGTGCCTTAGCTGTGCTGAATATACTGCTGGTGTTTTCATTTAAAGAGCTAATATCTGCCTTTGACTTAAAAAATTGGCCTCTGGTTGCAGTTCTTCTCAAAATATGTTAGGGAGCACATAGATAAAACCTGGGCAGATATTTTCTTCTCATGTAATAGTTTCAATTGTAGACTATTCTCATAGATTCTTATTATCATATGATAGCAACTATGATAAGCAACATTAAAAAAATCAATACAGCTGAAGAAAACTCTCTCCTTGACCAAGGTTTAGAAAGGTTCCTCCAAGCCCCCTTTCAATTGGGCCTTGGCCTTGGGCCTTATCATTAGTCTGCTGAGTACAGTTTTAGCAAGAATCTTGCTAAGTCAGTTCAGCAAAGAATCCCCATCGCTGATATCAAATTACTCTCAATATCTGATCAAATCCTCATCTCTCACCTTAGATATCTGATGACCCTGACTTGTCTTTGGCAAGAATCTTATGAGATATATTTAGTAAGAATCCCCTTGCCTTTGATGGCTCCTCTTAGTAATTGTCTATCCACTAACCCATTCTACTTGTTGGTTGTTAGTACAATCTTGCAGTATTCAGAATTGAGTCCAATTCTATATTGGTCTCTTTTTTCCAGGCTGCAATAGTTTCTAATAAATTCTGCTTTTTCCACTTTAACCATTGTCTGGTTCTATTTCTCTTTAACAAAGCAAATACTTTCATTGTATAGATCAAATGACTGAAGACAGATATGTTGTGTTCTTTGTAGTGGATTATACAAGGTAGGATCTCCTTCTATAGTTGCGTCTATGATATTGAAATTGCTTCCATTTGTTAGGATAGAATTAGGTTTTCAAAGAAAAAAATGTGCTATGTGTATTTTATTTTTCTACCAGAGAGGTAATGCCAATCAGAATACATTTTATTGGGTGCCTGCAATGCATCATACAAAGTGCTAAGCCTGGTGCAAAAATTAAATATAAAGAAATCTAGTCCAACTATGAATACTTTGCCTGGTTATAAAGCAAATTAATAAACATATAAATAAAATATGCAATACAGAAGTGGAATGTAAAGTGCTGTATACATTAGTGTCACTTTTGGGTAGGAGTTGAAAGAAAGCATTTTGGAGGTGGTGGCATATAACATAAGGTATCAAGTAAATATAATTAACCATTACAAGTGGAATGGTAATAAGTTAGAAAGAACTGAAAGGAAAGGGGGTGATGAAATTAAGGGCATTCTAGGCAAAAAACATTATGGGTGTAACGCTGATGGGTCTCAAGGTATTATCTATGGACACAACATGAATCAGAAGCACTTATGTTGGTGAGAAATGCACATTTTCAAGTTGTCCTTAAAGCCATAAAATGAACCTCTCTAACTGATACTTTAAAATAAGACTTTAACAAGTTACTTTCTGTTTTATTCTTATACAAATTAAGTTTGAGTCTTTGGCTTAAGACACAGAAAGTGCATTGCCTGCCCTCAATTCAATTAAAAATAACAAACATCACTGCCCCCCCTCCTTCATCACTAACTTAGCACACAAAAAGACTGAATATCCTTCGGGAACTAGCTTTTTCAGGGGGTAGAAGCTTCCATTTTTTAAGAAAGTGATTCTCTATAAAGAATAGTAGAAATATGGAGGACCTAGAACTTAGAAAGAACATGGGTAAACATTTCTGCAAATAAAATTCTGAAAGTTTTGCTGAGCTAACAAGAGAGCAAAGGGTTCTATAAGGAAAAATAATTAAATTTAAAACTCAGTAAAGAAATAAATGATAGTGACTTGAAGCAAGAAGAAACTGTAGACAAAGGAGACAATATGCCTAATGTAAATCACATCAGCTTTGGCATCTACAGAAAAAGTTTGTTTTCTGTGATGCTAAGGAATTGAATTTGTGGTGAAACATTACACTGATCTACCAAAAGAGAGTGAAAATAGTGGCAGGTCCAGTGTCATTCCCTGGCTCCAACAGAACACAAAGCAACATTTTCTGGAATAATATGTCTAGCATTTCACAGTTTAACTTCAATAAAATATAATTCCTAATTCAGAATTACCAAACATATAAGTCAAAAGCAGTAATAGCTATAAAGTAATAATAATTATAGAAACAATTTAGACTATAAAGACTACAGATATTAGAATAAGTTATAAATTAATTATGCATACCAAAGCCTCTCTAGCCTTTGCACACAGGAGATACACACAAGAACATTTATTTTGTGATATGAACAACAGCAACATAACAATACAAAACATGAAAATCACCCAAATATCCATAAGTAAGAGAGTGGATATTTACTCAATATTCATTACTCAATACAATAAAGGATAGAAAATGTGCAAGCAAAAACAACTCCCAAATACAATTACAATAATTAGAAACACATTTTGAAACAAATTACAGACAACATAGGATCAACAGGTTTAATCACACAATATAAGCGTATGAGGGGGAGAGGTCGTTATAGTTGCTAATTGATTCAGAAAAAAAATTGTAAAATGTAGGCTTTGTGTAAAGATATGTATATATATATATATATATATATATATATATATATATACACACACACACACACACACACACACACACATATGTATGTAAATTTATTTCAGAGAAAAAGAGAGAGATAGAGAGATAGAAACATCAATGATGAGAGAGAATCTTTGATTGGCTTCCCCCTGCTAATCCCATACTGGGGATTGAGCCCACAACCTGGGCATGTGCCCTGACCTGAACCATGACATCCCCCCTCTGGTTCATAGGTCCACACTCAATTATTGAGCCACACTGTCTGGGCTAAAGCTTAGTTCTTGATTCTTATGCACACTGGCCATTTTGATTCTGATGAGACCTAGTGAACACAGATTCTCTGACAAATAATTTCCCTTAAAATGAAAACAGAAATAGCTTGTGGAACATGAAGGGAACTGAATGCTCTGGCCAGATAATGATCTCCTATGGTTACTGAAAATAAGTATCAAGATGAAGCAGGCACATTTATTTTTCAAAGCAGGAGATTATTTTTCAATCACAATGACCAATTTTTTTTTCATTAATGTTATTAGAAGAAAATAATTTATGGCCAAAATAAAAAGTAAACAAACAAAATTAGCAAGCATCCTGTGTTATTGAGCTCAGTGGGCTGGTAACCATCCTAGTCAGCAGTAGTAGGATTAGAAAAGTCTTATTGTTTGCAACAAATTTTGTGTTTAGCTTTTTCATAAACTTTGTGCTTAGAGACTGCTTTACTTTAGGGTTTTTAGAAATATATTTTAACTAGAGGCCTGGTGCATGGATTCGTGCACTGGTGGGGTCGCTCAGCCTGCAGCTCTCCGACATCCTCCAAGGGGTCCAGGATTATAAGAGGGTGCAGGCCAGGCTGAGGGATCCCACCAGTGCACAATCAGGGCCCTGGAGGGATCATGGGAAGGCTCCAGGGCATGTCTGGTCCCTCTCACCCAGTTCCAATCAGCAGGACCCCAGGTTGGAGCATCTGCCTCCTCGTGGTCAGTGAGTGCCATAGCTACAGGTCCAATAGTCAAATGGTCGCTTAGGCTTATATATATGTCTCTGTGCTCCCATTGACTAATATTTGTGAATTTTCACTTGTGCCTAACTGGAGAGATAAAATTTAATTGCCCATTGAATTTGTTGTCCTTTGAATTTGTTGTCCTTTCTTTTGTTTGTATCAAATACTTATTGATTGCTTCAACTTTTCACTTTAATACCTGTATAGATATAGCCTTAGATTACATACTCCAGAAATGCAGAGCAACAAGTGTATTCTTCCTCTGACATAGGTAGATGCTATGCAAAAATGCATTTTATTCTAATCTCTATCTACAGTGTTTATTGTTAGCAGAATCAGCGTAATTTAGAAATTTAGAGACTGAGGTTTCTCAAAATCCCTATCAGTACGTCACAGTTCTCAATGTTTTTGTTGTTGTTGTTTTGTTTTGTTTTGTTTTGGATTGATTTTTTGGTGAGGTGTGTGATTCAAAGAACAAGCTATACTTCCCATTCTCAGAGAAGATTCTACATGTCATCAGTCCCTATTTGAAAACATATAATTATCCAACTCTCATACTCCATGTTTAATTGCACCATTCTAAGGAACAGTTCATAATGAATCATTATGAATTTCTTTTAGTTCCTTTATATTCTTTTTGTGCATCTCTTTAAAAAGACTGTCAAACTACAGCGGGAAGGCCAGAGAGGGTTGCAGGGGAGGGGTAAGAGATCAACCGAAGGACTTGTATGCATGCATATAAGCATAACCAATGGACACAAGACACTGGGGGGGTATGGGAGGCCAGGGGAAGGTCAAGGGGAGAAAAAAAAAGGAGACATATATAATACTCTTTGTAATACTTTAAGCAATAAAACAAAATTTTTTAAAAAAAAATGTTTAAAAGCTGTTTTAGAGACACACACACCAAAAAAAAAAAAAATACTCAATTTGACTTTCATTAATACATGGAATCCTGGGATGCCATGGTATTAGTGTGTAAACCTAGTTCCTTAATATTAAAGGATACAGTAGTATCTCACTCTTATTCTTATTTCTTATTCATGTACCTTTGACCATGATTTTCTCCCAATCCTGAATGACCCCTCCCATCCTTCAAATCAAATCCATTCCCCAAATTCAACTTGAGGTTCATCTTCTGCATGTCAATGTTCTTATTTCTCTGCCCTTGGCACCTCTCTCTTGGCCTCTGGAGTTGGCTTCACACTGTTGGCAGATGCATGATGTGTTTGTACTTGATCTCACTATAATAAAATTAAAACCTCCTCAAAAACTTACATTAGCTGAATACTTTGCTCAGTGGTCCTCATAGCATCCAACATGGGGTCACGTGTTGGGACACGCCTAGTAGAGGAATTGCATTGAATGGGAATGAATGAAATATAATTGAATTGAATGAAAACATAATTGAATTGAATGAAAACATTGATTTTCCAGAATAGTTTTCAAGTTGTGTTTTTCAGATTTTATTTTCTAGAGTAACAATGCTTTTTATACAAGAAACTATTTTTTCTTAACAGTTGATTTCATGAGTGATTTTTGAATTGATTCCTTCACCAGGGGATCAAAGTCCCTAGAGAAATCCATAGCCAGTGAATACAGCAAAATGAGAAAATATTTGCATTGGGTAGAAAATCTCCTTTATCTCAAACATCTGTGCATTTTATGAGATTTGGAAGTTAGCTAGTCTGTCTTTTTATTTCTCTGATACTGACTTGAGATGACCTTTTATAGGATGCCAGTTATTCAATGCCTGTTTGATAATCCTCATCTCCCCAATATACAGCCTCTGATCTTTCAACCTTGAATGCAGCTGAAAGCCAAAGGGGAAACTCCAGCACTTGAAAACTTTTGGTAGTTGATTTCTAAAATTATTATCAGAGGGTGTTTCCTCAGAATATTTTTTATCTAAGGCTCTTTAAAATGCAGTATACACATCCAATAAGTGTTTAATCTCCAATATTTACAGGGAGCTCATACAACTTAACAAAAGTAAGATAACCCAATCAAAAAATAGGCAATGGACCTAAATAGATACTTTCAAAAGAGGACATACAGAAGGCTAAGAGACATATGAAAATACCTCAAAGTCACTAATCATCCGAGAGATGCAAATCAAAACAACAATGAAGTACCATCTCAAACCTGTCAGAATGGCTATCATCAACAAATCAACAAATGACAAGTGCTGGCTAGGATGCAGATAAAAAGGAACCCTCATGCACTGCTGGTGGGAATGCAGATTGGTGCAGCCACTGTAGAGAACAGTATGGAGTTTCCTCAAAAAACTAAAAATGGAACTCCAATTTGACCCAGTGATCCCACTTCTAGGAATATATCCCAAGAAACTAGAAACACAAATCAGAAAGGATATATGCACACCTGTGTTCATAGCAGTATAATTTACAATAACTAAGATTTGGAAACAGCCTAAGTACCCATCAGCAGATGAGTGGATTAGAAAACTGTGGTATATCTACACAATGGAATACTATGCTGCTGTAAAAATGAAGGAACACCTACCATTTGCAACATCATGGATGGACCTGGAGAGCATTATGCTAAGTGAAATAAGCCAGTCAGAGAAAGATAAATATCACATGATTCACTCATTTTTAGAATATAACAAACAACATAAACTGATGAACAAAAACAGAGACAGAGAAGTATAAATCAGATCGTCAACCTCGGAGGGAAGTTAGGGGTGGGTGGGGGTAAGGGGGAGAGATCAACCAAAGGACTTGTAGGCATGCATATAAACATAACCAATGGACACAGACACCAGGAGGATGAGAGCATGACTGGGGGAGGTGGGGGGCAATGGGGGATAATGACACATATGTAATACCTTAATCAATAAAGAAAAGAAAATAAAAGAAGGAAAATTTCTGCATTAAAATTTATTTCAGAAAATAAAAATAAAATGCAGTATGTACTCATTACTAATTATAAACAGAACATCCACCATGACATCATGCATTACTTTTCAATCCTTTTTTCTATGCCCATCTCACTTCTTTCATTACTCCTACTTATTTTTTTGCTCTCTCTATCCCTTCCCTATATTTATGTTGAAATCTGTAAGAAAAAAAAAAAAAACACTTGTAATTATATTAATGAGCATGGATGGATAAAAGGACCGGAAATATCAGGGTTCCCTTTCTCTGGAATACTATTCCTATGAGGAGTAAACTTACCTTTTCAGAGTTTCAGCTTCTTCTTCTGTAATTATAATTGAATTGTATGCTCCTTACTGTCATAGTTCTGTCTAATGGTCTGTGAGTCTAAGTTGCCTCCTTGTTCTAGGATAAATCTTAAGATAGGATTTGGCCTTGGGAAACCTGAAAACTGGGTGGAATTTACTTTTAAGTATCCCTCTCCCATTTCTGTTCCTGGCTCTTGTTCTGAAATCATTGTCATGGAAGTAATGCCTGCCTGCTTTTTAATCCTGCCCAAGGGCCGGTATGTTACCACTGAAGCAGGACTCACTGTCTCTGCACAACTTCCCATGTTTCCTCTCTTGAGTAGTCTCCATCATGCTATTCACATCTTTTATTTATTGAAATCAGGACAATTCTAGAGAATTGTCAATCTAAAAAATTTAAGATAAAGTAATAAAATTCATATTTCCCATGGGAGAAGTTATAATCAAAATATTGAATCAAAAATGTGGTGTGTTATGTCTCTGAGTTCATTGTATCACAAAACCTAAGAATGAAGTCTCAGACAGAAACTAGTAGAACCCAAGTTTATTGAGAGAAGCCAGTCCTGGAAAAGATACAGCTGGGGTTCCAGGAGCAGGCCAGTGTCCAGAATTTCCTTTCCATGTTACAGTCAAGCTAACTAAAGTGTAATAGTCCATGTGTGGAGGCCCACCTGGTCAAAAGCCACGTGGGCACAGGGGAGCACATCCCCTACCATCAACCTATGGTGCAGAAAGAGGAGGAAATGAATGTGCTTTTTTTGTATATATGTTCGTTAGCTCCTGATTGATCCTTCCAAAGAACTTTGCCTTAGCAACATCCTTGGTACTGGTTATATGCCTCACTGCCTTGTGATTGTTTATCTGCAACCTGGCTGTCTTAGTAACATTTATACATTTTAAAGCTCATTTCTCCCACAAATGCCCTTCCTTCCCCACCCAGTTGGGGTGTCTTAGTAACTCTGCCTCATTGCGTTCCTGGGTCAATTCCTCTGCCCCCATGAACTCCACCCCTGTCTATCTAGCTTTTATTTTTTCTCTGTCTCCTCAATATTATCAACCAGACCGAAGGGAATGCTACAGATGACATATATTTCCCTAAGAACCCAATCACAGTTGGTGAATTTTCAGGTATTGTGTTAATCCTGTGGGGGAGATAGTTTTGCTACAGTGTCTTCCCCTGAGGCCACTGACCTCCACTTCCCCTTACAGATCAAATGGGCACATTTCTACTGTAGTCATTGCCTAAAGTGTTCCAGGACTTTTCATGCCTGCAAGGAGGCTGAGGGCATGGTGCTCTCAGAAGCCTGAGATCCTTTGGAAAGGAGACATTGGAACCAATTCTCCCCAGTTCAACAATGTGCTTTTTTTTAAAAAAAATTGAAATTATTGGGTACATTGGTTAATAAAATTATATAGGTTTGAGCTGTTTCATTCTATAATACATCAACTGTATATTGTATTGTGTGTTCACCACCCTAAGTCAAGTTTCTTTTCATTACCATTTATCCCCCATTACTCTCTGTACCCGACATCCTCCCTTCCCTCTGGTAATCACCATACTATTGTCTGTCCAAGTGTGTGTGTGTGTGTGTGTGTGTGTGTGTGTGCATGTGTGTGTGTTTTCTTTTTGCTTAAGCCCTTATCAGAGATACCTGTAGGGTAATTAAGTGCATGAGCTTTGTAGACATATCTGGGTACAAACCAGTCACCAATGGCTCAAGAAGTGCCATGGAGCTGTGAAAATTCCCAACTTTCCATTAATTCTTATCTCATAATCAAAGCAAACCCAAATAAAAATATAAACCAAATAAAATCAGTATTGTTATGAAAATGTAGTTTTAAGACACATGCACCAATACCACATTCCAACCAGATTTTCTCTTTCCTTTGTAAATTGATGGAGCCACTATTAAAACCTATATTTTAATTCACTGTAATACCCTATCCATATTCCTGGAGCCCCAGTACTTCAGTGGGAAGACTTCCAATATGTAAAATATTGGCTAGAAGGCAGCACTAATCTGTATTGATATACCTGGTGCCTCTTACCCATATCATAATCTCATTATTTTATAATCACACACAGTTGAAAGAATTGACCTATTATTCTTTAATAATACTGGAATACCAACCTATGCACACTAATATAATTCCTGTGGAGCATTTGATACAATAAGGGTGTGTGTGTATTTGTGTGTGTGCGCGCGCGTGCGTTTTACAGAAATTGACATAGAGAAATCAGATAATTTGAGTTTGCACCATGATATATACACACAAAATAACATGAAAAAAGATTATAATCATCTGGTTATATGTGTGGCTTATAGCTCATATATAGCCATATGCAAATCAAAGAGAGAAATGAGGGCAGCTTCCTATTTGAAATACACTTTCACCTGATATATTCAGGTCAATCACTGAAGTAAAAGAACTGATTTCATTTGAAAGATATAAATAATAGTGTGGATCCTTTTTATCACTACATATAAGGCATCCACTATGGTGTGAGGGGTTGATAGGAATTCATCAGAATTAGATGTATAATGAATGAATGTGAGGTAGAATTTTTGCATGTCTGCAAAGCAGCCTGTTCTTTGGTTTGCATTGTCTTCACTATTGTGTTTTCATTTGCATGAGTTGGCTTATGCGTGTGTGTATGTTTTATGGGAATGAGGGCACAGAGTCGTTACAAAAGAAACACATGTGTTTGTGGGTGATTAGATGAATAATAGTTTTATTACTATCCGTTAGAGAGAGTTCTCTGCCTTGTCCCCCCAAGGTGTGAGTGGGAATTAAAGGGAGTTGGCAATTACAAAGCTCCTGCTGCTGAATGTGAGAACAGGCACTACAGTTATTGGCAGAGATTCCCCCCCCCCCCTTTCCTTCTTTCTTGAGGCTTAAGACAAGTTTGGAGGCCAGTCGTTTCTCCTCTGCACTCTACTGGCTGCTGCAGCCTGGAGCTAGCTTGTTATAACCTACTTAGGCAGTGGGGAACTGTCACTCACCACTTCAGAATCAATGGTTGCAGATGGAAGCTTGGATGCAGTGCCTTTTCCCCCTGCAGTAACAAGCAGTTAATAGATTTTATTATAATTATTTTAACTGCACAAGCTCAGAAGGAAATTTAGAGGAAGTGTGCAGGTTTGCTAATCAAAATCAGATACACTCCCACACAACAAAGGGCAGTGGAATCTTTTGAAGGCATCATTTTCAGAACTGAGTAATATTAATAATGATACAAATAAAAAATTTGTTGCACAGGGAACTTGTTTGCATGAACCTTCAATGTTGGTTCATCAGCATTTTGCTAAAGGAAAGAGATATTCAGCCAGCTGTCTTCAAGGGAGTGGCATTTTGTGGATATATATACCTACACTAATAAAGACAAACATGCAAATTTACCATACCTTCGTCACGCCTTAAGCCACACCCACCAGACAGAGTGACCATATGCAATTTAACCCAACCAAGATGGCGGCCAGCAGCCACGGAGCTGGAGCGAGCAGGAGGCTTGGTTGCCCCAATGATGGAGGAAGCCAACTTCCCGCCTGCCGCGGCGGCTCTGAGCTCCACACAAACAAAGCAACAAAGTTTAAATTATAGAAGGTAAATAAACCCCAGATACCTGCTTTCAGCTGACCGTGGCCACGGAGATGGAGCGAGCAGGAGGCTTTCCCTCCCGTCCTCCCTGGCCAGCTCTGAGCTCCTCTGAAGTCTACAAAGTTTCAATTATAGAAGGTAAATAAATCCCAGAATAAAAGAAAAAAAGGAAAGGCTGGAAGCTTCGTTGCCAGGGTGGGCATGGCCAGCCTGAAAACAGCCATCAGCCCCTTACCCAGGCTGGCCAAACCTCAATGGGGTGAGGGTCCCCACTGGAGGGGGCTTGACGAGCCTGCAAACAGCCATCAGCCCCACACCCAGGCTGGCCAGGCACCCCAGTGGGGACCCCCACCCTGAAGGTGGTGTGACCAGCCTGCAAACACCCATCGGCCCCTCACCCAGGCTGGCCAGGCACCCCAGGGGGACCCAACGCTGATCCGGGACACCCTTCAGGGAAAACCAGCCGGCCCCCACCCATGAACCAGGCCTCTATCCTATATAATAAAAGGGTAATATGCAAACTGACCCTAACAGCAGAATGACTGGTAATGGCTGGTCACTATGACACACACTGACTGCCAGGGGGCAGATGCTCAATGTAGGAGCTGCCCTCTGGTGGTCAGTGTGCTCCCACAGGGGGAGCTTTGCTCAGCCACAAGCCAGGCTGATGGCTGCCAGTACAGCGGTGGTGGCCGTATCCTCTCCCGCCTCCTCAGCAGTGCTAAGGATGTCCGACTGCAGCTTAGGCCGGCTCCCCGCTGGCAAGTGGACATCCCCTGAGGGCTGCCAGGCTGCCAGAGGGATGTCTGATTGCCAGCTTGGGCCCGATCCCCCAGTGAGCAAGCCTGAGCCAGCAGGTGGACATCCTCCAAGGGGTCCCAGACTGCAAGAGGGCATAGGCCAGGCTGAGGGACCCCCGAGTGTACAAATTTTTGTGCACTGGGCCTCTAGTGTGTGTGTGTGTGTATATATGTGTGTGTGTGTGTGTGTGTGTGTGTGTGTGTGTGTGTGTGTGTGTGTGTATATATATATATAATGTCTCTATGGATATGTGTATATGTACATGGTTGCATAAACATAGTTAATTTTGTTCTTATTTCTCTCAGGGAACAGAGGCTGTTCAAATAAACTTTTAAAAACTAAGGGTCACATCTTAATTCAAAAGAAAAAAGATTCACATATTATGTTTCTCTTCATTAGACTTACCAGTTATAATTTCTAGTCTGGAACTTGCCTTATTCAGAAACTCTTCTGTTAGGGAAGAAAAGGGTGAATTTTTGCCATAATTTTAAGTTGATATTTACCTGTAACAGTCTGCTTCAGTTTGGCAATCATAATACAACTCCTTTGCTTTCTAATTTTTATGTGGAGAATAATTCAGGAAATGAAAACCAGTAATAGAAAGAAATAGATCCCAAATCCCTAGGAAGAGTAATCTAATATGTACTTTTAGGGTTACTAGGTTAATCAGTACTCCTTGTTTTAAAAGAATCCCTGGTCTTTGATTTTTAAATTCCATCAGTAGTTACTGTTTTAAGAAATATGACATTTTCTTGTACTAGCTAGTGTTGTAGACACCAATCGCCTCTGTCTTCTCAAAGTTGTCCTCCCAAAATAGAGGTTTCAAATACCAGATACTCATGCTCCAGCCCTTTCTGTCTATAGCAGTGGCCCAGTGACCCAATTCTAGCCAAAAAGACATGGAAGAAAGTCTGCTGGAGACTTCTAGGAAAAGTTCGCCTCCACTATAAAACATAAGAAGAGAACTTTTGCCCCATGTTCCTTTGGCATCACCATTGTGAGGACACAATCTTGTAGGTGCTGTCCAATGACCAAGAGAAGTGATCACTCACTCACTGATAAGGACAAAATGAAAAGATGGGACGACAGCCTAGCAAGGATATTAGCGAACCAGTGCACAAATTCCTGGAACCATCTTAGTTCAGGGCAATTTTTGTGGAAAAACACTCCAGAAATCCTTTTCAGATTTCCTTTCTCAAAATGAAACAGGCTAGGAGAACAATCAGAACTATAATGTTTAATAGGTATCAGTCAAAATATAATAGTGAACACTCTTGATTACAATGCATTTAAATAAAAATAATTAAATTGATATGAAGTTAATGCTTATATATTATATGTTACATGTTACATGTTGCATGTTATACATTATATTACATGTTATATATTATATGTTATGTGTCATATATCGCATGTCATATGTCACATGTCGTATATTATATGTCATACATTACATATTATTTTAAATTGTAGTTTTTTTGGCTTTTTAAAAAATGTAGTATGTCATTCTCTCTCCACTTTTTCTGGACCTTATGTGATGCAGGCTATTTTGAAATCAAAATATTTAAACAGTTTTATTATAAGGAGGATTTTCGTTTGCATTCCTATTGTATTACAGAAATTGTAAAAGTTCCTTAACTTTTCCTGAGCCCTATATTTCTCATTTGTAAAGTAGAGAGGAAATATATGACTTATAAGGCTGTTGTATTAAAATGAAATTAAATATTTGCTGATAATGAAAAAAATATTTAAAAATTTTCGGGAAAGATAGATTAAATTGGGGAAAAGCAAATTTAGCATTTATTATTATCATGTTATTAGTTGTTAACTGTACCATGTGATTCCCTAGTCCCTACATTCCATTTGTGTCTGAGAAAGAGGAGGGAGTGTTGACTAAAAGAAGCAACTATGATGTGATTGGTGAATATAACCTGACTCTTTTCACTTACCTTACACAACCTAATTGACAATTCAATTAGTTTCTTTCTAACAGAGAAAAAAGAAACAAGGTATGGGCCAATTAGATAATTATATGACTGAGAGGTAGCATTTCTCTTAGTAATATTTATTTTTGTTCTGCCCTTTGAGACAATATAGATGTTATGACAAAAAATGTATAATTTACTTTTTAAACCTCAATGTATATTGTCTAATTGAGAGTATACATTTGATTTTTAAAATGTAGCTTTGACTCTATAATAAACTATATTAAATAATGCAGTTAATTTTTATATTACTCAAAGGAAGTTATATAAGACCTCTTTCTTGAAAGCAGAACGCTGCTATGTGTGACAGTTTTGGGGTATCAGAGTCCCTGGTTTGATTGGATCTCAGATCCACCTCTGAGTACTCAAACTCTTTTTTTCAATCATACTTCCTCTCATGCATTTGACACACTCTATATTTCACAATTAACATAATTAATACACATGCAATATCTGTATTTCCCATATTATTATGCTTTCAGATAGCAGAATTATCTATTCTTACATTACCTAGTTCCAATGTAGAAAAAAACAAAAATGGATTATAGGTTCCTTTTCCTCAAGTATCTGCACCTCTTTCATGCAATTGTTGCTTTTCTATGTATCCCTTCTAATTCTGTGTAAGTTACTTACTACATGGATGAAGATTTGTTCTTGTTTATTTATTTTCAATTAATCTATTTCTGTTCCATTTTCTTCATCTTTAAAGTTAAGATAAAAACAGAATCTACACTAAAGTATTCTTGTAAGGATAAAAGCATTTACATGGAAAGCATTGAGAGTAGTGAAGAACACATAGTAAACTCTTAATTAATATTAATATTTAACCTTTTAAACATTTTATTGCAAATATTGTTAAACATATAGAAAAGTTGAAAGAGTTTAACAATGAATCCTATATGAACTATCGAGATTTTTGATGCATTCCAAAATAAATTTCAAATATCAATACACTAGCCCCTAAATATTTCATAATTCAAATGATTAATTATAGTGTAATGTTATTATAGGTTTTTCCTTTTGAGCTAAAATTTACATTTAAATAAATTTTAAGTCCTAACCAGTTTGGCACAATGGATAGAGTGTCAGCCTGCGGACTCAGGAGTCCCAGATTTGATTCTGGTCAAGGGCATGTACCTTGGTTGCAGGCACATACCCAGTAGGGAGTGTGCAGCAGGCAGCTGATCAATGTTTCTCTCTCATCGATGTTTCTAGCTCTCTATCCCTCTTCCTTCCTCTCTGTAAAAAAAACAATAAAATATATTTTTAAAAATTTTAAGTGTACATTAAGTTTTGATGAGTGCATGTACATTTGTAATCCAAACCCCTATGTCCCTATGTGAGATATATATAGGAATATATAGAGGAAATATGTGTGAGTGTGTATCCTCTCTGTATATGCATGTTTTTCATCATATAAGGATATCTAGTTATTGCAGCATTATTTGTTGAATTTGAATTTTCATTACCCATTGAAGTGCTTTGACTCCTCAATTGCAAAGTTAATGATAATATAAATGTGAATCTACTACTAGATTCTCTATCCTTTTCTATTTATCTGTATGTCAATTTTTATGTAATGCCATAGTTCCTTGAATGCTGCAGTTTTATATAATTATCTGATAACACATTAGTTATTAGCAATACTGTGCTGGTTTGGCTTCTCTCCCCTCCAAGGCATATTCTCTCTCTCTCTCTCTCTCTCTCTCTCTCTCTCTCTCTCTCTCTCTCTCTCTCTCTCTCTCTCTCTCTCTCTCTCTCTCTCTCTCTCTCTCTCTCCATATACATATTATAAATTTGAAAAACTAAATAAAAGTATGGCACATAGTTTATAAATAATTACAAAATATGCAATATTTATTGCAGACACCAAATAGTCAAATGATGCTCTTAGAATGTTTTGTTGACTTTTTATGATCCCTAAAGCTCAGGTCAACCATGATTGCATATGACTATGAGTGCAGGTTGAATTTGATGCAGGTTGATAGTTTGTGTCTATTTAAAGGAAGAAGGGAATAAAATAATGAAGACTTGCAGACACTTCACTTATTCAAAAATGACATTCTTCACTTCATTGGATAATAGTTTTCAAATACTGGGAAAAAAATTTCCTGTGTTATGCCCTTCACAATGTAAGGGCTAATGAAACAACATGTTTTTAAGTTTAATCTGTCTTAATAACACTTTCACCACCATGTTCATTGCAGCATTGCTTCCAGCAGCCAAAATATGGATACAACCTAGGTGCCCATTGATAGATGAATGGATAAATAACATGTGGTATAAATAATGGTATATATGTGGTATATATATATGAATAAAGAAGAATAAAATTTTGCCATTCTTGACAGCAAGGTGGACCTAGAGCAGTGATAGCAAAACTATGACATGCGTGTCAGAGGTGACACTCGAACTCATTTTTTGGGTTGGTTTTTCTTTGTTAAATGGCATTTAAATATATAAAATAAATATCAAAAATATAAGTCTTTGTTTTACTATGGTTGCAAATATCAAAAAATTTCTATATGTAACACGGCACCAGAGTTAAGTTAGGGTTTTTCAAAATGCTGACAGGCTGAGCTCTAAAGGTTCGCCATCACTGTCCTAGAGGGTAATGTGCTAAGTTAAATAAATCAGACAGAGAAATTAAAATACCATATGATTTCACTTATGTGTGATATCTAAAAATATAAGCAAACAAAACAAAACAGAACACAGAACAAACTGATAGTTGTCATGGGGAGGTGAACATGACGATGGGTAAAAAAGGTGAAGGGAGATAAGAGCTACAAACTTCTAGTTATAAAATAAATAAGCCATATAGATGCAATGTACAGCATAGGGAATATAGTCAATAATATTCTAATAACTTTGTATGGTTACTAGACTTGTGTTGATCACAACATAAGGTATATAAATGTTGAATTATTATGTGGTACACCTGAAATTAATATAATATCTATGACAACTATCTATACTAATAAAAGGGTAATATGCTAATTAGACCAGATAGACTGGATGTCTTCCAGATGTCCTTCCAGACAAAGCCATGGTGTCAGGGACTGAGGCACAGGCATTTAGGGGTGATCAGGCAGGCAGGAAGAGCAGTTAGGGGAGGTCAGGCTGGCAGGGGAGAATGGTTAGGGGCAATCAGGCTGGCAGGGGAGAGTGGTGAAGGGTGATCAGACTGGCAGGGGAGCAGTTAGGGGCATCAGGCAGGCAGAGGCAGTTAGGGGCAATCAGGCAGGCAGGAAGAGGGGTTAGGGGTGATTAGGCAGGCAGGCAGAATGGTTAGGGGTGATCAGGCACTCAGGCAGGTGTGCAGTCAGACATCCTCCAAGGGGTCCCAGATAGGAGAGGGTGAAGGCCAGGCTGAGGGGACTCCCCCCACCCCCGCTCATGCATGAATTTCATTCACCAGTCCTCTAGTACTTTAATAAAAGAAACATCAACTTCAGAACAGCAATAACACTTGCTCCATCACTTTCTTAAGTCAAGACTATCAACGGAGCAATAAATCAAGGCCTAATTTATAGTGTTTGCTGGTTTCTATAAATTCCAAGCTACCAGAATGATTCAATTGAATGTGGAGCTGGGAAGAGATGTAGCACAGCACACCATTATATTGCATTTCCACTATAGAGACCCTCAAAAGCATAGTTAATAGCAACTTAGTAAAATATTTAAGAATATATGTGTTGAGTATTCCTTTTTTTGTTTTTAATATAATATATTTAGATAAAGTGAATTGTAATTTAACTTTTTATATAAGTACTTTGTTTAAAGATTGGCTTTACTAAAATTTTAAAAATTGGCACATATAAGCCAGTACATCACCAGTTGAGTTAATCATTTAGTAGCTAATATAAAGGGGAAACACTTAATATGAAAGATGAATTCCACTAGGGGAGAAAAATAATGCTCCAATTAAAATTTACAGACTTCGAGATGATGCATTGCAACTTTGGAAGTAAAATTCTAGCATAAGAATTTCTCTTTTAGGGTCCTTTTCTCTTCATATTTGGTGTAAAAGTGAGGTCACTTGACTAAATTTTAAAAAGCATATTTTCTTTCTGGAAGAATGACTTTATAGCAAGTTGAAAAACTGTTTTTAAGAAAGGTGGAGATAAACATGATACAAATAAATCCTGGCAACCAGGCCAGATTTAATAAGGTGACCACCATTCTTGCAGCCCCTGTATTGATCTGTTCTTGAGATCCTATTCCAGTTTGAGAGTAACGTATATTTTATAAAATTTAATTAGAGATAAACTTTGCCCAGTACCTTCTGTTCCCATGCTTTTCTGCTTGGCAAAAGTGGATACAGTTCATAAGATGCTTCTTTTTATGAGTGTTATCAAATTTCAAAAGTGTTCCTATTAGCCTGTAAAAATAATATTATGAAAAATAAGTAGAATATAAAGGAAGGATATATGCATATAAAATTTCCTGTCAACATTTTTATCGCTATAATAGAAACAAATTTAAACTAAAAAACTCTTCTATACTGTTCAGCAAAGATCATAGTAAAGGTAAATATCTTAAACCTTGATTAAGTTAGAAAAAGTGAATTCCTCAAATATGGAGCAACTTTATGGATAAAATATCTGTGGAAAAGTTAATGATTGCTTTTGTTTTTCTAATCCAGCTAGAGGTATCTGTAGATTTCTTACAAGTTTGAGCCATATGTTGCCAGAAAATTCAGTGGTTGACAAGAGGTTGTTAAAGATGATCCAGAAGAAGGGGAAAATCATATTTCCTGTCACAGAAGAGCTAATAATCAAATTAGAGAACTCAACTAATTTCACAAGAAACTATTAGAGATATTTTAGGACAAGATATAACCATACTAGAAGTCACCCTGGCCAGTATGGCTCAGTTGGTTGAGCATCATCCTGTGTATCAAAAAATTGCCAGTTTGATTCCTAGTCAGGGCACATGCTTGGGTTGCAGGTTCATCTTTCCCTGGTAGGGGGTGTGCAGGAGGCAGCTGATCAATGTTTCACTATCACATCTCTCTCTCTCTCTCTCTCTCTCTCTCCTCTCTCTCTCTCTCTCTCTCTCTCTCTCTCTCTCTCTCTCTTTCTCTCTTTCTAAAAAAAAAGCAAAGTATTTTTAAAAGATAAACTATACTGCCTAAAGAGAAATTATATGGAATTAATGTTATTGTTTGAAATATATGAGTGCCAGAGACCCTGAAACAGAAAGAAAATGTGTATGTGTGTGTGAGTAAATAAGTGTGTGTGTAAAATTTCATGGGTAATAGTCATATGGAGAAAATAAAACTTAAGACATGTTCTCTGCCCTTTGGAATTTTACCAGCTAGTTGGAACAAAAGTTAAGCAAAACATATACACAAAATAATTCAGCAATGATAGAAAGCTGATGTACTTAACTTTTGTACTATGAGGCAGTACTCACTGTATATATTAGGAAGGGAGGTCATCTCTGGCTGGAATCCCTGGGAAGGCCTAGCAGTGAAGTACAAATACAGTTGAAACATGTAGGCTGGTTAGTATTTTTCTACTCAATTGGAAAAAAGAAAAGCACAGTGAGGAAGAACAAGAGAGTAAAGACTCTGCAATCTGAAATGAGAGTAGGATGTTTGAGCAGTAGTAACAATCAACTAAATGGACAGAAGAATTGTGTATTAAGACTAAATGGGCAGCAAAGGATTTTTGAATGTAGGCTAAGAAATTGGTGTTTCATCTTCATGGGCAATGAAAGACCAGAAGCAAAAATTTGTTCTGGAGAGGGATTCAAGGTTAACAATGTTAACACTGTTTTCTAAATGCCCTGGTGTACTAGGGTTGCTTCTGAGTTGATGATGATATCTGGTACACTCAGTAGCTCTCTTCAACTCTCCTGCAGCAGTATCTGGTTGTCTGAAACCTTTTCTGTTATAGAATTACTAGAGGCCCGGTACATAAAATTCATGCACTGGGTGGGGCAGGGGGTGGTCCCTCAGCCCAGTCTGTACCCTCTCGCAGTCCAGGATCCCTCAGGGGAGGTCTGCCTGCTGGTGTAGGCCCTAGTCAGCAGGCAGACATCCCTCTTGCAATCTGAGATCCCTCGCTCCTTACTGCCTACCTCCTCACTCCTTACCACTTGGCTAGCTGCTCCTTAGTGCTGCCACAGAGACAGGAGAGGCTCTCACTGCCGCTGCTGTGCTCACCAGCCATGATCCCAGCTTCTGGCAGAGCAGCGGCTCCCCCTGTGGGAGTGCACATCATAGCGATCATTCCTGTCATTCTGTCGTAATGGTCGCTTAGGTTTTTATTATACAGATAGGAGTCCAGGTTGAGGACTAGAGTAAGAGAACTAAAATACTCACTGCAGGAACAAAATTTGAGAGTCATGAAAATACTCAGTAATGAAGATAAATAGTTATTTTAATGCAATATTTTTAAAAAATCAAAATCAATGCTAAATTCCATATGAACATCATATAAAAAACTTAAAAAAACAGGTTCAATAGTCACCATATGTATCTGCATGCCCTATGCCATTTGATCCTAACAATCACCACGTGAGGACCACAAGAAAGTCATTTTTTTCTCCCATTACTCCTAGCAATGACGACTCGGAGAGGTTCACTTGCTAGAAACATGGGAAACTACAATTCAAGGCTATATTTTTTCTGTAGCAAAACTAGTACACTTTCCACTCTGGGAGACTGGCATGTCCTTTTATGGATGCCCTTTGAAAAGAACTGCAGAAAGAAAATTCAGAGAGCTCAGAACACTGATGAGTGTGTTACATTAAGCCTAGGAGATTTGCTGTACATAATGCTGATTTCATGATGCATTCTTCCTCCTGTGTATTTCTGTTAAGATTTAGGGGGGAAAAAACAAATCTTTGGAATAACTAAACAAGATCATCCCAAAAGAGAAAATAAATAAATAAATTTTCACTTAAAAGAATCTGAGAACAAACTACAGAGGCTAAATAGAACAACGTGAATTACATGCTAATCATATGCAAATAATGTATGGCCCTACTATCTCATGCACCTGCATTATGACCCTCGGGGAATAAAACTAGCTGAATCCAATGTTTTCTAAGGGATTAAAACTATCTGAATCCATTGCATTTGGGCATATTCCCTGAATTGGATTTACTAGTAAAACCAGCTCAGATAAATTTTTATTTATTACTTAGCCAATGAGGATGGTTCCAAGGTCACTAATTAGCACGTTCACTCTTGCTAAACCCCCACCATATTTGGATCCAGGGTCTGGTCTACACCCTGTGTTCCCATCTGCATTTGCTTTGATTTTCCACTTGGACATTCATACTGATCCCATCTGCACAATGGTCTCTGCCAGCCTAGAAAATGGTCAGTTGTGTTAGGAGGATGGATGCTGGGTCTGAAGATGGCAGTGAGAACTATAGGCAATAGCATCTGTGTATAGGAGGCCAAGGCCTGTAGCTAGAGCTGATTTTCAGTCTACTGGGCCTAGGAGCCAAGACTGAAGTGCTAGGTGCATGGCAGGTGGACTGATGAGCTCACCAGGCAGCAGCGGTTTGGAGTTGGCAAGGCTCTGCTCACAGTTTGAGTGCAGCAGCCTTATTAGCATGGTTGAAGCAGTGGCTTAATCTACTAAAGTTTCCTGACAAACTCATTGTCCCACTTTCAAAACCCAAATAAAATCTCAACAGGAAAGCAAGCCTCCTGCATGTGGAAAGGTATTGATTGCTCTTTGACCAAGCACTTTCTTCCAGTGGGAGAGAGAAGATGAGGACATTACTTGTCCCACCAGGGTAGCAATAATCCTCTGTTTATCTCAGCTCTCTATCCCACAAATGAAAATATCACAGATATATTATGAAAATTAAATTAAATAATGTTCATGAAACAGCTTTAAATACAACAAACCCAATATCTTAGAAATAATTCATCTTTCATTTAAAATAGTATTTATTTTTAAAAAATAGGATGGATCATTTTTAATTTCTTCTGAGAAGGGATTTAAAAATAATCCTAGTTACCATTATCTTTGCACCATTTACCTTTTTGGTCCCAAATTCCAACAAAGGTTTGGTTTTGCCTATTCCCTGATTATAATCCTTTATATATTTTCCTGTTTCCATGCTGCAACCTATGCTATTTTTTCTGACAGAAAAATTTCTTGACTTTTATTTGTCTAAGTGAGAAATTCACCCATCTCTTCAAATCTCATATTAAATGTTGTTTTCTTCTTGAAAATTTTCTGTCTCCTCTTGCTACTTGAAACTTTGAAAACAAAGTCTTTAAATTTTGTCAGGCTGCTACCTGCCTCTTCCTTACAAATAAAATAATTGATATCCTTGAATTATTCCTTTTCATAGATTTTAATCTTTGTGATAAGATACCTGTACGGCATAGGGAAGACTTACATCCATACAACTTTTCAATAGATTGTGCCTATATGAAACAAAGATTCACCCTGAACTCTCTCCACAAATTGCCTTTGGTAAAATGCATAAGCAAATCCAAATATGTCTTCACTGTTCTGAAGTAGGTGTACTGAAATATAGCAGAAATTTCATCTTTTGCTTTCTGTTTGTGAATGAAGATGGGGCTATAACAGGAGTGGTTTTGGAAATAGAATTTCTAGTAAGCCTTTCACTAACCACAAGAAAACTGGTAGAGAGAGTCTTGTAGATGGCTTCTTCCCATGTAACCTTAATTCAGTGGTTCTCAACCTTCCTAATGCCGTGACCCTTTAATACAGTTCCTCATGTTGTGGTGACCCCCAATTTCATTGTTACAAATTGAACATAATTAAAGCATAGTGATTAATCACAAAAACAATATGTAATTATATATGTGTTTTCCAATGGTCTTAGGCGACCCCTGTGAAAGGGTCATTCGACCCCCAATGGGGTCGCGACCCACAGGTTGAGAACCGCTGCCTTAATGCCTTTGGTGAGCTAGGAAGTCTGTAAGATGCAGAAACAAATTCATTTGACTCACTTGGTAAGAAAAATTACTCAAATCTCAAAAACAATAAATAAGAGTGAGATATGTGAAAGACCCTAGCATATTTCTGATACCCCATAGGTGTTCCGCCTGTGGTACACTGAAGACTAAAGAAGGAAAACTATTAAGCATGTCTTTCCTATATCATAGTACTAAGTAGGGCAACAGGAATAATAATGGAGAAAAGACCAACTCAATTGATCACTCCTCTCTGTATTAGACCCAGGATACACCCACCCACGCCCAGGGAGTTGTTGAGATGAGTACTTACATGTACAAAAGGTCATCATGCCTTTCATTGACAAGTTGGCTAAATCAGAATGGATTATGTCACATTGGCTTGGGTTGCCCAAGAGGGAGCCATGCTGTCAGAATCCTTTACCATCTCAAGTCCAATGAGAAATTGAGAGAATGCAATTGAAACATCACTTTCATTGATCTGAGGTGAGGTTAGTGATATCATGTGAATCATCTTCAGACATAGGCAAAATGATCAGTGCAACATTTTCAGATTGTAATTAACTTATTTGTTTCAATGCATTCCTAATTCTAATGCACCTGTTTTCTGGTGATATGTGACACTTAAAAGGCACGTGATCAAGCCACTTAAGTCCTCTACACCTTAAGTCTAGGCTGACTATTTGTCCTTCATTTCCTGTCATAGTCCCTATTTATGCCTATTATCACTGCCTAATTATTAATAGCATCACTTGCCATTCTCAAAAGTATCTATATTTGGGCAATAAATCATTCCCCCCCCCACCTATCAAATAAGTATTATGGCTCAATTATAAAATATTTGGCTAGTGTAGATCTTTATAACTTTAATTGAAGAAAACATACATAAAATGAGACACAATTTAAAAATTATATATATTTATGTATATATATATATAATTTATTGTCATGCTTACCCATGTTTATATTCCATATGCAATAAATTCATAATACCTCATACATCTTTGCAGTTATACTCAACTTAGAAAGCTCATTTATGTTTTTTGATAAAGAGAGGACAATTTACAATTTGACAAACTGATGCATAACCTTATCATATATATATATGTTTGTTCTCATCTTTTCTAGTCTGTAAAGAAAATGAGTACTTTTCCTTCTGAGAGGCTTGTCTTTGGGAGTTCATTGGGCTTCAGTCTCTTGAAGTAATATTTCTCAACAAAATAAAATTTATAATAGCCAAAAATGTAAATTTAGTTGTGGTTAAGAATGAGAGCATTAAAATAAGTGTTTCCATGGGTAGAGCAGGTTGACAAATGCTACTGAACTAAGGAGCGATAAATGTTAAAATATGAGAAAAATTAGAAAATTTGTTAGGTCATATCTTTGACATTGGATATTTGTCAGATGTTGTGACAGATGTACCTCATTGTATGACTTGTGGAAATAGACTATTAGTTCAAAGAATAATTCATATGTTTAGTCAATGTAATGGAGGTAAATATATCAGGGAAAATTTAAGACAGAGCAAAGAAATCTGAGGAAATGATAAGGCTGAGTTGTGAGTACAGAGCACCCTTCTCCCTACATGTACACACAACACACCCCATAGCATGATCTTTTGACATGTGTTTGAGTGGGTGAGAGGCTTTAGTAAAATTGAGAGGAAAAAATAATAGAAAGGCAATGATGTATGATGCCTTTGAAACTGCTTTGACTTTAGCCTCCTAGTGTCTTTGTCTCCTAGATTGCTCTGTTTAATGATGTTAAATAATCTCAAGTATGCTTTGAAGCTGGGTAACCCACAAATCTCTTCTTTTGAATAGCTTTGAAGTTAGATACTAAAAATCTGGAAGCATAATTCAAGAATCTTGAGTGTGGTGTACATCTTCAGTCACTGTGATACGAAAAGTGGTCAGACAGAGGCTGCCTCTGAGAAGCACAAAGTCCAATGGGCAGTTGACAAGTCTGACTGTAGAGATGATAACTTTTAATATGTTAGGTTAATATTTCCTCAGTTTTATAAATAAAATTATTAATAATATGTTAAATATGCATTAATATATCTCAGTTTTTTGAGAGTTATAAATGAAAATTAAATTATACCTCTGCTTTGGCCATAATAAAACAAAATCTGGAAGTAAAAAATAAATTGGTAGGTGGTAGGAGAAATAATGTGGGCTTAAATCAAGGTGTTTAAAATTTCAAGTTCCTTAGAAGCAAAACATAGGTAGCATGTACTTAGTCTTGCTTTGTGTCCAATACAGCTTCATATAAACTCTAACTCTTCCTTTAGGCTTTCCTACTGATGAGACAAGGAAGTCACAGAACCCATTCATTTTATAGAGAAAACTGTTGCTGGCAAGACTTTTGTGGACACTATTTGGGGAAATCCAAAGAAATAAAAATGAGTTTTTAGCTTTTTGTTACTCAGACTAAATTTACTAAGAAATTGCACTAGACAGAAAGACAACTTGCCATACCCATTAAAAATGTGAGGAAACATGTGCAGTCATTAAGTATATGAGGGGCTCAAAATAATGAGAGTAATGTACTAAAACCTAAAGCATGTTTATATTTAGTGCCATTTGACTGGCAAAAAAAAATAATGTCTATATTATCAAATTTTTTTAAAGATCTATAGGGTATTTTTAAACACTGCTGGTTAAGAGTATACTGTAAATTGGTACAACCACTTTGGAACATGGCTTAATTGTATCACAAAATTGAGCATTCGTATAACCTAAAACCCCAGCAATATGACTACTTTGTACATACCCAGGAGAAAACACTTGCTCTTATTCACCTGAATGCATACAATAGAATGTTTATAGCACCACCATTTATAAGGGCAAAAATCTTGGGGGAAACCACACACACAAATTCTCATAAAGAGAACAGTAATAAAATTTGTTGTGTAATAACATATGGGAAAATATATATCTGTGAAAATGCCCTACAGTCATTTGCCATGATTCAAGTGATTCTACTTAAGAAGGATACTGATTGAAAAAAAAATAAATTCCTGAAAATTATATATTAAGAAGTTAAGAAAATAGCTAACACGAAACTTAATTTGGCTATATTTAGTCTTAGCTATTGGTGTGTGTGTGTGTGTGTGTGTGTGTGTGTGTGTGTGTGTGTGTGTGATATTTATATGCACATATTTTGGGATCTTATATTTCACCATTTGAATATCATCTTTGTATGTCTTATGAAAGTTTCAATGTTATAGAAGACCTTGTTAATGTTCTCATATCTGGGGATAACCAATGCTTTGATAAGGAAGTGACATTGGGTTAGCCCAGAGAAAGCTATGCCTGGCTAGAATAAGGCAGGCAATCATTTGCAGGGCAAGGCCAGCATAAAGAAGTTTGAAAAGGCAGCACAGTCAACCATTCTCTCTATTTTTATTCTCCCAAGAGCTGCACTGCAACATGGCTCTAAGAGGTGAACTTGGATATACTTCAGCAGTCCAATCTCTCCTCACCAGGGTGAGCCAGGCCATATCCCTATTTTGGTGCTTAACCTAATTTGGAATCCTCCTTTGCAAAATGCCTTTACCACCTGCCTGAGGTGAAAGGAACAAAGCTCATGCCAACTGACAAGAATGTTTTCTGCAAGGCTGAGTTAATGGGGCAACCTTACGTTATCTTTTGCTGAATAAGGAGATTTTTCCCAACAGTGAAGGCTAAGAATGTACTTTTCTTTATTCTTTTAAATGGAACTCAGGTTAAGTGGAGAGCTGCCAAAGCAGCAAATTTCACACACTGGGGTGGTGGTGATGGTCTCATATGCTGAGGAGTGAAGGGATACATGGGAAAGGAAAGTGTGTTCTCTCTAAGACCATTATTAGAAAACCACACAAACCCATCAGCAGAATCCCTTCTATGGAACAAATAATTTCCATGTGAGAGCAGCCATGTTGTTACTTTCCAACATTCAATATTAACAAGTCTTCAGAAATCTCTTGGGCCCTTGCAAAAATATGTACACTCTCATACCTAAAACATAACCCTTATTCTGCAACCAATTTTATCTTCACCCCCAACATCGACATCACATCTCTCTCTCTTTTTGAAAACATATTTATTGACTTCAGAGAAGAAGAGGGAGGGAGAGAGAGAAAGAGAGAGAGAGAGAGAGAGAGAGAGAGAGAGATCAATGATGAGAGAAAATCATTGATGAGCTGCCTCCTGCACACCCCACACTGGGGATTGAGCCTACAACCTGGGCATGTGCCATGACTGGCAATCAAATTCTGATCTCCCAGGTCACTCAACCACTGAGCCATGCTGGCTAGGCCATCATGTCTCTCTAAGGTTCAAATACTTCCATGTTCTCTCCAACGCCATCAGGATGATGCTTGGAGTTACTAATCTGACATTGAAAGTCTTCCACATGAAGAACTGGTTCACCTTTATAAACCAAAATCTAGCTGTTCTCTTTACAAATGTTCTTCTCTGGATAAACCTCTGTGGCCAGTTGACTCTATTGACTGACACTGCTTTGCCCATTCTACTGTTTTATCATGTAATTTCCCCAATAGAATATGTCTTTTGTAAAAATCCTATCTATTCTTTATATCTAACTCCTCTTTTCTAAAGTCTCCTTGATTACTTCAGTGTATCCCACTTTGCCTTTCTCTACATCTTTGCATTATTTATGGCCAGGAGAAACTCACACTATATACTAAGTCATAATACATCTTGACTTATAAAATGTATTTATTTCATTCATTTAATCAACCAGTATGACTAGATTATTACTTTTCCAAGTTCAATTCCTATATCTTAGGTCGATTTCTCTACTTCCACCAAAAACTGGTGCTGTGGCTATATTCATATTACCTGAAAATGATTTGTGTTAATATAAACCATCAAGAAAAATAAATAAATTTTCCTTTAGATGCACTATAAAATTCACATTAACTACAAGAAAGATCAATTATGGGTGCAATTTTTTTTAAAAGTCATAGATGTTTTCAGCTTCAGGTCAAGTGTTTCAAACGATGCTGTAGCATTTTGAATAGTATTCATACAAAAATGTGTGTCCACTTAAAAATTCATTATATGACCTTATTTGTAAATAGTGTCTTTGTAGTTGTAATTAATTAAGTAAGGATGAGTTCACACTGCCTTACCACGGGCCCTAAATGCAGTGACTGGTGCCCTTACAAAAAGAGATGAAGATACACTGAGACACATGCCAGGAAGAAAGCCATGTGACAATGGAAGCAGAAATTAGAGTGATAATGATATGGCTATAAGACAAAAGTCAAGGATTGCTGAGAGCCCCGAGAAGCTAGGAAGAAGCTAGGAAAGATTCTTTGCTAGAGCCTTCAGAGGGAACATGGCCCTGCTGATATCTTGATTTTAGACTTCCAGGCCCCAGAACTGTGAGAAAATAAATTCCTGTATTTAAAGACACCAAGTTTGTAGTAATTTGCTATGGCAACCCTAAGAAACCAATACAGATGCTGGGTGTTATATTGATTGTCCTGAATGAGAGTGAGGTGTATCATTCAGAACAGAGATTTTAACACATGCTGAAAAACAGTTCTATCAGGGAAAATCTCTTTCTATAGAAAGCTTTAAAAATAAAAGAGCTACTCATTTTTCTGGGATGGTTTTGGTGTGATCCTACTTGAAAGGAGGTGAATGAACCAAGTGACCTTTGACAATCTTGCTCCAATCCTTTGATGCTAGGATTTTATGAACTCTGCTCACTTGATAATCTGGGCCAGCTTTACTTATGCTTTTATATTTCCAGAACAGTTCTCCATCTCAGAACTTCTACAAGAGGCAAATGGATTCCTTCACGGCCCCTTCCTCCCTCTTCCTACACACATACACCAAAGCACAGCCGTGTCTTTGTTCATACAGCTGTCTTTGCTCTTCCTAATATCCCTTAAAGGACATCACTGTTGAGGTTCCTATATGCTGTTTTTGTTCACTATTTTATGTGACATTGTTTGATAAGGTTTTTGGTTGTTGTGTTTTTTGTTTCTTCCTTTCTGTTCATCCAGTGGGAATTAAAGTATTCCATCAGACTAGACAGTGGTATTCAGAGTCAGTTTGGGCTGCTATAATAAATTACTATAGACTGAGTGGCTTATAAACAACAGAAATTTATTTCCCATAGTTCTGGAGGAAGTCTGAGATCAGCAGGCCAGTATGATTGGGTTTTGGTAAAAACCGGTTTCCTGGATTATAGATGGCTGTCTAATTATTATATCCCGACATGGCAGGGAACAGAGAGAGTGGAAGCAAGTGACATGTCTCTTCTTCTAAGATTATTCATTCTTTCCATGAAGTTGCTACTGTCATTACTTGTTTGCCTTCCCAAGTCTCCATCTTCTAAAACCACCACATTAAGGATTAGAAATTCAACATATGAAGTTTGTAGTGAAACAAACATTCAGTCCATATCAGTGGTATTTCTTAAAACTGCTGATTAGTCCTAATGAGGTAGGTTGAATAATAAACAACCCAAAATTACAGTGCCTTAAGACAAATTATTTTCCTCTCTCAGTTACCTAACATGTCCATCTTGGTTCAGTGGGAGGATCTACAGCAAATCCTATCTATTCAAGTAGGTAGATTAATGAAGCTCCAACAGCTAGAATATCTTGGAAGTTGGAAGGAAATGTGGGGAATCATGCTCTAGTTCTAAAGGCTTATTCTTTAACTTAAATGTATCACTTACCATCACACATCATTGGCCAGAGCAACTAGCATGTCCATTCCTAACTTCAAGAGGGCAGGGAAATGGAATCCTACCATGTCCTTAAATATTGACAATCAGCATAAATAATGATCAGCATTCCAAGCCACAATTTAGATTGTTATTTGAAATTATCTACAGTATAATAGATACTCTCTATGATATCCTCTCAGTCTTAAAGGAATTTATATTTCAGCTAAGAAAATAATTAGTTCTTTTTGAGGGAGGAATCACCAATATGGACACATCTTTGAGTTGACTCTCTAAAGAGAAAGTTAGAGCCTTAAAATAGAGACTGGGTTGGAGAATGTGCTGGGTAGTTTGAGCACAAAAAATAGAGGTCCAAGTCCAGAGCTATGGAAGCACCTGGCTTGAAAAGGAAGCACCTGAAATATTTGGGACAAGGAAGGAGGAAATGGAAAGTTCAGTGTAACTAGCCTATCAGCCTCAAGACCACTGGCATAGTTAAGTAATTAATTATTTCCGTTCTCAGATTGTTAAGTTTGCATTTGTATGTACAGTTCCTCACCACAGTCCCTATGTGACTTTGATCCTGGCTTCTCAAGTGAAATCTCTCTGCCAAACCCACTCCAGCTTGACCAGACCTAGATCACCACTTCACTCCACAGGAAATAAAATGAAGCAATGAGGCACCCAGGGCGCAAGAGGCACTATTTCTCACATAATGACCTGGCACCTGCACAAACCAGAGAATAAGTGACTCCTTAAAAGTGAAATATTAAGTCCAACTATGCAAATATAAAACCTAAAATAAAAATTTATTATTTCTCAGTTTCCTATGCAGGTAGACAAAACATCTACCTTGAACTTCTGTTAATGCATATATTCATTTTTTGACTGTTGGTAATTTTGCATTTGCTCCTGCCCCCCTCAAACACACACACACACACACACACACACACACTCACTCCTCCACACTCATCTGTAGCACCCTGTGCTCTTACACCATGTCCCCCTTCCATATTTCCAATCCCCAGTGGGCACCCCTAGCACTATTGCCACCCTCAAGTCCTTGGGCCCTAGGGAGGGTTGCTGGTCTCTAAGTGCCTAAAATGGTTGCTAATCTCTGAGTGCCTTCATATCTTCTCTTTGTCCCCCTAGACCTGCACACATCTCTATAAAAAGTCCCTTCATTAGTGTCATTTGAACCTGGGGTGAATTCCGTTTTCTGATAAGACTCTAACAAATACAACCTATTTAATCCCAAACTTTCCCCATAGAATCAAATTGATGAATTTGTATAATTTCCACAGGTAAAAGGTAAGGAAAAGGACAGATTCTTGTTGTATTTATCCTGTATGACGCGTGTAGACCTCTGCCTAAGGTGGGTTTCCAGGTTCATCACATTTGTATTATCCATCAGGATGCTATTTTCCTGATGTTGGTATTATGGAGAGGCCTTTCTTTCATCTCACCCTTTAAAATGGCATACAAACCCAGGAATTAAAATAATAAGAAAATTTAAAAGCTCATGCTTTCCTCAACGCCATGCTGAAGATTCTCATAAGAGAGAAAAACCCTGGTGATGAAAACCCTCCAAGAAGTTTATAAAGGAAACAAATTCCCCCTTGGGCAGTAATCAGTGGTCGGCCAGTATCTGACAAGCACAGCGGCATTTTTTCTGTTGCTCCGAGGCTGTTCTTAGTTCTGGTCAATTCCTTTGCTAACTGGGATATGAAAGAAACCAGAGTGAAAACAGTCCAGAGGAAATAAAAATAAGCAAGAGAATGTAAAACAAACTCATTATATCTGGAATATTAAAGCTATTCCCTAGAAGATTTTCTTCTTTTTGCCCTAGAGCACTTGAAAGTTTTGAAAATCCATTTAATGTAAAGTAAAAGTAATATTTTACATAACGCTTATTTTAGGTTTAAAGGCTCGCTATAATGAAACTGGAACTATAGCAAACTTAATGCGGCAAAATAAACTGCAGATGCCCCATAAAAATACACAGGCAGGAGCCAATGGATACAAGCAAATAAGCTTTATGGTGTGACGACTGACTTGCATTGGCACCTAAATTCTCCCTGCCTCGTTCTTCTCAGGCACCAGTAGTATCCCTTCCTAGACATTTTCCTCCATGAGAACAGCAGCCCTACTTCCTGACTAATTAGAATGCTTTATAATTAGATTTTGGCCTGTAGGAAGGGATTAATCTCTGTAAGAGGTGTCGGAGATTCAGCAGCTTTTGTTAGCAAGGGGTATTCGTGCCAACTTTTATTTATTTATTTTTATGTTGAGTTTCATTTAATAGGAGGCTCATTCCATAGATTTCCTTTAGATGTCAGAATTAAAGTAAATTTTCAAATCCACTCCCTCTTGTACACACACATTTTAGAGTAAATTTTCAATTTAACTTCCCTTCACACACAAATCTTCAGGTTTGGAGTAGCCATTGAATGCCTCAAGATTAAGAATCAGCTGAGTCTCACATCTTCATCCAAGAGCAAGTAATTTGCCCCCCCCCCCTTGCTTCCCGATGTCAGTTAATCAAATGCATTGATTGGGTGCAAGATACTCAGCTAGATCTATGGGGAATGAAGAGACTTTCTAGGAGTTTATAGGATCAATGAAAAATATTAGTTATTAATAATAATGCATCAATGTCAATGCCGGTTTGAACTGGGTACCATGCAAGGCATACATGATTAGAAGACACATGAGCTCCATTGCTAGTAAAAAAAAAAAAAAAATCTACTTGCTGAAGAAATTGTTCCTATTAAGCCCCCGCCAACAACCAGAGCTATGGTTTGGGGAAGTCCTTTTACTCATTAATACAGTACATACCATTACTCCTGTGATTTTTCCTAGTTTAAAATTTTGAGGTGCTATGATTATTTTATAATAAGTATCTTTGGGAATAACAGGGACTTTATCATTTTTACTTGGCACTATGGCCACCCTCTCATAAAGGAAGGGAGGTTAATTTTTAACATAGAAAGCATATTTCAATAGAGTCACTTCTCTTCCTCCTTCCAGAGTTGATAAAGAACATAAATATAATTCTTTGGAGAACCATTTATTATTTTATATTTTTAAAATATGGAACTGGAACTTTTAGTTAAATGAGCCATTTATTACAGAAATTGTATGAGGTAGAAGTGAAAGTTGTAGAGGCCTTGGATTTTAATTCTCCAATTCCTCTGGACTCAGTTCCTTCCATCAGAATGATAGGAAAGAGGGTATAAGCTATCATAATCACCTCTTAACCCCAGCCTACCACACCTTATATCATTCCTCATGACTCAAACCTTCATTCTCACGCTCTGACTATACTTATACTCAGAATTAAAGTGAGATGGAAATATGGAATGGGATGGATGGATGGAGAAGGATGGATGGTCAGATTTCAAAACAATGAACTCCTATAGCCTGCCAATTTTTATCCCCAAACTAGGTCATTGGCCTTGTCTCCCTCTTACTGTGCCAGTTTAAATTCCAACACATCTTATCCATCCTTAAAAATACAATGTAGATTCTTCATTTTCAAAGTCATTTGTGCAAAACCAAATTCATTGGGACCTACTACCACTAGGTCTGGAAGCAGGCATTGTCTCTCCCATGTATACAGTGGATAATAGCATGTATCAAACAGACCTCCTGGCCCTACACCCTAGCAAGCCTGTTCACTAGCTGTGACCTTGGATATGTTACTGAAATTGACCGTGACTCAGTTTTTACATCTGTAAAATGGGATGCCAATATTACCTAACTTGTAAGAGAATGGTGGACATTAAATGAGTTGTACATGTAACTCACACTAAATAGAACCTGTTGCAGAATAAACATTAAACATCCCGTGATGTTAGCTATCCTTATTGGACACCTAATAATATTCTCTTTTATTTAACTTGACTATAAACTCCTTAAATTAGTTTTCAGATTCATACTCTTGGGTATCCGTCCCAGCATGCAGTATAGCACCCTGCACATGGTAGACATTAAGCAGATATTATTCAACCAATTCTTAGCAATTGTGATTTTATTTCTCTAAAGCATAGGATAATTACAGATGAATAATTAGTGGAGTAAGGTTTGAAAATGTAGCTCAGAGTTATACTGATTCGGAGATTGGATTAGGCCAAGACTGAGCATATCCCCATTTGAATTGCCCCATTAGAAGTTGTATTCTGTATATCTGTGACAGCTGCCCCCCTATTCCCAACTCATTCTAGTTATGCCCTACATTTGGAGAAGACAAAATAACTCAAATTTGGCCCTCACCACAAATGTCTATACTAACATTTGTACATATTGTGCTTTCCACATAATCTCCATCTAAGATGCTCACAGAAAACCTACAGAAACATTATGTGTCAACACTTCTTGGCCTCATAAACATTTTCTTCTAGGCAGCACAAAAAACGTTATAGTCACTCTTTCCAAAAGCCACCATTCAAATGAAATTTCCAAATCAAGATCCCTATATTTTAAGTACATATGTGTCCTAAAAGCCAGAGGAGCCCTCAGCCCTGGCTTCAGTCCTGTAACGGTGGAACCTACCTCAGGAAACTCCCCTTCCTCCCTGGCCCTGGTGCCCATGGCCCAGATTTGCCTTGGAAAACAAAAGAAGAGCATTTGCTTTCACACAGTACACACTCAGTCAAGCTTCAGCTCCGGAAGTAGATAGTCCCAGCTTCTGGAACTGACTTCTGTCAAAGTTGCTAGAAAGACCTCATGATGGCCCAAGGCTGAAAAGCACAGATAAGAGGAATGAAGCAACTGGGATAGGGTTAACATACATTTCTCTCTGTAGATAACAAGAAGTAATTCAATGTAATGAAATGCTCTATTTTACAGAAGGACTCTCCCATACACACACACACACACAGAGACAGACTCACAGAAACACATGAAAACACATAAACACCTTTACTAAATGAAGCCTGGAGACAGTTGTTTCCAAAAATAATAAAAATCTCTACTATCTTATACATTCTAATTTGACATGAGACAAGTATACATTTTATTCCCAATTTTTAAAACAAACTTCTAGGAATGTGCTGTTTTCTTTATTGTATGAATGTGACAATAAAGTTGAAAGAGGTGCCCTAACCAGTTTTGCTCAGTGGATAGAGCATCAGCCTGCAGACTGAAGGATCCCAGGTTCGATTCCAGTCAAGGGCATATGACCAGGTTGCAGGCTTGATCCCCAATAGAGGGTGTGCAGGAGGCAGCCAATTAATGATTCTCTCTCATCATTGGTGTTTCTCTCTCTCTCCCTTCTGAAATCAAATATATCTATATATCTATATCTATATCTATATCTATATCTATATCTATATCTATATCTATATCTATATCTATATCTATCTATATCTATTTAAGTTGAAAGAGGAGGCCCAGGCCATGAGTTGGCACATGACAGATATAGATGACACTCTGACAGCTCCTGCTCAAGTCAACCTGAATTTCATTTGGTACTTTCACACTGAGTCATTTTTTTTCCTTTCATTGTCTATGATTTACAGATCCACCCACACTAATAAGCATCATTCAGATCCCACAGGAACCATAAAACCATTTCAGACTATCTTACCATTCAAGTTCTAGTCCAAAGCACTCTTGTCTAAAAACTATAAGACAGCCACTCACTGATAGACAGATAGATATCAATATCCCTAGCTATCTGTATCTATTAGCTATCTAAAATTGTCCATTGCTTGCTTTGAGTATTATAATCTATCTCAACACCAAGACTATAAACTATTTTTGCTCATCTTTCATATGATGCAGGACAACTCACAGATAATCTCTATGTACATTTCATCTTGTTTCCAAAACTACTGTAAATTTATAGTATATTATATCTAATAAAGAGGTAATATGCAAATTGACCATCACTCCAACACACAAGATGGCCTGCAGGGGAGGGCAGTTGGGGGTGACCAGCCCTGCAGGGGAGGGCAATTAGTGGCGACCAGGCTGGAAAGGAAGGGATGTTAGGGGTGACTGGGCCAGCAGGGGAGGGAAGTTAGGGGTGACCAGGCCAGCAAAGGAGGGCAGTTAGGGGCAATTGGGCCAGCAGAGGAGCAGTTAGGAATCGATCAGGCTGGCAGGGGAGTGGTTAGGGGGAGATCAGTCTGGTAGGCAGAAGCAGTTAGGGGCAATCAGGCAGGCAGGCAGGCAGGCGAATGGTTGGGAGCCAAGGGTCCCAGATTAGAGAGGGTGCAGGCTGGGCTGAGAGACACACCCCCAACATGCACAAATTTTGTGCTCCAGGCCTCTAATTATATAACAACAAAGTGTTCCACAAAATACATACCTTTTTGTTGAAATAATCTCAGTATACCCCTCTATACTTTAGGGGTATTTACTTTTCCAAGAGCAACACTAAAGTGTTGTCAATGGCAGTGATACAGACATGAAAATATAATTGGGGCTCTCTGTGAGGAAAAAGATAAACTCCTCAGACTACACAAACAAAGTCTATCAAGAGAAAAAATAATTAATAGAAACAGTATATGAGCTCAGAATATCAAGATAATGTAAAATACTTAAATGAGTGAGGTCCAGTGAAAATCATCCCAGAGCAGAGGAAAAGCTGGCAGAAGAAATACCAGAACAGTTACAATTATTTCTGAGAACTCATGCAGGACAGGTAAGGCAAGGCAAACAGGATGCTCAGTTTATTCAGATGAGGGTTGGGCAGGGGAACAATGGTGAATGCAAGATACAATTGAGAAATCCTATGTTCCCACCTAGCAAATCCCCCCTCCAATTAATAAATGGATATAAAGGGATTTTTTAATCACCTAAAGAGATATAAAACATGTTTAATTTAATGAAAAATAGTCATCTACACGTCATTAAATAATCTCAATGATAAAGTTTTTGCACTTATTTCTTTTATTACTGCTAATATTGTTTAATAGTCCTTAAGAAGTGACTAATAGCAGATCAAGAATGATAATAATTAGTAGCATGTGACATTTATATAGTACTATGAAAACATATTAAGAAAAAGATAATATCAGGACTGGCATACAGATGTAAAAAAATAAATATATGTTAAAGTTTTGACTTTTCTCTTATGAAGAAACCAGGAAGATATTACAACCAGCTCACAGAAAAAGTTGAAACACACACACACACACACACGAACACACACACACACACACAATTTATATGGAATAAAGGAATTTAATTGCAAATGAATGCAAAATTTTGTTTTTCCACAAAGGAAAGTGAAGGTGAATAGAAACTCTATGAAAAAGACATCTTTTGCCTACCTATTAGTTACAATTAGCAAACAGATGCAAGAGAGTTCAATATAATGAACAGGGCTAAAATCAGACAGTTCATAGAAGTGTTCTGCAGACAATGGATACTTTCCCATTATAATACAAACTAGAGGCCCAATGCACAAAATTCATGGAAGAGTAGGCCTTCCTTCCCCTGGCTGCCAGCACCAGCTTCCCTCTGGAACCTGAGACCTGGGCTTCCCTTGTAGCCCCAGCTTCATCCAGAAGGTCATCTGGTCTAATTAGCATATTATGCTTTTATTATCATAGATTTACATTATAATATTTTTGTACAGTCTCTTTTGATTTGATAAAAAATAATTTCAAACATTTTTCTTGTTTACAAAATAAGACTGGCCTCATTAGAGTTTGCCTGATTATTGACATAGGTGCATCAAGAGTACTAACTTACCACATAGATTTTTATATATTTGTTTTACTTGAAATTTGCATAAGTAATTTCATAATGGGTTTTTAATAGCCTCTTTAGGCTAGAAAGCCAAACCGAGAAACTCTACTGGATTTTGCCTATAGTATAAATTGGAGAAATTCCTTACTTTGCATGGCCCTATAATATTCTAAGCTTCCTGGACTAACCTAAAAATTACATTTATTACTCACTGTTTGTTGTTGTTGTTAATCCTCACTGCAAGATATCTTTCCATTGACTTGTAGAGAGAGTGGAAGGAAGGGGGAGAGAAAGAGAAACATCCATGTGAGAGAGACACATTCATTGGTTGCCTCCTAAACTCGCCCTGACCAGAGCTGGGAATCATGCCTGCAGCTGAGGTATGTGTCTATGGGCCAATGGTCTAACCACTTAGCAAACCAGCTATGGCTCTTACTTTTAAGACTTAGAACCCTAAAAGCCAGGTACCAGGCCAGTTTTTCCAACGGGGCTTTGTAACCATTGATGAAAAGGCAAGCTTAGTTACCTTAAATTGGATGTTTTTTAGCTGATTAAATGAGTATCATTGTGAAATATGACATTCCAGAAAAAGACTTGGCCATATAAACCAATGTTTCCAATTATGTCCTGTGAAAGGATAGTAAATTCTATGGAGTCTATGCAAATAATGATATTGACATGAATATAAGAATACTCAATAAAAGGTTCCAGTCATGCATGGAAACAATGATTAAGAAAACATTGTTATCTAATATCATAAGGCAAAGCAGCACCAGGACCCTGATAGATAGAAACGTGTCTGGGAGAGCTAAGGCATTGCCATAGCTCTAGGAGCCATACAATTTCCTTATATGAACAATATACCCATGAAATTTTTAACATAGGAACAGAGGGGCATATTTTCTGATTTGACAATTCCTTTCATAAAATGTATTAATGCTGAGCTATCAAATAAATCCATTTTACCATCTCTCTTTTATAAGGAGTACAAATCTTTTGTGATTTTTTCAGGAGCCCTTTTGGAAGCTTCGAAGATACTTTTTGGTGCCAAAAGTATGAGAGTTTTGCCCTGACCGGGTGGTTTAGTTGGTTGGAGTATTGTCCCTTACACCAAAAAGTGGCAGGTTTGATTCCCAGTCCAGGCACTACCTAGGTTGTAGTTTTCATCCATGGTGAGGTCAGGTGCAGGAAGCAGCCAATCAATGTTTCTCTCTCTCTCCCTACCTCTCTCTAAAAATAATCAATGTTTGTTTGTTTTTAAGTCTGAGAGTTTCATTTTATTTTACTTTATTTCATTTTACATCTAGGATTCAATTTTAGAAAGGCCAAAAATAATTTTAAAACTATTGTCATGATATTTAAACACATAAAATGGAAATAATATTTGTTTACTCACTTGGAACTAACAACAATAAAACCTTTTAAATAAACATAAAGTGTAACATGATTGTAAATAACCTTAGCTCTTTCATTAGTGAGGAGCCTTTGTTGTTATTGTTTTTTCTTAATAATCAAGGTCATAATAAAGTGACCACAAAGCACAGAAAATTATTCTGGTAAAAACATATAATCTGTGCAGATGACACAGAATTATGTACACAGGTCAAGGCAATACACAGTAAATGAAGAAAGCAAGCCCATCAAAATTGAGAAAACTTTGCTAAGATTTTATATTTCATAGCATTTTACATTCATTATTTGCACATAGTACAACCCAAAGAGAATAAAACTCCCTATCCATGAACCTTCTATAACTTTCTCTAATTATTCAGGTTTTTGTTCCTCACCACCCTCTTGTGATTCTGGAGCAATCACTTTACTTTGGAACAAAACTATGTATTCTCTTTTTCCCTTACTAAATAAGAACACATCACGTCACTCTGTATTCAAAGTTGTACCTTTCTGCCACTACCACTCCTAGGACATTCTCATTTACTTATAGTAACTGGAACTTCAAACTAAAGTAACTTCTATTTCACTGAGAAAAATGGAATGCAATGACTGCAAACTGACAGAGACTGGCTTTCTACAGATACACACATACCTTAGAGTGCAACTTCTCAAAGTGACAACCACAAACATGATCCTAACAGCTACAAAGATATAGCCTTTGGGTAGCATATAAATAAGAAGCAAAAGCACATAAACTAAAATTAATGCTTAGTAATCAGTGTTTCAATGCTCTGTCTAACTTAGAAATGGTCTAAGTATCCAATGAATGTGCATTAATTGACTTGATTAAATATCAGTCCAAGGATTTAAGTCACCTAAAGATCTTAGAAATTTTCTTCAAGCTGACAACTACAAAGCACAATAACTGTGTGAATAAAATTAATCTTAATACAGATTCAAAACACAGATTTACATTTTTCATAATCTTGAACATTAAGTAGAAGTAATGCTAGCTTATTTAATCAGTAACTTGTATTAGTTTAGGAAACATACCCACAGAGAAGAAAAATGTGCATTTTTATTATATTTAATACTGATAAATCAGAGAAAACATAGCTGTTTATATTAAACCAAAATATTTAAGTAGTCTCATTTGCCAGACTCATCTAAATTATGTTCTCTCGAATTCTTAAGATATTTATAAATTGTGGGTTTTTTTTGAAAAATACATTTTTTGCCCATTTAAAATATTAAAGTTCAATTTCCTTATTTTCTGGACATTTGAGTTACATTCAGTTTATATAAGTGCTTATTTATCTCTATAAGCCAGTCAAAACAAGTTCCTTTAAAAGGCTTTATAACCTTATTTATCAATATCATCTAAAAGTAGGAAACCATCTATATAATCGGGGGTAAAAGTCTGAGATATAGACACTAAGATATACAGACAAATATAAGGTTTAACTCTAAAAGTTATCAAAGGGTGAAGAGTATATAAATTATCAAATTCATACTTCATTTGAGCTTAAAACAGACAGGGAGAAGATTTGTAAACCAGATTCTCTGTCTCTCATCTAACAAAGACTAAAAATCATCAAGTGGTCAGATGAAATTCAACTCCTACAAAAAAGTGATTAAGAAACCAGAGTCTCTGTTGTCTCTCACCCAGCAGAAAGTAGATTTTTATAAACAATAAATACTTGTACAGAGATCATCAAATAATCACACTATAAAACTAAATTCTCAACATTAAAAAGTAAATCACAAAATTATTAAAGAGTAAAAGTAACATTAGAGAAACGTAGAGCCATTAAAGTTCTATTACCTCTTTGTAGTCATGTCTGGGTCCTGAACCACCCACAATATGGTCTTCTCTGGTGAGGAAGATTACCTGGCTCTGGTAGGTGAATCCGTTAGTCATCTTGGTGGAAAATTTCTGATATTGTTAAAAAATAATTTTCAGAATAAGGCAAAATTATCTTCCACAGATATAAAAAACATGTGTTAAAGTTTTGATATTTCTCATATGCAGGAATAGACAGATGGTATAACCTGTTTAAAGGAAAATTTAAAAAAGCAAATATTTTCACTGAATAGCAAATAGTGTTTTCTGTAGTGGAGAGAGAAGTCATTGGAAACTCTACTGGACAAGATAGTTTGCGTGTTTATCAATTACCTACAATTTACAAAGAGGTGTAAAATAGTTAAAAAATAGCAAACAGGAAGAGAACAGTGATCCGAAGATGTAATATAGACATTGCACAGCTTTGCATCGAAGTACAAGCTCATGTTCATTATTCTGTGAGATTTTTAGCTACTCAGTGAGGTCTGAGCAACAGCAATTATCATCCCCATTTAATAAATGATGGGGCAGAATAACTAGGGTAAGATCTCCTAAGTATCAGGAAAACAATTCAATCCAGGTTTTCAAACATAGGAACTGATACCTTGTCTCTGTGTACTAGGTAAAAATCTGCACTAAGCACCTTGGAGGATATGAGAGGTGAGACCTCCAGATTGCAGAGCTTTGCAAGTTTAAGTAATGAAGATATACAAACTTGCAAGAGAAAATATAACATAAACGAGTATCAAATGGCAATGTTAAAGGACTCAGGGAAAGATATGATTGATTAAAATCCAAATTCACCTTTTATCTAGGCACTGTAATTCAGGATGGAGTCTTTGACTTATTTAATACATTTATTTGGATAACAGAAATAACAAACAAACAAACAAACAAAAACAACACCATGCCTTCTTACATCCACCATCTTTCTTTTGATATTAGCCTATTTGTTTGTTTTCAGCACTAGAATTTATCTAGTTATAAGAGGTGCATTTGACTGCAAAAGCCCGGAAATTCAGGGTAGTCATGACTACATGTTCAGTTATTTCCATGAACAGCAGAAAACCTTCAGTCTGACAGCAACATCTTCAGTTTGCCCTTAAGTTGGTTATTCCTATACCAGGTCACATGGTAATAGAGGCTGTTTGACCCAGAGGTCATTGAAACTGGCATCAACCAGGAAACATTCCTTGAAGAGGAAGAAACTCTAATCTAGAAAAAGACTTTAAAACAGAGATTGTGCTAGATGGTAAGGTCAACTTGAATTGTCAATGAGCTGGCCTTTCTCTAGCTGCCTTCTCTAAAAATAAAATCTATGTTTCTTTTTTCTATAAGCAAAACTGGTTTCCATGCTTCTTTTAGAATTTTGTGTTCAGGCATTCCGGGGTTATCATCACAAAGATGTAAAACAAAGGATGTAAAGGGAGAATTGAAAATTACATTTTTTAAAAAAGGCTCCAGTAAAGAGAATACCCTTAGTGTAAACTCGCATGAGAATGAGTGGGAAGGTGGTTCAGCAAAATAAAGGTGAACTTGTCCAAGATCCACTGAGCTCTGATATATTGAGAAGAGTACTTAGTTCCTCTTTTCACATTGCTCATCTTGAACTCTTTTGTCTTCCTCCATCTACTGCAGCCTTTCTTTCTCTGGTTTCAACAAGGCTGTCAATAGCTCCCCGGGCTATAAGCTTCCTTGTTTCAAGTTCAGAAAAATCGTGAAGTTTACTCTGTTAGAAGCAGCTTAGAGCATGAGCAAATCTAGGCATCGTTCATCAAAACCATTGTTATATCTTGATGCATTATACCAATAATGGCAAACTCTGGAGTTGGTAGTAGGGCAAATCCCATCCAAACTTCCAGGACAAAAATAAGATAAGGATGGTTTTCCAGAGGAAATTCTGGTCCTAGATCCTGAGGAGAGAAATGTTGGATGTGGGGCAGATAAGCACCATCCATACCCTCTAAGTTGATGGTAGAAAGCCCAGGCAGAATAGAATAAATACTCTATCTCAGCACCAGAAGCCATGTGCACTGGTCCTGTTGCTATTATTGCTTAGGAGCCTATGAAAAATCTCTCATCCACTCTGTTTTCTCATCTGTCAAATGGAGGTAATGTTTACCTCATCTTGGAAGGGAATACATAATTTACAATGTTTTCATAAGGTTTCTATTTCTATGCAAATTATTTATTCTGGTCAAGATATGATTTATTTCTTCCTTCAGCTCACTCAGTTTAAGTAGAAAGACTATGGCTTGTATTAGCATTGCCACATTCAGCAAATAAAAATAAAATTAAATATTTTGCTTGTCAACTCTACTTGTATACATGACTCTCTAAAAATATATCAGAGGAGATTGGAGTGGCCTGGAATGACCCTGCCACCCGAGATAGTGTCTCCAGCCTTCCTGATTCTTCTGCCAATAACATCCTGACTTTACTCTTGGATGTCTTTCATTCAGCAGGACTCCAGGGTGGGCTCAGGCTTTGGTCATTTTAATCACTTATTCAAATAACATTTATTACATTCTTACAATCCGCTGAGCACTTTTTGACCATAGAGCTTTTAGTGATTCGTTAAAAGACATTCTTTTCAAACTTCTCAAATAGAGAAGTCATTGCCTGTATAGGTTGCCATGATGCACATTCTCTTTTTGTTTGCTTGTGCATTAATTCTGAGTGTCCCAATGATACTTTAAAATGAATCCCATGGATCAGCAGATGACTCTGATGGCTAACACGAAGAAGTGGACCTGACCACTGACTTACCCTGAAGCTCTGTGTGATGACCCTTTGGGGGAAGATGAGTGATTCTGTACTTTTCAAAGTTACTTTGCTCACTGTGGGGGAAGCATACCAGTAAGCTGCAGTGCATCAGTTGGAGAATCCGCTGATTGAACCTTATTTACAAGATAGCTGCCTCTTTAAGATGGTGCCGGTGACTCACACTATTAAGAAGAGAACATAGTGTAAGGACCTGAAGTTGCATCAGGGAAAATGTTAGTTAAATATTAGAAACAGTTCTGCAAAGCTCAGCTCTGATAGACCAGAAAAGGAGTTGCCAAAGCAAGCAGTGCAGAGAGTCAGCCATGAGTCTACATCAGTGGTTCTCAACCTTTTTTTTTAATCTCAGGGCACAAATAAACTAATTACTAAAATTCTGTGCCACACTAAAAAAGAGACTTGTTTTTTATCAATCTGACAAAAAATAGGTATAATTTTATAGGTATAATTTTGATCATTCACACTGGACATCTATTGTTATGTTGGCTGTTGTCATTTTTTTGTTTTGTTTTTGTTTTTATTTCACAATCTAAGGAAAGAGGTCAGTTCCCTGACTGAATAGTCAGGTATTTCATGTTTTAAAAATTCCTGTGCACACCAGATGACACTCTCTGTAGTTGCCTGATGCTTAAATCTGGTCTACCAGGACCAGTCTTGGGGATTGCCAGTGTCAAAGACTGCCCTTTTCAGACCAAGACAAGCTAATATATAACCTTCAAAGACTTTGGCATACCAACTCATACATACGTAAAGATGGTCCTATCATTCAAACCCCAGCCAAATGCTATATATTTCTGGGTTTTCTTTTCCTTAAACAATTGTCCAGCAATGAATCCAGAACTATATCTACATAGGACATCTTCACCATTCTGCTGGAATTATCCTTCACTTACAACTAGTCATTGGAGCAGAAAAATATGAAACTAGATAGAATTTTAAAAAGCATCTAGTTCAAGACTCTTTTTTTTTAAGTTGAAGAAACTTGGGCCCAAAGAAAAAAAGTGTTTTTCAGAAAGTCACACAAATGTGAACATAGTATTCCTATATTTTATTTATACTAAATTGCATCCAAATTAGATTATTTTCACATGGAAAATATGTTAATACTAGAGGCCTGGTGCACAAATTTGTGCACCGGTGGTGTCCCTCAGACTGGCCTGCGGAATCGGGCCAAAACCGACTCTCCAACATCTCCCAAGGGGTCCCAGATTGGGAGAGGGCACAGGCCAGGCCAGGGGACCCCACCAGTGCACGATTGGGGCCAGAGAGGGACATGGGAAGTTGGCCATCTGGGGAGAGGCCATGGAAGGGTCCCAAAGTGTTTCCAGCCCACCACGCTCAGTCTTGATTGGTCGGACCCCAGCAGCAAGCTAACATACCGGTCAGAGTGTTTGCCCCCTGGTGGTCAGTGCACATCATAGTGAGCAGTTGAGTGGCCTTAACATATCATTAACATATTACGCTTTGATTGGTTGAATGGCTGGCTGACCTGACAACCGAACACTTAGCATATCAGATTTTTATTATATAGGATATTGACCTTTTAATAAAAATCTGTGGATAAATATGCATTGTGAATACATTTTTTAAATTTAGCCAGACAAGAAAAATACAGTATGCAATGCATTTTTAAAAGTTACCCAGCATAGTTTTGTGTGTGTGTGATAAAGAGTGGGGGACATGTCACTTCCTATTTGTGTATAGATAAAATCTTAATTGCAGGTATCAAATTTTAGCATGTATCAGAGTTCCTTTGATTAAAACAGATAACTGGGACTAACTCACTGAATTTATGGGGCCCTGGAATTTTCATTTTTCACAAGTTTCCAACTGATGCTGATGTTACTCCTTTGAACATCACACTTGGAGAAAAAGTCATTTATGATATAAAATATAAATTTTAACTCATGAGTGAGACTATTTTGATTCTAGTTTTGGCTCAGATAATATTCAGGCATGTGATTTCAAGAAAAGGAATTGGATTCTTTGACCTGTATTTTCAATGTGAGGAGAAAAATATTAAGTTGATTCAGTCATTATACTAGGGTAGAGGTTTTCCAATAGTGAGGGTATTGAGATACTTCAAACATAGTCCATGTGTAGATTTGAGTGCTCTATGAATCTGCCCTTAAACAATGAGTGAGGGGAGAGGAAGTATCAATATGCTGCTGCCTGGCACCTGGGTTGGGATAATTGAGAAGCCTGTTATAACCTGGCTCTCAGAGTTACCCAGTGTGATGGAACTTGCCGGGAGCCAGTCCATGCTTGCTGTTTCAAGGGACCTGGCATATATGGCCTACTATTCTTAATATGTTTGCTCACCTTCTTGGCACTATGTGTTTTAACCAAGGTCTCTGAGAACGGTGGTTTCCCCAGGTAGGGATTTTCCCCTGAAGTTAGGGAGGGAATAAAACCTCTTAACTAAGTGCCAGGTGGGTAATTAATCACTTTAACTACGAACAATCATGCTTAAGCTACATAATCTTTACTCCCTGGAATGGAGATAAGAAACACCCTAACCTTTGGAATAGAGATTGATAGGATTGAATCAACTGGTATAAATACAGATATAACAAGACAACAGGAGACAGAACTTAGAAGACAGAACCAAGAGGCACAGAACCTAGACCAGAACCTACACAGAACCTAGAGACAGAACATGGCAAAAGATCATGGACAGAAACTGGCCTCAGAACCTAGAGACAGAACCTACCGAGAGAACATGGCAAAAGATCCTGGACTGAACCTGACTACAGAAATTGGCAAGAGAACCTGACTAGAACCTGGTGACTGAACCTGGCTGGAGAACCTGGACAGAACCTGGCTGGAGAACCTAGCGAGGGAACATGGCTACAGAACTTGGCTGGAGATCCTGGCTAGAGATCCTAGCTAGGCTGCTGATCAACTGAACGCTGCCTCCGTGTCATTCCTTCTTCGCCGACTCCGTCTACACCTTTGGGGACCCCTGGACCTGCTGGGGTTGGACCCCAGCAGGAACTCGACTTGCCACAGGGGTAACTGGTTCAATTATACATCTGTGATTGACTTCCATTCTTTTTCTGCTCCCTTCTCCCTACTGAAATCACCTTCAACATGAACTGCTTTCATTTAAATTTTTATTTTAATATCTTATTCTGGAGAACAAAAAACAGGACATTGTTATTTTATTTGTGTGTTATTTTAATATTTTTTACATCAAGAGTAGCAATTCCCTTTTATTCCTTCTCTTGCTCGGTGTTAATTTAACCTATCAATTTACTGACAATTAAAGGTATTTGTCAGCAGTTTTGTGGTTTTAATGTAGTTTTGATCAATGGTATTTAAAGTTATATGATTTGCCCTGGCCTTTGTGGCTCAGTGGCAGAGCGTCAGCCCAAGCACCAAAGGGCCTCTGGTTTGATTCCCAGTCAAGTGCACATTCCTGAGTTTCAGGTTCACTCCCTGTCCCCAGTCAGAGTGCATGTGTGTCTCTCTCACATTGATGTGTCTCTCTCTTTCCATCCCCCCTCCCTTCCTCCCTTCCACTTTCACTGAAATGCCGGGAGCCGGTCCATCCTTGCTGTTTCAAGGGACCTGGCATATATGGCATACGGTTCTTAAATATGTTTGCTCACCTTCTTGGCGCTGTGTTTTAACCAAGGTCACCTCTCCGAGAAAGGTTGAATCCCCAGGTAGGGATTTTCCCCTGAAGTTAGGGAGGGAATAAAACCCCTCAACTAAGTGCCAGGCGGGTAATTAATCCCTTTAACTACGAACAATTATGCTTAAACTACATAATCTTTTCTCCCTGGAATGGAGATAAGAAACGCCCTAACCTTTGTAATAGAGATTGATAGGATTGAATCAACTGGTATAAATACAGTTGTAACAAGACAGAAACACACAGAACTCAGAACAAGACAGCAAGAGACAGAACTCAGACAGGGCTTGGAAGACAGGACCAAGAGAGACAGAGCCTAGGCACAGAACCTACACAGAACGTACTCTAGAGACAGAAGAACTTCGCTGGAGAGAGCATGCCGGAGGATCCTGGACAGGGACTGGCCTCGGAGCCTGGAGGCGGAGCCTGGTGAGAGAGCATGGCAGGGGATCCTGGACTGAACCTGACTGTGGAGATTGGCAGGAGAGCCTGACTAGAACCTGGTGACTGAACCTGGCTGGAGAACCTGTACAGAACCTGGCTGGAGATCCTAAGCAGAACCTCTCTGGAGATCGAGACCAGAACTTGGCTGGAGATCCTGGCTAGGCTGCTGATCAACTGAACGCTGTCTCCGTGTCATTCCTTCTTCGCCGACTCCGTCCACACCTTTGGGGACCCCTGGACCCGCTGGGGCTGGACCCCGGCACTGAAAAGCAAAGAAAAAAATATCCTCAGGTGAGGGTTAAAAAAAATTGTAAGATTCCTTGAAAAAAATTGTTATTATTTACTTTTTAAACCCTCATATTTGATTATTAACAAGATGTAAGCAGGACAGTGATATGGTCACTGGAGATAATCTAATTCCATAAAAATTTTCAATACATGTTTGATCTTTAATCATAAAGTGTTTATGTGCAGTGCACACGATTGGGGGACTTTATGTTTGGGTTGCTTTATCTCTTTTTAAACTCAAACCATAATAAACACACATTTATAATTAGAGCTGGAAAGGAAACTAGATTTATTTTTAATGAAGCCATTTCTCTATATATGAGCAAAACATGACCTTGGGATGAAATAAACTGCTGGAGAGGGCATATTTGAGATATAACTAGGAAGAGAAATGTGGTGTCCTAATATTTAGGGCACTGTTCTCATTGAACTTCTAGAGCATTGGTTCTCAACCTTGGCTGCACATTAGAATCACCTGGGAATCTTTTTAAAATCCTGATATCTGGGCCTCATCCTCTGGAAATTCTGTTTCTTTGTTACTAATGTTGTGGCCCCATCTCATAACAAAGAAACAGAATTTCCGGAGGATGAGGCCCAGAAATCAGGATTTTAAAAAGATTCCCAGGTGATTCTAATGCGCAGCCAAGGTTGAGAACCACTGTTCTAGAGGGTACACAAAATACCTCTGAATTTAATTCTAATAGCCAGAACATTTAAAATGAGTAAGCCATCTTCTATAAACCATATTGTAAACATCTAGAATTTCTTAAACTTATATAATACTATAGGACTCATTGCCCAAATGTAGCCACTTGAGTATAAGTTGGTAGTGTTATGACTTCTGGGATGAACTTACTGCAAATTGCAGGAAAAATAGACCAGAATAATGAACTGGTTGATTGAGATGTTAAGAGGGAGACTGTAATTACAGGTGATAGTAGCCCAGAGCTATGAAGCATCATGTCGTGAAGAAGAAGAGGAAAAATAAAGAAAGGCTTGACAAGCTATACTTAATAGTTAAGAGAAACTTGGATACATTTAATAGTTCAAGAATAGTCAAGAGGTTTCTTCGTTCATAACCCACTTTATGATTGTGATGTTAATATTATGCTGTAGACCTTACCTCATTAAAACCTTTATTCAGAAATATATGAGATGAATTGATAAAATTTAATATCCTCTTTTTAAAATATATATACATAAATATTTTATTGATTTCAGAGAGGTAGAGAGAAATAGAAACATCAATGATGAGAGAGAATCATTGATCAGCTGCCTCCTGCATGCCCCTAACTGGGTATGGAGTCCTCAATCCAGGCATGTGCCCTGACTGGGAATCGAACTGTGAATTCCTGGTTCACAGGTCAATGCTTAACCACTGAGCAACACTGCCCACGTTAATATCCTCTTTTTTGGAGAATACCACAACAATTTTCCAAAATTGTTAAAATAATTTATCTTGAAGCAATACACACACATTCTATACAATTAAGAAAATCTTTCCAACCATCCATTAACCAAAGAGTGAAAAGAACATAAAATGGTAGAACCTCTAATATAGGTTCAATATAGATTCCAATGTGAGCTAAGTAGATGTAGAAAAACAACTATGGATGTTGATTTTTATTAGAGTAAAATTTACACACAGCAAACTATCAGATCTTAAGTGTACTGTCTGAAAAATGTGTATCAAATGTTAGAGCATTTCTAACACCCATAATGCTCTCTTATTATTTTTCCCAGTCAACCCCTTCACCACAGAAGCAGCCACTGCCCTGATTTCTATCACCATAGGCTAGTTTTGCTTACTCTAGAAAGCATATAAATGGAACATACATTATTTATTATTTTGTAAAGAGTATTATTTACTCCAATTTCTTTGACTCAGAAAAATATTTTTGTGTGTATGCTATTGAATATATCAGTAGTCAGTTTGTTGCGTGTTGTTCCATTGTAGGAATATATCAAGATTTTTTAAATCTATTCTCCTATATATACGCATATGTGTTCGTTTTTGTTTTATGCTATTATGTATACAGCTGCTATGAACATTCTTACACAAGGATTGTATGAACCTATGTTTTAATGTTTATTGGATGACATCTAGGAATGGATTACATGGACAAATGATAAATTATATACACAAATCTTATGTATCCTAGAAAACAGAAATTGTGAAAATATACCTGACTTTTCTAAAACTTTAACTATGAATGATTGTTTATCTCATACTTTAGTATAGTGTCTTCACTCATATTGTTTCTTCCATCAGATATTAAATATATGTATTTAAATATTGGTATACTAGAGGCCCAGTGCATGAATTTGTGCATGGGTGGGGTCTGGCCAGCCCAGCCCCAATCAGGCAGATTGGGGTCAGGCCTGTTGGGAGGAGGAGACAGTGGGAGGTTGGCCAGCTGGCCTCACCCCCTGATCGGGCTGGTTTGCTGCCAGCAGTGGGAATCATAGCGACCCGGTCATTCTGGTCATTATGGCATTCCGGTCATTATGGCATTTTGGTCACTGACTTTTTATATATATAGCAATAGTCATCAATTTAACGTCATTTATCACATAGCTTATTTATTTATTTTTAAAATATATTTTTATTGATTTCAGAGCAGAAGGGAGAGGTAAAGAGAGATAGAAACATCACCAATGAGAGAATCATTGATTAACTGCCTCTATATGCCCCACACTGGGGATTGAGCCTGAAACCTAGGCATGTGCCCTGACCAGGAATCAAACAGTAATCTCCTGGTTTTTAGGTCAATGTTCAACCACTGAGCCATGCGGACCTGGCCACATAGCTTTTTTATTTTATTTATTTATTTTTTTAAATATATTTTATCGATTTTTCACAGAGAGGAAGGGAGAGAGATAGAGAGAGTTAGAAACATCAATGAGAAAGAAACATCTATCAGCTGCCTCTTGCACATCCCCCACCGGGGATGTGCCCGCAACCCAGGTACATGCCCTTGACCGGAATCGAACCTGGGACCGCTCAGTCCGCAGGCTGACGCTCTATCCACTGAGCCAAACCGGTTTCGGCCCACATAGCTTTTTTAAATAACCAAATTAACAAAAACTTGGGTGGCTTGCTCATTACATTCTGTCGATGATAACACAAAATAAAATGTGCTCCAATATTATTTGTAGTTAAATTTAATATCAAAATCCATATAGCCCAGGATTCTGAAACTATTAACAAGGAACAATTAAGCACACTAACTTACCAATACCCTACAAGAATCTGCCTCTCCCCATAATCTATTAGGCATTTATCATATATAAATGCAAACACCTCCAATTAGATTCTATAAGTTGCCCCACCAATGGCCTTTCTGTTACTCATTCCGAAGTCCTTCAGCATGCATTTTCTGTTGGGAACTGGGCTGTCTTCATTGAGCCCTCCTGGAGCCCTAGTATTTCTGTCTTCTCTACCTTGCTCATCTCTTCCCCTCCTGGGAGTAGCTTTCTGCCTCACTTCATTTAACCTTTCACCATTCTCCATTCAAAACTGCTCTGGTTGCTTTATTTGTGAGGCTGATTTTAGCTACTTGAAGAAGCCTCTTTAGAACCATAGTGGCTCCAATAAAATAATGTCACATCCATTGACAGTTATTTAAAACTCTTTCACACATTTTTATTCTTGTTTTGTTTGTTTGGCTCAACCTACCTATTGTAAGTCTCCAAACATACATTCATATAACCACTGAATATAGTGCTAATAGTAAATTCATATCACAGCTGATTGATGAATATCCTTCTTCATTAAAGTCATAGGTGTGCTGGCCTCTAGGTGAAGTAATGCTTGCCTCCAATTAAATTATTTCATATTTCAAAAGTTCTCTCAATTGTATCATTCTAGAATAAACTAGAAAAATGAAAATCCCTTTGTCTGCTGTCTCTATATTCATAGCTGTATTTTATTTTGTTGTTGTTATTGTTTTGCTTTTTTTAAAAAAAAATCTGGCCATGTTAGTCTTTGCCTTCATATACATAATTCTGAACTTTAAAGAATATATCCTTTAGTTGGTGAGACTTACTCTTATACCCTAGTTTTCATTATGATTGACATCCCATCCTATTCTGTACCTTTCTTCTAATAGTGTGACTCTCTTTTAGGTTGATGATAAAAACCAATGTTTGGTAGAAAGTATACCTGGTTAGAGATCAGGAAAGTTGGGTCTCATTTTTATTTGGCCACCAGTGTCACTTCTCAGATTTTTACTTTCTTCATCTATATCTACTAAAATTTTAGCACTTAATTTCTACTTTTCCCAATATTATAATTTTCTGACTAAAAACATGTGAATAATATGTAAAGACAGTTATAGCAAATGAAGTTATCTATGGAAAATTGAATATAGCATTTTCTTGTAGTTGATGATAGGCATACTGTAAATGGAGATATATTTTTCAACCATAAAACACCAATCCTAAACTTACTTTGGTTGAGTAACTTCTATTATATAGTGTCTAAAAGAAAAACTAAACATTTTTTTTTAAATTCTAAGTTACTTTAAGAATAGGATCTATTAATACGATAGTTATTATTATTGTTATTATTATACAAATAATTCTATAGATATGGGCTATGTGACAAATGACCTGTTGTTAAAGGCAGGTTAGCAAAGCTGTACTTGAGAATCTCCCATAAAAGTAAAGCTCAGGCCCTGACCGGTTTGACTCAGTGGATAGAGCGTCGGCCTGTGGACTGAAAGGTCCCAGGTTCGATTCCGGACAAGGGCATGTACCTTGGTTGCAGGCACATCCCCAGTGGGGGGTGTGTAAGAGGCAGCTGATCGATGTTTCTCTCTCATAGATGTTTCTAACTCTCTATCCCTCTCCCTTCCTCTCTGTAAAAATAAAACAATAAAATGTTTTTTTAAAAAAGTAAAGCTCAGTTTGTCTTAGTATTTTTTCATAAAATATAATGTTCAGAAAGTTTGGGACAATTGATCCTTCATCAAGGGAATAACTTGTGTCTACTGACACATTTATTTGTTCATATTTTTCTTTGGAATAATATGCAGCTATAGTTGTGTTAAAAATGAGATTCAGGGTTACAACCATATGATTTGCTTTAAATGGTTTTAGGTGAATTCACCCAATTGTCTACCTGGAATTCTGAGGATGTAAAAATTATAAGCAGTCATAAGCATGGTTGTTTATTTTCTCTTTTCATTGCCTGTGTCAACAGTCAAATTAATTGTTCACATAAATCAATGCAGAGGAAAAGGAAACTTTATACAGGTTGTTTGGTATAACTCAAACAAAACTCACAATTCATTAACAAAATTTCACTTTTTTGCTGGTAGTGGTTCTATCTCGCTTATATAATCAGGCAGTTATTCGCTCTTTTCCCATTATCAGTGGTAAAACTCTAGACTGTGGACATCACTCGTGTGCTCATTGTGGCAATAAATTATGCAGAAGGAAAATAAACCTGAAAACTTATGACCAGTTTGTTTTTTCTGGGTGCATTTTAAATTCTGGGTGTTCACTATGAATCTATTTGTTCTGGTCTCTTAGAATAACTCTTACTTTGCTGCATGCGGACATTAAAGAGAGCAAGGTCAGGAGACAAAAATGAGGATCTTTCAACCAATTACCAAATCCTGTGCTTGCACTGAGATGAACCCTCATCAAAAGGGGAAAAAAGAAAAAGAAAAGAAAAAAAAATCAACGAAGAAATTATGTATCTCATTAAAATGAATCTGGGTTAATTTACTGGAGTAGTAATCAAGGATTGCATGACCTTATAAGCTTTGCTATACCATTTATAATAAATCTGGGGAGTTAAAAATAGATGAGCTTTAGGACAGATAATATAATGGATGCCCTGAGAAAGTGCATCCTTGTAAGGGAAAGGTCTGCTATGCCATCGCTGATAATCTCTGCTTAAGGCTCAGGCCCAGTGGGCTAGCTTGTTCAGAAGGGACTTTGGTCATGTTGAAGAGTGGTATTGTCCATATTCGTTTTTTATACTGGCTTTAAATGTTGAAGAAGCAGAGAGGCCCAAGATCAGCATCCTCCGGCTCCTTCCCAGCAGTCACCTGTAGTTGGAACTGCATCCGTCTACTAGGTGTGGAAAGCAACACAGCTGTTATTATCCTTCAGATACTTGGTGTCTTTTCAGATATACATACCCTTGGTAGACTGGGCAGTTTTGCCAGTGTTCTTAAAGTGAACACAAATAGTTGAACCTCTTGATTTGCATGACTTTTAGGGATTTTGTTTTCCTAGCACTGAAACCCTGGGCTGGGGGACCTGGTGTGGAGCTGCTACCCCTTGCTCCTCAGAGGGACCTCTGCAGCCTAGATATCTCTCCCAGTTTTTTTGTTTGTTTGTTTTTTTCTTCTTTTATATATTTTTATTGATTTCAGAGAGAGATAGGGAGAGAGAGAGATAGAAGCATCAATGATGAGAATCAATCACCGACCAGCTGCCTTCTGCATGCCCCCCACTGGAAATTGAGCCCACAACTCCAGCATGCACCTCCAACCAGAATCGAACCCGGGACCTGCCAACCTGCAGGCCTACCTCCATCCCCTGAACTAAACCAGCCAGGGCCCTCCCAGTTTTTATCCACCTCACCAGGGTGTGGGGCCAGCTCATTCCTCATCTCCACCCCTCCTACCAGTCTTAAGGTGGCTTCTTTCATTTCTAGGTTGTAATGCTTCCATTCATCTCAATTTCAGGTGGTTCTGAATGCTGGTCGTTCTACAGTTTAGTGTTAATTTTGATGTGGTTGTGGCTCTTAATTCTCAATTGTGGTGTGGCATTTCTACTTCTAAGCATTTCCACTGAGTTTTAAATGTGCTTAATTTTACAATCCTATTTTGTTTTCTTCAAATCTGCCCTTATATACTTTCATCTGCCCTGCAGGTATTTTCAGGTTACTCTTTATTCCTTTAAACATAGTAAGCAAGGTCATTTCCTAATCTGTTTTAGACATTTCCTATATCTGAAGTCTGAGTCAGTATCTTTCTGCTCTCTGACTTTTTTTACTTCTTACTCATATCGCTCTGTTCTTTGAATAATGTGTTATTTTTAACTGCCTGCTGGACACCTTCTTTAATGAGTTTTGATGTCATTAATTTGTTTCCAGACCATTTAATTGTTTTTCAAAAGGAATTTATTTTGAATAATCTAGTTCAGTCTACTAGTCAGAGAAGTCTTATCTATGTTCTCTTTTGAAATGTACTTGTACATTTAAGCCAGGAAGGAAAAAGAAGTAATAAATGTAGAAATATTGTATTTTAGGGTATGATTTCATTTTAATTATTTTACAGAATGTTAAAACCAACTACATATCCACATATTGATGAAAACATACTATAAAACATTATGTAGCAACTGACTGAGATTTATAAGCATTCTTAATGATGTAGGGAATTATTCATGAGATAATATTTGGTTTTAAGTCATAGCATATAAAATTGTTTAAAGAGTATGGTCTAAATTTTGCATAATACATAGAGACATTGGCTTTGAGTGAGGGAGAAAGATATAGAATGTTGATTTTTCTCCAAATTGGGGAAATTTCCAAATTTTCCACTAAGATTATACATATTACTTAAAAAAGAGGAATTTCTAATAAATAGAATAAAACCAAATGAAACTATATATGTGCTTATTTCCTCTGGCTTCACATAGCAAGGGCTACAGTTTCCTTTCTAATGTTTGTCTAACAGTCACAATACAGAAGAAAGCAAATGAAAACAACAATAAAAACAGCGATTCAGAAACACACACACACAAATACACATAAAAAAAAAACAATTATGAAGTTCTATCTTCCCTTTGTTATCAGTCAGCATTATGCTAGGTCTCTTCAGCCGTAGCTTATTTTCCCTGCAGTCTTCTTGTACCTTGTGGTTTCCTATATTATTACTTCTACCCTTGGCGTCTTGGAGCCCAGCGTACTTTGCACTGCAACCTTTCCAATGCAAGCATCCAAGTACTGACTTCCTGTTTGTATCCTTCCTTTCCCTCCATGCAAACACTTTGAAGAATAAGAGCCCACATAAAAGTTTCCTGGGCCACAGAGCTGGCTCCTATCAAGTGTTAGCTTCCTCATTTCACTCTTGGGCAAATATATTGTCAGAATAACCTTTTTTTCTTTTTCTTTTTAGTTACCCATCCTTTATTCATAAAAAATCCATGAATAGGTTAAAAATGATCTCTTCAAATTTATTAAATCCAGTTCTCCTCAAAAATAAAATTCTAACTAAACCCTAAGGTTTTTGTTTGTTTGATTGTTTTTCTGTTATGGAACCCAGAGTGTCACTCAATCTAAGATTCTTATCATTTTACAGAGCCAACAGTTCTTACCCATTGGTTAGAATTAGGTCCAAAAAAGAATGCTTTTCATTGCTTTTGCCATTCACCAAGCAATGAGCCCTTCAGCAGCTATCAAGATAAAGAAACAAGACTGTCATTCTAAAATTTTTGGGACAGTGTATCCAAGATAGAATGTATTATTATTATTATTATTATTATTATTATTGCTATTATTTTATCCAGGAGTCCAATTTTATCATTGTTGTTCACCTTTATAAATGAAGTCAGCTTCCTTAAACTTCTCCTCTTCTCCTACTTCCCAAAGTGTTTCAACAATTAAATATAAAATCATGGGCTCCTGTGTAGGACAGCCTAATTTCAAAAACATGTTTATATACTATCAGGATCTCAGAGCTGGGATGATTTTTATTTTTCAAGAATATTTTAAATACCTCTCTGTACTTGTCTATATGTGCAACCAGACAGGATTATGCACAAATGTTGTCATTCACATAGTCTTTTCTCATTAATTTAATTGGCCTATAGTTATCTAGGCTCCCACAGGGGAACTAAATAGCGTAAAACCCTTCACCATTTGTATTTTAAGAGGAGGAAAAAATGCTTTATTTGGAATATTGCAACTTTTATTTGATGAAAGTTACTATTAACATATTTTCATAATCTTCTCAGCCTAGCAACAGCAGGAGTAAAAGGTGTGAGGGCCATGTAATATTCATGAAATTAAGACGACTTGAGATGAAAGGGAGTTCCATTAGAGAGACCAAGTGTGACAATATGACACATATTTGCATATTTTACACTTTAAATCTTTTCAGCACATCCAAGTTGATATATGGATGTAAACATGCATTGCCAGTTTTTAGCATATTATAAGCCCTCAAGACTTTGCATGCATTTTAATATGTTTCATTATTGCTGTAGATTTTAATTTCCAAACTGCACGGCTTTGATGGAAGGAAGCTGGAAGTCAAGGCATATGGTCTCTGCCCCAGGCAAGCACAGCCTTTTCCTTGAATATTTTGGGCAGAAACCAGGCTATTTGTTTGTGGGACAGTGAGGGAGAAATTTTTTTAAAAATGTGCTGCCCAAAAGCACGTTTTGTTTGATACACATACTAGTTAAGTGTTGACTTCACCATCCTGGCAGGCAAGCTGCAGCACTCCACTGTAGATGTGCCAAACCAGACAAGTTGTGCACAGCTTTTATAATCCCTTTTCCCTCCTCTCAGCCAGGCTCAGCCCCTACGCTGTGAAAGTGGCAATTATTGAAAGCAGTTTTTAAAAATGAGTTTAAAACTGTGTTTTCTTTTTAAAACAACTAAAAATATTTTTTGTTGTCCATTTTATTTTCTGGAGCACAAGGGTCCTGGTTAGTGGGGAAAAGTTCTTAGACTTACAAAGGCACACTTGGTCCAAGAACATGGCACCGAAATATTTTCCTTAAAGGAATGTTTTTCTTCTGTTTTACAAAACTATATATAGATTTAAATAGCTAAAGAAGTGGGATCTTAGTTTGCACATTTATTGCCTAAGGAAAGTTAAAATAAGTTAAAGGTAAGAAAAATAATATTTAATTAGTCTTTTAGTCCACTGTCTTGGTCTTTAATGAAGACAGATAACCTTTAAAGATAGTTTCTAATGATCATATAAAAATGTATTTTTATTGATATTAAACCATCATGATTCACCCATTAGCTTCTCTCAAGTGTTCAATAGCATTTTATTTTAATTTTCGGTGATACATGAAGCCACTGACTTCAAGAAGTACTCCAATTATGTATTTTCTTATAAATAGTGAAAGTATATATCAATTATCAATACCCAGAAACATATTGGATAGTCTGCACATACAAAATGCTCCAAGAAACACAAAAACACACTATAGCTTTTGAGAAGAAATCAAAAGCTGCATTGCTATTATAAAAGAATATTTAAACAAATAAGGAAAAGGTAATGCTTAGATTTTTAAAACTTGTTTTACCTTCTTAATAACACAGACATTCATTTGCAAATGAAACAAATAAACAAGAAAAAATAGTTATTTGTTTCCTCTAGTAATTATTTACTTTCTAAAGTTCTCTCTCTCTCTCTCTCTCTCTCTCTCTATATATATATATATATATATATATATATATATATATATATAATAAAATAGAAACATACAAATTGACCATACTCCCGAACGCTTCCCATTGGCTAATCACGGTGATATGCAAATTAACTGCCAACCAAGATGGCGGCCAGCAGCCAGGCAGCTGAAGTGAATAGGAGGCTTGCTTGCTCCTGTGATGGAGGAAGCCAAGGTTCCCCGCCTGCCGCTGCTGGCCTCTGAGCTGCAGTCTAAGAAACAATGTTTCAATTATAGAAGCTAAATAAGCTCCAGATACCTGCTTTCAGCCAGCCAGCCTCAGAGCTTAGAGCAGCAGTGATGGCAACAGTGTTTCAATTATAGAAGCTAAACAAAGCCCAGATACCTGCTTTCAGCAGCCAAGGCCCCAAGCTGGAGCCGGCCTCAGAGCTAAATCCGGCTCTCAGTTCCAGTGACAACCATAGAAAGTAAATAAATCCCAGAATAAAAAAAAAGAAAGAAAAAAAGGAGAGGCTGGGAGCTTCAGTCACCCGCCAGCCTGAAAATGGCCCTCAGCCCCTCACCCAGGCTGGACAGGCACCCCAGTGGGGTCCCCCACCCTGAAGGGGGTGTGGTCAGCCTAAAAACAGCCATCATCCCCTCATCCAGGCTGGCCAGGCACCCCAGTGGGGACCCCCCAACCCTGATCCGGGATACCCTTCAGGTCAAACCAGCCGGCCCACATCCGTGCACCAGGCCTCTATCCTATATTATAAAAGGGTAATATGCAAACTGACCCTAACAGCAGAAGGACTGGGAATGACTGGTCACTATGACACACACTGACCACCAGGGGGCAGAAGCTCAATGCAGGACTGCCCTCTGGTACTCAGGGTGCTCTCACATGGGAGGAGCTCTGCTCAGCCACAAGCCAGGCTGATGGTTGCTGGTACAGCAGTGGTGGTGGGAGCCTCTCCTGCCTCCTCAGCAGCGCTAAGGATGTCCGATAGCAGTTTAGGCTTGCTCCCCGCTGGCAAGTGGACATCCCCCGAGGGCTGCCGGGCTGCCAGAGGGATGTCTGATTGCCATTTTAGGCCCAATCCCCTGGGAAGCGGGCCTAAGCCAGCAAGTGATCATCCCCTGAGGGGTCCCAGACTATGAGAGGGCACAGGCCGGGCTGAGGGACCCCCCCTTCCGGCCCCCCGAGTGCACAAATTTTTGTGCACCGGGCCTCTAGTATATATATAAAGCCAGTCACCGGAATGCCATAATGACCAGAATGACCCATCTCTATGATGCCCATTGCGGCCAGCCAACCTGCCCGATGGGGGGTGGGGCTGGCTGGCCAATCTCCCATGGCCCCTCCCACAGCTATTGACTCCAGATCGGCCCTCCCCACCTCATTCAGGAGTGGGGCCGGCTGGCCCTATCTCCAAATGTCCCCCTCACCCCATTCGGGGCGGACTGGCCAGCCAACCTCCTGCCATCTCCTCCTCCTGACAGGCCCAGCCCCGATCTACCCTGATTGGGGCTGGGCCGGCCGGACCCCACCCGTGCACAAATTCATGCACTGGGCCTCTAGTATAATTATAAAATAACCAGAATAATGTTTCCAAGAACTACCTGTGCGTAAGTACTGTAATCCAATCAGAAACATTTGAAGCTCTCATTTTATTCCCAAGCCAATGTAGTTTACCAAGAAGGTTCCTAGCACTCAGAACATTAAGAGTATATATGGTGGTTTCTTGTCATATTCAGTGAATAATATGGTATTGTCTGATAGTACATAGGCCTGTCCATGCTGATTTGGACAATGCAGGCCTGTAGTCAATGCTCTGATTCTCTTATTTGTACCATTTTTCAGGTCTTCAAAGTTGAGCTTTCTTATAAATGCAACCACAGATCCATGGTCCTATTTTCTGAGCCCATGTTGACAGAGATGGGAAGTTTATCCTTTGGAATTTGTGACATTTCCAATTCTTCACCTACTGACGGCCCACGGTAATCATGAAACCAATATTTACAATACCTGATAGAATAAGGATGAGCTTTAGATTCAGTAAGAGTATCCTACTGAAATATATGGAAAGCCATTCTACTAAGTCACATTTAATTTTTACACCCTCCTCTTCTCTTTTATCCTGACTAGTAACAACAACAACAACAAAATAGGTTTGATCTTAGTCTATGACCTTAGATGTCAATCAACTTGTATTGCATTATCTCCCTATTTAGTTACGGCTAGATCTATCCTAAGGAACTCAATTTCTCTCCTCAAGGCCTGGCATTGGCTCGGAACTTCAACAAATGAATTGTTCTTCCACAATAAGATGGGATTCTGACCCATTACAATATGTTTTCTGTTAGGGATTCTGCTCTGACCACCACTGAGTTTCTTATGCTTATGATCTGTGCCTGAGCTTGCTACTTTCTTGGAACTTTGGCTTGGGAAAACCCAACATCTTTGTCAACGCCAATGTCTTTCATGAACTCTGTCTCCCTTACTCGCTTGGGTCCTAGCCTTCTCCTCCTCTCCACAGAGCCTCCCATTTCTCAGTGTCTTATCCCAGAGCATACAATGTCTTGATTCATCTCTATGTGGCCCCAAATGTGACTCTGATTTGAGAGCTAAACAGTCTTTGCATGTGTGTCTGCTGTCATCAACACTATTGTGTGCTGTATGAATCACATTTGTCATAAATGAATAGAGAACATTTGTTGGTTTGTCATTTTTGAATATTTGATCAAATGAGTTAACTCACTTACTAATTCACAGACCATCAAGTTCTTCTGAATGCCTCCCAGTCCTTCAGGTGAATTAGACAGTGACACAAATGGTAACATTTCCCTCATTTGTGTTCTGTGGTTCTTTTGTGGTATAACATCTTGTCTGCATGATTATTTATTTCTGCTTTGAATCCTACATGACATTTAATCAAAAACCACAATCAGAAAACTAATTTAACAAGGGTACATAACTCACGCTGAACCTTTTTACCTTAGAATGGAAACTGTGAATGCAAAATAATAAAAGAAGTAGTATTTGTCATGAAAATAATAGGTACTTTCATTGAATGTTTACTATGAGACAAGCACTTTACCTGAATTACATGACTTCTTCCTCATGACAGCTTTATGAGATAGATTCAATTACCTTTATCCCCATTTTTTAGAGGAGAAAACTGAGGTTTAGGGAGGTTAGATAACATAATATTATACAGCTCAGACAGAAAGCATATTTCTTTAGACTAAGCCATCAGCTACCCAGCTTATGAGCTTATGCTTTGTGGGAACCAGCCTGCCAATGAAAGAATTTTTAAAAGTTCTCTTCCAATTCAAGAATTGTAGAAAGAGGATTTCTTGCTGCTTTATTAACTGAATAGGAGAAAGAATAGAGCTTTAGTGTCCTTCATACAAGCTTTTCTCCTCTCCCTGACAAGCTCTAGATGTGAGGTCAAATGTTTAAATATTTCATATACTGTATACTAACTCATCAAGTATAAATTTCTTTCCTGTTATCAAGGTCCTCTATATTCTATGTACCCCATCACCCCCCAAAAATTCTAGGTCAATTTTCCAGTTTCCCAGAATTTCCACCATCCACCTACTGCTTCTGTCAAGCAGGTGTTTTCTCCATGATCATGCTGGTATCACTTTTCTATAGCTTTTCCTAATGTGATTTCCTGGAATGGAATGTTATCTGTGACTTTCTCAAATCCTACCCAACCTTAATCCTTTCCTGCTGGTTTATAGATCAGTCACCCTTCTCTCACAGAATTTTACCTTTACCTTTACCCAGTCTCATGTTTATTCACTCAACTATTAATTATTGACCATTTACTTAATGCCAGGGATTGGTCCAACTTCAGATGGGAAGATAGCAAAAAAATCAAACTGAGCCCTACTCTACTGAAGGACAGAGAGGAGGACGAAGACTAAAACAAGTAATTAAAATAAACTGATGGTTATTATGACTGAGTTCAAAACACAATAGAGGTACAAGATAATGGAGCCAGGCTTTCCAAATATCAAGATAAAAATTAAACTATGACCAGGGGTGAGAGCAAAGGAAAAGCTGAAAGGGAGTCAGTGAATCCAGATTGTACATCCTTTTTTTTATTTTTCTGGCATTTGATGAAAATTCTTGTGATTCAAGCTGAGGCCAGAGCAGTAAGTGCCATAAAGCTACCGCAAGGAGCCCAGGCTTTGTCTTAAGGCCCATCCTCTGTCTTGGGATGGTTTTAAACAGTTTACGTTAAACATACATGAGAAAAAGGGTGTAGAAGATGGGGTTGTGTGTGAACTTGAGGATGTTGCTATATTTGGCATTTAGAAAGACCACTCTGGCTCACTATGGAGAATGCATTGGCAAAGGGTGGCTGGAAGTCAGGGAACAAGTTATCAAATTTGATGTATTCCAGGTATGAATAGATAGTGGCTGAGACAGGCTGATGACAACAGGAACCAGAGATAAGTGGATGCCTTCCCCAAATATTTAGGAGTAGGAACCATAGAACTTAGCAATTGATCAGATATGAGAGATCAGAAAAAGGGAGACACTGAGGATTCCTTCCAGGTGACTCACTATGAAACCTGAGTGAATGAATGCAAGAGAATAAGTAAGGGAGTAAAAACAATAAGTACAAATAGTACTGAAATATCTATGATTATGTCTTATTCCTTACTGTCAGGTGTACAGTGGAACCATGCCTTTTCCCTCCAAGTGCATTGTAAAATCCTAAGTCTAGAAACTGTCTAGTTTTATTTTTGCTGCATCTACCAAATAGCTGAGCATTAAACTAAAAACTCAATAATGAATCAATAAGTACTATTCAATAGTTTGCTTGATTAGTGCTGAGAGGTAAGATATTGGATTCTGACTGAGAGACATCATTATGGGATGTATTTTCCCCAATTATAAAATAAGAATTGAATTTTACATGTGCATGCTCTCAGTATGGAATTTCCAACATCTGCTTTTTATAAGACATGCAGTTATATAGTGAAGGTAGATAGGGGGGAATCTGTTTTCATGACCTGGGAAGATAAAGGTCTATTAAAAATATTCCTGTGAAATTGGGGGTGGTTAAAAAGAAAATAACAAGGCTGGCCAAGCTTCTTTTTGTGTGCAAATTCAGTCAGGCATTGCCCTTCCTGTCCCTTGGGTTTGTACTTTTCCTCTCTCCATGACTATCTATCACTGCTTGTAAAACTCCTCTGCTAAAAGATCTTAAAGTTCACAGGAAAGCAATGCAATTATTCTGAGTCATTCCTTCTTACCTTTTAACCTAATCTTCAGAGGTGCCGGGACTGAAGAAGCACGACTCCTGCCCAAAATGAGCCTAATCTTGTCTCTGAAAATAGCACTTCCTTGCCAAGAAGAACTTTCTCCTTTTGAATGGCTGCAGCAATGAGAAAAAGGAGCCAGGCTTCATTAATGGCCCCAGGCACCGGTGGGCACTAAGTCCTCTCTACAGAAAATAGCACTGTCTACTCACCAAAGCTTTCTCCCCCACCCTCTCCCTTTTTATCCTTACAATGGCTGTTGGCAGAAAGCTTTGAAACAGCTCATTACTGGTTTCTAATTCAACAAGCTAAAAGGGTGAAGTGGAGGGCAATGCAGATTCAGATTTAACTACACGTTTTTGGAGTACCTACTACGTGACAGGCTCTGGGTTAGGTGTTGCCATGACAACCCTCTGCATTGAGGGATATGAACCTGGTTTGGTAACTGAAAAAGGCCAGTTCAGATACCATAAGAAAAATCATCAAAGCTGGGGGATTTGAACCCAGTTCTTCAGATTGCAAATGCATTAATTACTTCACTACCTCTAACATCTGACTGCCAGTAAAAAACTTACCCACTGCAACCTACCCAAAATGAAGAAAATGAAGTTGTTAGACATAAATGGCAAGGTTTTCTATTTGTCAGCGTCCAGGCAGCCCTGTGCATTCATCCAGCACTGCTCAGGAGTATAAAGAAGGTATTGTGGTCCTTCTGCTATTGGCTAATACCCCTCCACCTGGCTCTGCCTGCATCCATTGCCTCCTGCCTTCTTGTCTGAACTCACTGTCTCTATCTTCTCTCTCACTTGCAATCCCTGATTCTGTACAGGTTCCACCCATCAGCATTAAAGTTTGCTCAAGTCTCTCTCAACTTAAGAACAACAACAAAAACAACATAAAATCAAACAGAAAAAGAGCCTCTAATATGCTACATCTCATTGGAACACCTTAGTTTATTCCCATACTTCTTCATAGGCAATAATCTACCTTATTCCATTAGAAAATATAAATAAATTATTATGGCTCAACTGTTTGGCATATAATGAATACACAATACGTTTGACCTTTTTCTCTTCACAGATTTTACAATATATTGCATCTCAGTCTATGTATATTGGATCCACTCTCAAGAATCAGCACGATTCAACCAATTTCATATCACTTTCTTCTCTTGTCTCTTATGATACCCCACTAGATTCATTCTTCACTCTTTTTGTGGCTGTTCTTTCTCAGATTTCATTTATTATTAAATTAGAGGCCTGGTGCATGGATTCATGCACTGGCAGGGCCTCTCGGCCTGGCCTGCACCCTCTTGCAATCCGGGACCCCTCAGGGGATATCAGAGGGCTGGTTTTGGCCCAATCCCCACAGGCCAGGCCGAGGACCCCACCAGTGCAGGAATCCATGCACTGGGCCTCTAGTATGCATATAAGATCTTTGTTCATCTCTTTCCGCCCTCCCCCCCTTCCCTCTGAGATTCATCAGTTTTTCCATGTTTCTATGCCTGCAGTTTCCACTCCTATGTTGAACATCTACACCCTGGTGGTCAGGGCATGTCATAGCTACTGACCAGTCAGCTGGTCAGCCGATTATATATATATACTGTTGGCCTGGTGCATGAAATTCGTGCATGGGGAAGGGGGTTCCCTAAGCCCAGCCTGCACCCTCTCCAATCTGGGACCCCTGGGGGATGTCCAACTTCTGGTTTAGGCCCGATCCCTGTGGGATTGCCCCTAACTGCCTCTGACTGCCTGTCTGATCACCCCAACTGCCCTCCCCTGCTGGCCTGATCTCACCCCTAACTATTCTCCCCTGTGGGATCGGGCTTAACTGGCAGTCAGAAATCCCTCTCTCAATCTGAAACTGCTGGTTCCTAATTGCTCAACTTCCAGCCTGCCTGATTACCTTTGCCTGCCTGCCTGATCTCCCCTCACCCCTCTTCCTGTCTGCCTGATCACCCCTATCTGCCCTCCCCTGCTGGCCTGATCTTGCCCTCAATGGCCCTCCCCTGCCAGCCTGATCATCCCTAACTACCTCTGCCTCAGCCCCCACCACCATGGTTTTGTCCAGAAGATGGCCAGTTGACCCATCTAATTAGCATATTACCCTTTTATAAGTATAGACAGATTATATAGGATAGGATTGCTTAAATGGTGGTGCAGGGGGGGGGGGGAGACTTTTTCAGCAGGAGGAGATGCTCTTGGCAGACAAAAATACATAATCCCTATATCTGAACTGATAGCCAGCCATATGCACTATACTGCCAAGCCAGTCATTAAAAAATGGAACCATTTTCTTACACCTTATACCAAAGAGCTGTTGCCTTTAAAACCCCTCCTCAGCCCCCACCTTAGGTTCTGCATTTGCAGTTCACCCAGATAGGGTTCTGATTGGTCAGTTTCTATGCCAGTCAGTGTCAAAAACTCTCCCTCCTAGGCGGTCATTGGCTCCTCGCAGTTCACCCAGATTTGGTTCTGATTGGTCGGTTTCTATGCCAGTCAGTGTGTCCAGGCCTATCTCTGGGCCTGATCAGAGAGGCAGGGCTGATCAGCAGCCGCCCCAGGCTGCTGGCGAGCAGGCTAAACTGCTGACCTCTTGGAGAGAGAGAGGCGCAGCTGCTGGCGAGGCCCGAAGAGAGAGAGAGAGGTAAAGGCTGATCAGCAGCTGCCAAGGAGGCTGTGGATCAGACCCTGCTTCTCTCTATGGGCCTTGCCAGCAGCCACAGCATAAGCTGATCAGCCCCACCTCTCTCTCTCTCTCTGAGAGGTCAGCAGTTCAGCCTGCTCGCCAGTCCCCACCCACCGAGCCTGCTGTGCGCACAGCCTGGCGTCCAGTCACCCCTTTGGTCGTTTTGGTCATTATGGACCCTGGCTCTTTATAGATAGATAGATAGATAGATAGATAGATAGATAGATAGATAGATAGATAGATAGAAAGTATCTTTGGTATTCTGCCTTACACCCTCTTCTTTTTTTATTTTTTTTTAAATTTTTATTGATTAAGTTATTACATATGTGTCCTTATCCCCACATTACCCCCCACCCCCTCGCTCATGCCCTCACCCTCTTGTTATCTATGTCCATTGGTTAGGCCTATATGCTAGCATATAAGTCCTTTGGTTGATCTCTCCCCCTTACCCTCACCCTCCCCTACCTTCCCTCTGGGGTTTGATGGTCTGATTGACACATCTCTGTCTCTAGATCTGTTTTTGTTCATCAGTTTATGTTGTTCATTATATTCCACAAATGAGTGAGATCATGTGATATTTATCTTTCTCTGACTGGCTTATTTCACTTTACACCCTCTTCTTGACTCACTCTTTACTCTTCATTCTTCCTGTCATCTATTCCTGTGGTTAAAATTTGACACTGACTCTCATTTTACTTTTTTACTCCAGAATATGCCTATTCAATTTCATACTCTAAATATCTATTTTGATAACTCAGAATCACTTCAAACTCAGTAGTCTATTTTATGAAATCACCCAGGACAGGAGAAGGGTAAGTGACGGTTTCAGAAAAGAGTGACTGTTGCCATATTATAGATTAGTGGCAATAGGACTGGAGACAAATGTGCAGATTCTAAAGATCTTTAGCAAGCAGAAGGGCAAGGATTTGATGTCTGACTGTATATAAGATTGGAGGCAAGCCCTAGCTGGTGTGGCTTAGTTGGTTAAGCATCATCCCATGCAATGAAAGGTTGCCAGTCAATTCCTAGTCAGGGCACATATTCAGGTTGTGGGTTCAATCCCTGGTCAGTGTGTTTATGAGAGGCAACTGATCAACGTTTATCTATCACATCAATGTTTCTCTCTCTTTCTCCCTCCCCCCACCACTCCACAAAATCCAATGAAAACATATTTTTAAAAAAGACGGCAGGCAAGAATCTAAAATTAGTAAAGTCCGTATGCTATCTTTGAGTTTGAATAAGAATAAATGATAAACCCAGTTACTGATGAAGCTAGAGAGGTAGTCATGAGACAGGTAGTGAAGGCCTTTATGTTGGGACTTGATTCTAGCCACAATGGGGAGCTACTGGAGAGTTTGAGATAAGGAAAATATATAATCACATATGTCTTCTTGGGAGCTTACTCTATCTGCTTTGTGGGACAAACTGTACAGCTGGGTAAACAAAAGAGACACATAGGAAAAAATAACTAGAAGCATTGATGATTAAGTTGTATCAACATGATTAATGCAAGTAATAAATGTGGATGAAGATAAGAGGGGGGAAATTCTTACAGATTGCTTAGGAAGGCTTCATAGAGAAATAAAAAAATATTGAATTAACACTTGGATGATGTATTAGATCTGAATAGGAAAAAAAGTAGAACTTTTTGGGCAGACAGAATTGATCTGGATATGTGTTACATGCAAAGCTTAAACCCACCAGGATTTTTTGGTGGGACAGTGCACTGACTACCATGGCAGGCTTATGTGGTGGAACAGCATGAGAAAAAGCAAAGATGCCAGTACTTGAAAATGTCACTGAACTCAGGACTGCACAGATTCTCTTTTAGGCAATTGGAAACCATTTCAGGGTTCTGACCTGGGAACTTAGAAGAGAAATCTGTTCTTTAGGACAGTAAACACGGTACAAGGAAAGCCTGTAGTTAAAGCTATAGGTTAGAGATGGAGAAACAAGTCTTGAGGGTGTTTATGGGGTCTGAGGTCATGAGGTATTAAACTAAGTTAGCTTCAAAGAAAATGGAATGAAATTGTTGGAAATGAGAGTATCAGGAATAAGGAACATCAGGACTTTCAGAACATGAGGCAAACATTATATGCGTCACCATAGTTATCTAATATCCCGGCAGTGTATGAGTAGGGGATAAATTTGGCTCTGGCAGAATACAGCTCAGAGTCTCTCTTTATGGGGAGAGCTTACATTCTGCCAAGGGAACTGGGGAGTGTTTTCTATTTGCAGTTTTTCTCTAGTCTCTATCTTAGTTCTACACTGCGTGAAAACTTGGGAGAAACTAAAGATGACTGCAAAGTTGGAAGTGAAACCATGAGTCCTGTGCAATATCTGTTGAGTCTGGTATAGGAAATGCTACCGAGGATTATATGCATTATGATTGGAGAAATGTGGAAGAGGTGGGGAAGACAATGGGTAAAACAGAGTATGATACATATGTAAGGAGAATTTAATATCCTCTGCTAAGCCAGCCAAAATTAATCTCAGGGCACCACATTACTTGATAAAATAAGTCAAAGAGCTGTTACTACAAACAATATTAGCTGATGCTTCTGAAGATGTTGTGCTGTTTGCTACATACCTTTAAAACAAATGGTAGAGAGTGTTGGATCATCCATTGCAAGATAGAAACTCACATCTTAGATATTTCTCACTGAAGGAATGAGCCAAGAAATAGCATAGGCAACAGGAGCCAAAGTCAAAAGAAGAATAACAATGACTAGGAAGAATAAAAAAAGAGTAGGAGTAGCCCTAACTAGTTTGACCCAGTGGATAGAGCATTGGCCTGCAGATTGAAGAGTTCCAGGTGTGATTCCTGTCAAGGGCACATGCCTGGGTTGTGGGCTCAATCCCCAGTTGGGGGTGTGCAGAAGGCAGCCAGTCAATGATTCTCTCTCATCATTGATGTTTCTATCTCTCTCTCCCTTTCTCTCTGAAATCAATAAAACTATATTTTTTAAAAAGTAGGAGTATTTGGACTCACCATTTTGGGTACTAGTTTAATAAATCCAGGGTAAAAAACAAATAGGTTATTTCTTTCATTTCCTTTAAGATGTTTGTTTAATTTTGCATAATTGTGTTTTATTAGTGGTGATATTAATGGGTATTGTAGTTCTGAATGCAGGTTTATTCAAGACTCTAGTGAGGTTCAGCAAATACTCGAAGTTTTAGAAAATTGCAGGTTATGCAAAGAATGTATAACTCTCCTCTGTGGTATGAGCCTTTAAATGAAAATGTATGGCAAAAATATCAATACATAGACCAAATTTAAATATATATATTCAATATTTATAATATATTTTATATATACATACATATAAAATATTTTCTTTCTTTCTTATCAAAATTCAAACTCACCACCATGCCACTCCCAAATACCCAGTGACTCTGATGACACCACTGAAAATGTACTCAAGAGGCTGCCCCCTTTAAGCCAATAATGCCATCTTCCTCAAACACTATTAAAGTGAAAACAATCCTAAAAGAGCGATAATGGGATTTCCTGAACACCTTGTAAGTTGAATAGCCTTTTCCCTCTAACAAAGGCTGGAGGAAGCAAAGGAATCTGAGAATTCAGACAAATAGTACAAGTAGGATAAATAGCATAGAAAGAGAAACTGGTAGGACAGTGGAAATGAAATGCACACTTTTGTCCAGGACCAGTTCCAGTGTTCTTTCTCTTAAAAATTTTTAAGAAATCTCATCCAACAAATGGTACTAAAACAACTGGATTCCCTCATACAAAATAAAATAATAAACAAACAAACAAACAAACAAATAAATAAATCTAGTCTCATACCATACACTGCTCACAAAAATTTACTTAAAATGGATCACAGATCTAAGTATAAAATGTAAAATTATAAATCTTCTAGAATATAACATAGGAAGAAATCTAGACGACTTTGGGTATGGAGATGACTTTTAGGTACAAAGCCAAAGGTGCCATCTATGAAAGAAAAAATTGAAAAGCTACACTTTGTAGAATTAAAAGGTTCTGTTCTGCAAAAGACACTCTCAAGAGAATAAGACAAGTCACAGACTGGAGAACAATTTTGCATAAAGCACATACAAAATACAGGACTGGTATCCAAATATACAAAGAAGATCAATAATAAGGAAACAAATGATCAATTGAAAAATAAGCCAAATACCTTAGTAGATTTCTTATGAAAGAGCATCTACAGATGGAGAATGGGCTCATAAAAAGATGCTCTATAAAATATGTCATCAGAGAAATGCAAATTAAAACAACAATAGGATTCCTCTTAGCACCTATTAAAATAGCCAAAATCTAGAACACTGACAGCACCAAATGCTGGTGAGGATGTGCAGCAACAGGAACTCCATTCATTGCTGTTGGGAATGCAAAGTGGTACAAATTTGGAAGACAATTTAATTTTTTTTTTTTTTTTTTTTTTTTTTTTTACAAAACTAAGCATACTCTTTTCAAATTTCCCAAAAGATGGAAGCAACAAAGATGCCCTTCAAACAGGGAAGGGATAGATAAACTGTGGTACATCCAGAATGGAATATTATTCAACATTAAATATGAGTGAGCTATCAATTCATTAAAAGACATGGAGGAAACTTAAGTGTATCTTACTAAGTGAAAAAAAAAGCCAGCCTAGAAAGGCTACATACTGTAAGATCCCAACTATGTGACATTCTGGAAAAGGCAAAACTATGGAGACAATGAAAGGATCAGTGTGGCCAGAGATTATGGGAGTGGAAGGGATGAATGGGCAGAGCACAGAAGATATTTAGGGCAGTGAAACTGTTCTGCATGGTATTACAGTGGTGGGTACATGCCATTTCACATTTGTCAAGAATACCATAGAATGTCTAACATCAACAGTGAACCCTAATGTACACTCTGTAGGTTCATCAATTGTAGCTACTGTGCCACTCTGGTGTCTGATGTTAGTAATTGGGAGTTTAAGTCTATGTATATGGACTATCTCTGTAACTTTCTCTGTTTCTCTGTGAATTTAAAACTGCTCTAAGAAAATAAATCTTAAAAAAATACAAAGTAGCCATGTATTCTTTTTCCCATTACTATTTTTTTTCCTAAGCTTTATGAGCGGTTCTAAGAGTTAAGAAATGAAGCATTTCCATTTCTTTTTCCTAGGGGCAGCAAGTGATTCAGTGACACTTGGAGACACCCACACTCCATACCACCCCAAATAGCTTTATTTACAATGAGATGGTTTGACTCTTAAGAAAATATCCTTAATATGTGGAAGGAGAGGAGCCAGGTATCCATGTATGGGAAATATTTCCTTAGCACTCTGACAAGGGGCCTGGGAAGTGCTCTTCCCAATAAAAGAGTTCTCATAAAGTAAAAATGATATATGCTTTTATATATTCTCCCCTACTTCCTATCATTACTTCCTTTAGGGGCCAAAACACAGTGTTCCCACTCTCCTCTCTCCAGAAGTTGTTAAATAAACTCCAGGCCAGAAAAACCTTTTTTGCACAAATCCACCTGTGCTGACAGGGAGGCAAGGATACACATTCAGGAGGCCCCAGCCTCCTCAGACACATGAACACCAAAGTCAGACCAGTGTGGTTTGAGGGGGCAAGTGGGACAGTGGCATGGGCAGTTCAGAGGCTGACCTGAAATATCTGCTCTGCCACTGATTACTCAAATGAACTCAGCAGATCTTCCAAAACTTCTGTTTGTATCTGGGGAGTTAGAAAAACAGGGGCAGGGAAGAATTGGATTTGATGATCGCTTCTAGCTCTAACATTCTGTGATCTTTCTGTCTCTTTTTAGGCTTTTTGAGATAATCCCATTGATGTTTAGGCCTATGGGGGTTTGAGGGATTAATCAGTATCCCTTTCATTCTGGAACCATTCCAGCTAAGCACAGAGAAAGGAAGCGAACAGTTCCAATCTGCTTGTGTAAATCTATAACACAGATACCTACATGCTTGTAGGCATAAATATTAGGTATAACTAGCCAGCAACTCATATATGAAAGAAAATACTAAAGCCTTAGAGATTTGAATTGAATGATATTCATCTTTTTTTCTTTTGTGCTGATAAAACTGTTCTTTTCCTTAACAAAATCATGATCCATTCCTTTTTTAAAAGATTTTCTGGTATTCAAATGTATTAATAGTAATTATTAGATACATAGTGCACATCATGTCTTATATATTATCTCATTTACTTTTCATAAGGGCTCCATAAGGAAAACAATGTAAGGTATTATTTTCTATATTTAGCAAAGAAGAAACTGAACAACAGATAAGTGACTTAGCAGTACTCATGCAACTAATAGGAGGAGGAACTGTAATTTGAAGCCAGCATTTTTTGATGTATGATTTCTTACCTGTACTAATATGTCACACTAGAGGCTCAGTGCATGAATTCATGCATGGGGTGGGGAAGGGAAGGTCCCTCAGACTGGCCTGTGCCCTCTTGCAATCTGGGACCACTCGTGGGATGTCCAGCTGCCAGGGATCCCGCCTAACCCGGGAGTCAGACATAGGGATTGGGCCTAAACTGGCAGTCAGACACCCCCTCACAATCCAGACCACAAGCTCCTAATCGCTTACCTGCAGTTATATATATATATATATATATATATATATATATATATATATATATATATATATATATATATATATAGAGAGAGAGAGAGAGAGAGAGAGAGAGAGAGAGAGAGAGAGGAGGTTATCCTATGGAATTAGCTCATGCAATTATGGAGGCTGATAAGCCCCACTACCTCCAGGATGAGTTGGCAAGGTGGAGACCCAAGAGAAACGACTGTGTAGCATCAGTTTAAGATCTAAGGAGCCAGAGCGCCAATGGTGTAGTTTCACTTGAAACCCATGAAGAGCCGATGTTTAGTCCAAGTCCAAAGGAAAGAAAATAGATGTTATACCAGTTTGAAGGGTCAAGCAAGAAGAATATTTCATTTAGTGGAGAGTCAGCCTTTTTCTTCTACACACCTTCAACTGATTGAATGAGACCCACCTACATAAGAGAGAGCAATCTTCATTGCTGGGGTTATTGACTTAAATATCAATTTCATCTAAAACACCTTCATAGTAATACCCATAATAATGTTTGACCAAATACCAGGGAACCCCATGGCCTGATCAAGTTGACACGTAAAATTAACTATGACAATATACTGAGTGAAGGAAACTTATTGTGGATTGTCTGTGCTATAACATGTAAGGAGGAAAATTTTAGATGTTTAAGTTATTCCATCAATGGAGAACACTCTAGAAAGTCCCAAGAGACCAGGTAAGCCTCCACACAGCTACCCTACCTTCTTTCTCATAGTCACTATTATGAGCTGGAATTTTTAGAAGTTAACTTGTTCATTAGAACAGAAAAGAAAAGAAAATGGTAAGAGTGACTTAAAACAACTTATGCCTACAGTAGCTTCAAAGGATCTTTTTCAAAAGCATATTTTAAAAGTCCTGAGGGAAAGAATGCCAGTCTTTCTAGTTCTTATATACAAAAGAGTAAAAATTTAGGTGGGTACTTTTCAGAATATAGTTCTACTATTATTAAATTAAAATAATCTATAAAATTTCTGGGCTCTCACCCTGGATTCAGATAATCTGAAAATTCCCTAAAATATATACAGAAATTTTATGTAAAAGGATTATTTTTAGGAGTAAGTTTATTACTTTAGTTGTATTTTCTAAAGAATCTATGTCCCTGTCAAAAAATATATTTAAAGTTTTCCATCCAATTGAGGAATAGATATAAGGCATGGAGTTTGAACAGGGGGTAGAAAGGTATTGATAGTAATTCTCATATGGCACAATCTGAAGAAAATTTTTAAAAACAGGCTAACTTTAAAGGCCATCTGGTATTTTGCTCACATAGGTCAGCAGGGTCAAGAGAACCAATGCAAAATGGAGCCTCTGACTATTTATGGCCCAAGAGACCTTGGGAAAGAACCCACACACCCAATTCTAGAAACTGCCTCTTACCCACACGCAGAGGCAAACAGAAGAAAACCCTCAAAACGCCTCTGAGAACAGGCAGCCGGGTGTGAGAACCCTGGCTTAAATGTATTGCTCTGTTTCTTAATAGCTGGGCCACATAGGCAAGAAATATAAGCTCTGTGAGCCTCATTTTCCTTAGCTTAAAAAACAATGGACTTAATTTGAATTTCTTCCTCGATGGTTGTTGTGAACATAAATGAAATAGTACACAAGAGGGATTTATTGTAACAGCTAAAAACAGTAGATAGAATGTGCTCATTAACTTCCTTTCCCTGTTGATACCCCACTAAAATAACAATAAAGAATCTTTAAAAAACTATAAACCCACAAAGATAAAAAACACAAAAATATTAAAATCTGGAAGCTAGAAAGTTGAACAATATGAAACTATTTATCTATCCCCCAAAAGGTGAATTTAAACTGGCAGTGGGAAAATTCAAGAAACACTTCAATTTTCATGGGAGAAACCCCAAAATACTCCAAAATTGGTAGCACCATGGCAGAAATGTTAAAAATCTCAAGAATTGGTGATATCTCTAGGAATAGGTTTATACAGGGCTTAAAGTAATAAAAGTGGATAAAAGTGTACTTAGAAATCACTTCTCAGTCTAGGCTGTTTGATTTCCAGGGAGTGCTGGAAATATGGGAGTGCATCATTGGGTTTCACAATGACTAAGCGGTGGCCTTTGGCATTCAGAGGACTGGGATCTGCAATGATAAATTTTTGAACTATATGTAATGACACCATACAGCAAAAAATTATCCATCCAAATATAAATATACACTGCTCCCAGTAAGAAACAGTGATTTAGATTTAGATTCCTTCTTTTACTTTGCATAAGCAAATAACTACCCCTTTCACACCATCCAAAGATAGGAATTGCAGTGAACTCTAGACAGGACCATTCCAATCACAGTTGTGGAAGAGTTCACTGCACTGTGCATCATAATGTTAGCAACTGTTAATACTACTACCCTTCTTTTCTAACCTAACCAGCTGCCCTGCAGCCAGAGAAGTAAAGAGCCTTCCTTCTCTGGAAAACATGACTGGCTCATGGAAAAAAAAAAAAAGTAAATGTGCTGACATCAATGATTTCTCAGTGAAATAGCCAAACTAGTTTACCTTGAGTGAACATCACAGTTATTTCCCAACTTTGCATTCTGAGGTTCCAATAAGCATCTTACTTTACACTCATAAATGTAAGTAGACAGCAAATGATAACCAGAAAATAAGCCAGGAAAAATAAATAAGACCAAATAAGTGGAAAATGAGACTAGGCAGGAAAAATAAATTTTGAAAAATATGTAAGAGAGGTAAGAGAAGATCAGTATCTAGATAACCTCAGAGAAATAGATAATCTGAAATAAGGAGTGAATAATAAAAAAGAACATTAATAGAAGAAATACAAGCTTTAGTGAATGAAAATTATAATCAAAGAAATGAAATAAAATAAAAATATTTAAAGATAAATTTGAAGACAATTATATCAGAAATAACAAATGACTGAGATGAAAAATAATAGAGACAACATAAAAATTACTAGACCAGTACAGAAGGTACAATATCTGCATAATGGAGTTCAAGAGAGAATGATCAGAGAAACCCAAGGAAAAAAATAATAAAGAACAACTTAAGAACATTTCTAAGAATCAAGGAAATTGCATGTCAGACTGAAAGAGAAGAGCCCATGAAAGGCCCAAGGAAATGAATGAAAATACATCTATACAAAAACACAGCATCTTGAAATTCAGAATGATGGGTGTAAGCAGGTTATTTTAAAGTTTTCAGAAAGTAAGAATGACTGACATCAAAAAGTGGCATCGAATATCTAAGAACAAAGAACAAAGAAAACAAAACTGAAAATTAAGAGACAATGGAGAAAGGTTTACAAAATTCTGAGATGAAATTATTTCCATCCAAGGATACTACACCTCATCACTGTCAATCAGTAGTGATGATAGAAGAAAGACAAACAAGTAAATAAAAAAGGGAGATATGGCATAATGGAGACATGGATTCTGACACAGTAGATAAGCAAAGGAAATGCTCTAGATCCTGGTGAAGGAAAATTCCAAAGGATAGCTAGATTCCAACTGCTTCAACCCAGTTAGAAGCAGTCAGAAGATATCAGGAGAAACTGCTTCAAGAAGATGACAGAAAGACTATCTAAAGGATATTAATGTATTGAAATAAAATTCTAACAAAAGAAGGACATATGGAATAAACTCGTGAAAATTAATAGGAAACTATTGTAAACAAAAAAAACATTAACTGAAGAGAAACAAAAAATTCCCTAACTGGTTTGGCTCAGTGGATAGAGCGTCAGCCTGCAGACTAAAAGGTCCCAGGTTCGATTCCAGTCAAGGGCATGTACTTTGGTTGTGGGCACATCCCCCATAGAGGATGTGCTGGAGGCAGCTGAGCAACGTTTCTCTCTTATCGATGTTTCTAACTTTCTATCCCTCTCCCTTCCTCACTGTAAAAAAATCAATAAAACATATTAATATAAAAGAAAAACAAAAAGTTACTTAATATTTAAATTACTAAATACCGATTTACTTGAAAGTATGAGGTAATCATTTGTGAGTGACAAAAAGATAGGAAGAATATATATGCGTGAGGGTAAAATGGTATGAGAAAGATTGCTAGGATCTCATCTTTGTAAAGAATTCCAAAGTAACTATATAAGTGTATCATTTAGAGATATAGAAGAAAATAGCAAACATATCTATTAAAAGGCAAAAAAAATAGTTTTATCTGGGTAATTAGAAATATAGGAATGAAGAAAAGAGAGGGGAAGTAAACACCTTTTTTAATAACAAGTTCTATAAAATGTTTGTATGTTCATTGTGATTAAAAACAATAAAACTAGAAGCATGCATAACATTGATAGGATAAACATTAAATTTAAACATTTAGCATAGTGCTTACCCATTATAAGTTCTCAATATTATTCCTTTTGGTATGAATAATTAAATAACTGTAAGGTTTTGTTCTCTTAAGCACCTTCAATTTTCTGTTTTGGTACTATTACAGTAACCATTTTTTTTCCAATAAACACTTTTGTTCCATGGCAAAGAAAAATATTTCAACATACCACTGTCTGAATTATCACAAAATCCCAGTCAGTCTGAGATTAAATTCACATGTTTGACAGGACTATACTTTATGTACAGTTGAAAATATTGATTTTTTGTAGTGAAAGGATGAGAAATGTGTGTAAGCAAATATTAAGCTAATACAAAGTGTGTCCACAATGCAAATAAGACTCATCTTTTAATAATATCACCAGAAAATAGTTAAGATCTAATAATATTTTAGCGAGTCAAATATGAAATAATATATTTATCTCATTTAATCCTTATAACATTCTATTTTAATAGCCATTATCATTATTTTAGCATAGAAATTACTACTAATATTATTGTATTTATCGAATGTTTTCTTTGTACAAAAGCCTGTATAAAGCTTCCTCTAAATTAGCTCATTTAAACCATTTTAAAAAATGAATAAACTTAGATTCAGAGAGGCTAAGTAATCTGTTCATGTTCAAAGCTAATGTAGGATATAACCAGCTTCAAAATCATTATTTTGATTCTATATCCTGTATTTATAAGATACAAATATGTTACAACTAACTCTTCTATTTGATTCTATCTGCTGGAGAACAAAATTAGTATTTAGTGGACTCCATTCTCCCAAACAAAAGTGTGGAATGGTTTCAAGAATATATACAGTGCTACAGTGCTCTGGCCAGTGGTTCTTAGTGGTTAGAGCATCAGCCCACACACCAAAAGGTCGTGAGTTCAATTCTCAGTCAAGGGCATGTGCCTGGGTTGCAGGTTCGATCCACAGCATAATGAATGTCATAAGGATCAAGTGAAAGGGGGCTGTTGAGAAGATGGAACCCCATTGCACAGCCACTTTTGTTGCATCCAAGGGATGGAATTAAGACATTATTCATGGATAGATAGTAAATTGAAGAAACTGATAAATCCTGATTTGTTTTGTCTAGTTCTGATTTCTCCCTTAATCTCCAGATGCATTAGGATGGCCAATGACCAGAAGTGGCTGACATCAACTAGGTATCTGTTTACTTGGTTTTCTAGTGACTTTTCTGAAATGTATGTTCTCTGATTGGCATTCGCATGTATTACGAAGATATTCAGACACTATGACCACACATAGAACTGTCCATGTTCCTTTTCCTCAGACTCACTTCCCCTTGATCTTCTAATCTTTCCACTTCCAGTTCCCTGGCTCCACCCAACTAGCCCAGTCATTTCTGTTTTTAACCTCAGGCCACCTGTCTTTCTATCCATGATGAATAGCCAGGAATCTCATATTAATCTCTGATTATTGGGGGGATTTCCACTCACAACTATTTTTATAGCAATCACTGAGAAGAGATGTATTGCAGTTGCAGGCTATTTTGGTTTATGCCCACATACTGAGCCAATGGACCTATGAAATAAACACAGGCTTTTTCCTCCCTGTTAGCCAATCATATGGGGGGATGAGCCTCATACAATCAGAAATATGGTCTGAAGAAGAGGCATTGGTTCAACATAGTGAATGGCACAGGGTTCTGGGATACCTACTATTTCAGCTTACTTGTGAGCTCCACACCTGTTTATGATTTGGCCTAGATCTGTGGTCGGCAAACCACGGCTCGTGAGCCACATGTGGCTCTTTGGCCCCTTGAGTGTGGCTCTTCCACAAAATACCATGTACGGGCGCGCACATACAGTGCGATTGAAATTTTATGGCCCATGTGCAGAAGTCAGTATTTTGTGGAAGAACCACACTCAAGGGGCCAAAGAGCTGCATGTGGCTCGTGAGCCACAGTTTACCGAGCCGCAGTTTGCCGACCACTGGCCTAGATGTACTACTTCCATGTAAAAATGGATCATTGTTGAAAAGGCCCATTGAGAATTGTCTCCCAAAAGGCCTTCAGCCTTCAATGGACTCTCCATCTTGCTCAGTCTTACTAGTTGATGGTACTACAGAGTTAAGTTCTTGACGGGTGCTTCTGGTCCCAAACCCACTTCATAACACATGATGAAGTTGTTTTATCTCTTGCCTTACATCAAGCCAGGATGCCGGGAGCCAGTCCATGCTTGCTGTTTCAAGGGACCTGGCATATATGGCATACTGTTCTTAATATGTTTGCTCACCTTCTTGGCACTATGTGTTTTAACCAAGGTCTCTGAGAAAGGTTGTTTCCCCAGGTAGGGATTTTCCCCTGAAGTTAGGGAGGGAATAAAACCTCTTAACTAAGTGCCAGGTGGGTAATTAATCACTTTAACTACGAACAATCATGCTTAAGCTGCATAATCTTTACTCCCTGGAATGGAGATAAGAAACGCCCTAACCTTTGGAATAGAGATTGATAGGATTGCAATCAACTGGTATAAATACAGATGTAACAAGACAACTTAGAAGACAGAACCAAGAGAGACAGAACCTAGGCACAGAACCTACACAGAATGTTCTCTAGAGACAGAAGAACTTCGCTGGAGAGAACATGGCAAAAGATCCTGGACTGAACCTGACTATAGAACATGGCAAGAGAACCTGACTAGAGCCTGGTGACTGAACCTGGCTGGAGAACCTGGACAGAACCTGGCTGGAGAACCTATCGAGAGAACATGGACACAGAACTTGGCTGGAGATCCTGAGCAGAACCTCTCTGGAGATCCAGACCAGAACTTGGCTGGAGATCCTGGCTAGGCTGCTGATCAACTGAACGCTGTCTCGTGTCATTCCTTCTTCGCCGACTCCGTCCACACCTTTGGGGACCCCTGGACCTGCTGGGGTTGGACCCCGGCATCTGGCGCCCGAACAGGGACCCCTAAGTAAGCCCCTCTCGGGATGGATAGGACTCCACCGTAGGAAGAGGGTGGATAGGCTTCGCCGACTCCGCCGACACCTTTGGGGAACCCCTGAACCCGCTGGGGCTGGACCCCAGCACCAGGAGATGTTTTCTGAAGGCATATCATTCATTCTCTGTTGCAGTTGGTATGGTCTTGGTCCAGAAACCTAGTGGGTTACATTGTGATTCTCCTACTGAGACTTTCCATATTCTGTTTCCAACAGAGGTACTGTTCATGCTACAGCCTCGATATATATGATGCAGAGTCCCTTCAAATTCTGAACTCCACCCAAACTGGCATCCTTTAAGGTCATCTACTATACATGTCAAAGGAATATTCCCAACTGCAGAAAATGTTGTTTCCAGAATTCATGGAGACCTACCAGATATTTTGTCTCCTTATTCTTTTTATTAGTACAGGGAGATGAGGAATATAATGATGTCCTGTGCCTGAGAATATTGGATCCTAAAGATTTTACTGATGTAGCAAGTCTCTAATCTTATGAAAGCTCTAGTCAGTTTGGCTCAGATAGAGCTTCCACCCCAGCGACTGAAGGATCCCGGGTTCAATTCCAGTCGAGAGCATGTACATCAGTTTCAGGTTCTCAGTCTTAGTGCTTGTGGGAAGCAACCAATCAATATTTCTCTCTGTGTGTCTCTCCTCCTCCCTTCCTGTCTCTATAAACATCAATGGAAAAATATCCTTGAGTGAGGATTAACAACAACAAAAAAGAATTGTAAAAGATACAAGATTTTATCCTACTTACAAACTAAAATTGTAGCCTGCAATGGTTTGGATGAGCACACAAACCCCTGATCATAGATGAAGGGTGTCTTACTCACAACATAGCAGGCAGCATGGACATTATGTTTGCCTCAGTTTTCCTTGACACCAAAACATACTGGGATATGAAAACGGTTCCAGGTGAATGTTGTATACACTATGGATTTGCATCACAGCTGAGAAACTCTAAGATTAATGAACATAAATCTTTTAAAATGAATAGTAAGCCTATCTCGCCTAAGTACCAGAGGGAAACTTTGTCTTTACTGTGGATAGTATATAAAACCTACCCTATGCTCTGGAGAGAGACATTCTATTTTCCAACTCTCTTTAGTATACGAACTTTCTTGAAAAGATAGTCTAGAACAGTGGTCGGCAAACTGCGGCTCGCGAGCCACATGTGGCTCTTTGGCCCCTTGAGTGTGGCTCTTCCACAAAATACCGACTTCTGTGCATGGGCCACAAAGTTTCAATCGCACTGTACATGCGCACCCGCATGTGGTATTTTGTGGAAGAGCCACACTCAAGGGGCCAAAGAGCTGCTGCATGTGGCTCGCGAGCCGCAGTTTGCCAACCACTGGTCTAGAACAAAGACAGTCAGTGCCTCTGCCTGTAAACATGCAGAAATGCTGGAGGCCCATGGAGAACTGTCTCCCAAAAGGCCTTCAGCCTTCAATGTACTCGCCATCTTGCTCATCTGGTCTGTTCTCTTTGGGAAAAGACTGAAGGCATCATTTCCATATATATTTCCCATGTTGTTGTAGGTTTGTTTTCTCCAGAGATCCAGTTCTCTTTTAGTTAATAGATCACAAGAGGTGAAAAATGGATGAAGCCTGTAATTTTGGTAAGGGAATAATGATTTATTTATTGAGGCAGCAGCCCTGACCTTCTTGATTATCCATACTTGATTTCTTCTTTTTGTATACATTAAGCAATATTTTTGTAGGCAGCCTGTCTATCTTGCCCATAGGGATGTTTTGCTCTATGAACCGTCTCCATAGTTCTCTACAAATATGGATCCCTGTCTGTCACTATGAGTTTGCTGCTTTTTATAATGATTGCACCCACTTGTCTTCTGACTGTTGAACAGTGATGCCTGACATTTACTATATGAGGATTGTATCAACCCCATGTTCAGTGAGCCCAGTTGTGAAACCTCCTACCATCATCCCTAATATACAGAGAACAACCACCACTGAGCTTCTCAGTGTTTCTGGGGTCACTTTCACTAGAATACTAATTATTGCTTTGATAAACGGAGGATATTTTCCTATGGGTCCTCCTTTAGAAAATGCACATTTTATTACTTTCAAGCTGTATGTAGGATATTCAAACTCTGAGCCTGTCGATTCCTTCTTCGCCCATCTGCCACAGTAGTACTGTCATGCCTATATCATTTGCTATGGGCATTTCTTTTTCCAAGTTTACAAAGGTCACCCTAGCAATATGTTAGTATTATATTACAGAATTTTTTTACAGGTGTTACATTCTATACATTATGGAGGAGTGATCACTTATCAAATTTTATGCTCTATCCCCCAGCATCATCACCCCATACATACTTTCCTGACTCCTGCCTATATATAAAGGTTAAGTCCTTCAGCTTTTTCAAGATAAGATTCCTTTTCTCTCCTAGTAGTCCTAACAATTCCCTGAATAAGTTACAGGGTGATTTAATCCTTTGGTAAGGAAGAGAAGGGAAGTAATGGTGTGTTGTCCTTCAAAGTAGAAACTCCTGCATCATCTTCAGGCATGCGAGGAATGGTAGCTTTTAACACAGAGGAGTGGACCACTTCAAAAGTACAGAGGAGTCAAAGAAACCTGGGGTATGTCCCTGCTTATGATATACTACTTCTATTACTTATCTTCTAAAGTTGAGAATTCAACTTTGCTATGCTTACCATTGAGTCTTAGGCCTGATTCTCGGCCTTTTCTGCTGTTATGACAAGGATGTTTCTGGATTTATACTTAACGTTTGGTGATGCATCACCTTTAGCTTTCCCTTCTCTTTGTTCAAGACATAAGTATTCCCTAACATCGGCCATTAAATTCTATAGCTCTTATAATTATCATTTCCCCATAATTTTCAAGCACTGCTACTTCATGCCTTTCTTTCAATATACCATCTCAATTTGACACCTCCAAAAGCCTGAACTATCGCTGACAGAAGTCAGTTATAGTGCTTCTGTAACTATTTCTAGTGATGGAGTTCTCATTGCCTGCATCTCCAAAAATCTCAGTTTCACAAGGGCCTTCCATTTAGGTCATTCATGGTAACAAATGTCATAGGTTGGCTTTCAAAGAATTAGTGAGATAGATATTTGCACATAAAAGTTTATTGGAGGGTATTCTCAGGATCAATACTTGTGGATGAGTAAAGGAGCAGCATTTGACAAAAGTTGGCCTACTGGTTGTTAGAAAAGTCCTGGCTAAATCTGTGGAAAACTCTGAGAGAGGATATTGTTCAACAGATATTCCGATATGGGGCACATGAGGTAGACTTTTGACCTGTTACCAGATGCATGTTACTAACAGGAAGGGGGCAAGTCTTAGGTGAGTTAGTCTCTTCAGACAAGGGCATTCCATGGAGTGAATCTCAACTGAAAACTGCCAATCATCAACTCTCTAACCCTACTCATTTCTAAAGGGGAAAATCTGGGCAACACAGCAAAATAGCCATCATAGTATAATTTAATTATATTATATAGCCAAAAGGAAAAACAAGCATTTCAGAAATGGATTAATGGATAAATTCCTATGATCCTATAAGATTCCAAACCTCAACTGAATGTTCTAGATCCCATGTCCTCTTGATTTCAAAGGAACTTTGCTCCTCAGTGATACTTCCTACTCCTACTTCGGTATCAGCACTGTCACCATTTTATCCCTAAACTTTACCCCTAATGGCAATGTTATTCTAATGAGCATGCATACATATTCTGGTGTCTTCTAGCCTCTGTCAATAATGGCAGAAAGAAAGAAGCAGAAAGATAAAATGAGAAAGAAACAGAGAAAGGAATAAAAAATAAAATAAAAAGCTCACATATATCTATTCCAGTTATTTCCACATTTCTATGTTAAATTCTTGAAAGTGTTAAAGTCCCAGCTTCCTCTTGCTCTAGTGCCGAATTCTTTCCTCAATCTACTCTTAAAAAGCTATGTCCCTTCATGACATGGAAACTGCTCCTCAGAAGGTCTCTAACAACTAATCCATTGTCTATATCAATGATTATTTGTCTTTACTTACTTTAATTAAACTCCCACTTAAAATAGTTAATCATTTCCTTCTTCTTGAAACTCTTCTCTCCAATGAGTAACAATACGTTCTCCTGTTTTAATATTTTTGTATATGCTTCCCTGGATATATTTCTTGCAATGGATAACTAAATGTTGGAGTACTCCAGAGAGTTTTGGGTTTTGACACCCTTCTAATCCTTCTAATTTATATATATACTAGAGGCCTGGTGCACAAAAATTTGTGCACTCGTGGGGGAGGGGGTCCCTCAACCCAGCCTGTGCCCTCTCGCAGTCTGGGACCCCTCGGGAGATAAAGACCTGCTGGCTTAGGCCTGCTCCCGGGTGGCAGAGGACAGGCCCAATCCCTAGGTGCAGCCCCTGGTCAGACACAGAGCAGGGCTGATTGGGGAGTTGGGGTGCTGCCCCCTGTCATGCACAGAGCAGGGCGGATTGGGAGGTTGCAATGCCACCCTCAGTCACACTCAGGGTAGGGCCGATTGGGGGGTGGGGGCACCGCCCCCTGTCTCACTCAAGGCAGGGTTGATGGGGAGGTTGCGGCACCACCCCCTGTCAAGCACAGAGCAGGGCCAATCAGGGGGTTGGGGCGCTGCCCCCTGTCACTCATAGAGCAGGGCCCATCAGGGGGGTTGGGGCTCCATACCCTGTCACGCACAGAGCAGGGTCGATCAGGAGGTTGGGGAGTTCCCCCCTGTCATGCACAGAGCAGGCCCGATCAGGGGGTTGAGGAGCTCCCGCCTGTCACTCACAGAGTAGGGCCAATAGGGGAGTTGGTGCACCGCACCCTGTCACACATAGAGCAGGGAGGATCAGGGGGTAGGGGCGCCACGCCCTGTCACACTCAGGGCAGGGCCAAGGGGGAGGTTATGGTTCTACCCTATCACACAGAGCAGGGCCCGTGCGGGGCGGTTGGGGCGCTGCCCTCTATCACCCACAGAGCAGGGCCGATCAGGGGGTTGGGGCGCCGCCACTGTCATACTCAGGGCAGGGCTGATGGGGAGGTTATGGCTCTACCCCGTCACACACAGAGCAGGGCCCGTGGGGGGTGGGGGGTTGGGGCGCCGCACCCTGTCACACACAGAGCTGCAGGGCGATCAGGGAGTTGGGGAGCTCCCCCTTATCAGGCACAGAGCAGGGCTGATCAGGGGGTTGGGGTGCCTTCCCCTGTCAGGAACAGAGCATGGCAGATAGGGAGGTTGTGGCACCGCCCCCAGTCACACACAGAGCTGCAGGGCGATCAGGGGGTTTGGGCGCTGCCCCCTGTAATGCAGATCCCGGTGCCGGGAGGCATATTACCCTTTTACTATATAGGATAGAGGCCTGGTGCATGGGTGGGGGCCAGCTGTTTTTCCCTGAAGGGTGTCCTGGATCAGGGTGTGGGTCCCCACTGGGGTGCCTGGCCAGCCTGGATGAGGGGATGATGGCTATTTGCAGCTGGTCACACACCTTTCAGGATGGGGTCCCCACTGGGGTGCCTGGCCATTCTGGGTGAGGGGTTGATGGCTGTTTTCAGACTGGCAGGTGACTGAAGCTCCCAACCGTTCCTTTTTTTCTTTTTCTTTTTTTTTTTAATTCTGGGCCAGCTTTAGCTCTGAAGCTTGGCTCCAGCTCTTAGGCCTCGACTGCTGAAAGCAGGTATCTGGTTTGTTTGAGTTCTATAATCAAAACACTGTTTCAACTCCAGCTCTGAGATCCTGGCTGGCTGAAAGCAGGTTTCTGGGGTTTTGTTTAGCTTCTATATTTGTAACAATGTTTCAAACTGCAAGCTCAGAGGCCGGCAGCGGCAGGCAGGGAACGTTGGAGTCCTCCATCACTGAAGCAAGCAAGTCTCATGTTCACTTCAATCTGCCTGGCTGCCGGCCGCCATCTTGACTGGCAGTTAATTTGCATATCGCCCTGCTTATCCAATGGGAAGGGTAGCGGAGGTACGGCTAATTACCATGTTTCTCTTTTATTAGATAGGATATCTATCTATCTATCTATCTATCTATCTATATAGATATATATAGATATATATAGATATATATATATATAGTTTTATATAATTTATATATATAAAATTTTATATAATTTATATATAAAGTATATAAAATTTTATATATATAATTTTAGAGATATCATCTATTGTCTGGCTTAAAATATCTTCTATAAACTTTTTTTTAAATTTTGTTTTATTGCTTAAAATATTACAAAGTGTATTACATATGTCTCCTTTTTTTTTTCCCCCTTGACATTCCTCCGGCCAAATCATTATGTTTAAATCTGGTGTCTTCTAGCTTCTAAACAAAACAATTTATTATTTTATATATCTGGCATCTCTACTTAGGTGTCTCTTTAGGTATAACTAAAACAGAAATGTTTTAAGCCATATTATCATTTCTTAAAACAACAACATAGTGTTAAGTAGTTTAAGCCAAAAGTCATGTCCCCTTTTATTTTAATTTCCCTTTCACTACTCATATCAAAATTATCATGAAGCACCAATTGGTTTTTTCCTCCTATACAAAATTTTTCCAAACCATGCACATTTTATTTATTTTCTCTTTGATCATCTTCTTTCAAGCCATCACCATGCCTTGTACTATTGCATTGGCCTTTTCATCAGATTTTGTTCCTCAACTTTTACTACCCCCATAAATTATTCCACACACTAGAGTCAAGAACATTTTAGAATTGTAAGTTGGAGAATGCTTTTTCTCTGCTTAAAATCTAATTGTATCTTCTTGCTATTAGAATAAAATATAAACTCACACCTTGGAACACAAAGGTCCATATGATCAGGTGATGCCCATCTTTCTTATTTTATGTCTCACTCTCCTTATCAGTCCCTCCCCAGTCAGAGCCACACTGGCTTGCTGTCTATCCTTAGATCACCCCAAGTTTGTTCTTTCTCATAGTCACTGCAAAGGCTGTGCCATCTGTTTTAAATGACCTCTCAGTTTTGACCACTACTGGTTCTATCTCATAATTCAGTTTCTGTTTAGCCACCCAATATCTGGAAGCTACTTTCTACCAAATTATGCTGTTTATTTTTTTAATAGCACTCATTAGTATCAAATCATTTTTTCTTTATTCTGTTTTATTCTCTAACAAAATATACGCTCAGTTAGCTGATACTTTACCTGACCTATTTACTGTTTCATTTTCATTGTTTTAAAATGTGCCATACACATAATAAGTACTTAATATTTATTGTCAGAAAGAATAAAGAGAAGAAGGGTGGGAGTCCTAGCATAAAAAAGACAGGCAAGGAAGAACATAGTTTACTAAATTTTATTTGCTGAAGTTAGCTGAGTAAGAACTAAATTAGGCACATATTGCAGACATCAGAATATTCTTGATTTTACTGCCTTACTTTTTTTCTTCTAGAATAATCTTAAATATTGGCAAAGAGAGAGACTTTATGACAACAAACACATTGTTATATTATGCATATGAATGTTACTATGCTTAGTGAAATGTTTCTGAGTAATAGGATTTAAGAAATGAGTCAAAGATCTACATAATCTTTTGAACTTAAAAATATTTACTCCCAATTTCATCATCTGTCCCTTTACCAGCTCTATTAGCCTAATAACACCTAGTGTTACCACCGTCACATCCTTTCTCTGCTCATGTATTAAGTTGAATTTTATGATCTGTACAAGGTTCAACAGTGAAATGTTTTTTTTTTAAACAACATATTAAAGTGCCTTTACTTGATACTTAAAAATACACAAGAGTTACTTCCAGTATGGCACAGACATTTTGTTATGTCCTATAAAATGTCCACTAAATGATGTTAAACTAGCACAAAAAAATTAAAATAAATGATTGAGGTAACCATCAGATTATTTCAGATACATGAAATAATCTTTCAACCTAAACTATTTAATTCAAACTCAGAATTTCCGTAAGTTTATCTTTCCTAAGTCTTCTGAAAAAAATTCAACTAAGGTTCTTACAAAATCCAATAGAAAATTTTCTTTTAACACCTTCATTTTATAAACATTTGGTACTTGACTATATGTTAGGTACATAGGTATAAATTGGCCAAAATAGGCTTTATCAGTGCTTAGGCTGTATAGTTATATAATCTAGAATATTTCTGGACAAGTGCAGATAGGCTGATAAAATAATTATATCAATTACTAATAAATGTTTCTAGTTCACCAATAATTCCATGAGTTTCTTTTCTGGTCATTACTGTAAAATCATGAATTGAGTGCCTAGTTAGTGCTGACTATTATGAAAACATCAAGTTTTTTGGAGAAAGCAGCAATCACAGCCGTTGTGCTAAAGTAAGTAACTTATTTAACTGAAAAAGGAGTATATAAAAAACAATAATAAACAATTCAAGTGAGAGCTCTACAAAACCCTTGAATTCTTTGGTATTGATAAGTGTCAAGAGTTCAGAGTAGAAGAGAAACAATGAGGTTCAAATTAGGTAAGCCTTAACTGAGAACTAGAAAAGACTAGTGTGATGAGGGTCCCTAAACCACCCTCAGGCTTGATAATTCTCTAGAAGGACTCACATAACTGAAATAAAAAGCTGCTTTATTTATGGTTATGGTTTACTTCAAAAGGGTACACACAAAAGTCAGCAAAGGAAAAGGCACAGGTTGCACCTTTGCCAAGCAAGGAAGCTAACCCATGTCTTAGTGCTCAGGGATTTGACTGGGGTGTAATCATATCAGCCAGTGTCCAGGTTTAATATTCTCAACTGCACAGACTCCAGTCCCTCTCAATTCCAGGGGATAAACAAGCACTTACCAGAAATCATATTGTCAGAATAAACTTATATGATTTAATGGGTCTGTGTGGGCCAAGACCCCAGACATACAAAACAATCTTATTATCAGGCTCAGAAACTATCTCCAAAGAGCTGGCTAAGGGTCAGTCCTGAAGACAGGCCTATCTTTGGCATGTCCAGGGTTTGATCAATCCAGACTTGCTGAGTTAATCCTTTCCTTCCAATGTAGCTTGAACAGTAAGGTCATAAATCAAAGTGCAATTAGTTCAACATCAATTTTTTTTTCTTTTTTTTTTTCAACATCAAATTTACTACACATCCCACTATCAAGTGCATAGCCACAAGCATTCTCTATTTGGAAAAAAAATTTATTATTGTTTCTAAATAAGTTGTGGGGGCAACAGTTGTGTGTCTAGGGTGAGGAGTGATGTTGGGAAACAAGTTGGTGTTTTTATTGTTTTTTCTTTACTATTTGTCTGTGATAAAACTTTTTGGTAAATTTGAGCTGTATCATTATATCACTTCTATCCTGTTTAGCTCATCAAATCTTGTTTTCAATATTTAGTGCTTTTTGGAGGATGGAATATTTGTGCTTAGCAAGTTGACATGTTGTAAGTGATAAAAATCCAAAGTCTGGGGTAATGAAACAAGCTTGTTTGGCTTCAAAATGTGCCACTATCAGCTAAATCCTTAAACATGCCTTTGCTTTCTGGTCTTCAATAATACACCACAAACGCTACTTGGTGAAGAAAAGAGTCAAATTCTGTGGGGACAAATAGTTAGAAGATATTAGTGTCATTCAAAAATGTACATATTTTATAACTCTACACATTAAAAATGGATTCTGAATTAATTATTAAAACTTTAAGAAGAAATAACAATAAAATATATCAATTTTAATGGCCATATTTATGTTAGTAACAATATTAAAAATTAAATATCAAATAATCAATAAGTAAAATAAATGAAAATGTTAAGCATCTGACATACATTTTATATTTGATAACTGAAAAACAAGTGAAACTTAAGTTGGCAGCGTTTTTAAGGAAGCAATGCATCCCTCAGTATGAGATAATAACCACACCTTTTAATTGAGAAAATATAGAATGGCGTAAAATTAGGTGATATTTCATTTATTAAATCTATTTTCATTGTATTAGTCACACTTCTACATATTTAAATGATATGAGTATTGCAGATATACTTATTATTTTGTAGACACACATTTCAATGTGTACTTGGAGCCACATGAACATGTGGCTTTATATTCATAGCCTCCCTGGTGCCTAAAATCCAAAGCATAGAACCACTGCCCTTGGTTAATCTACTTTAAGAAACACTTTCTATCGGGTTTTTTAAAAATATATTTTTATTGATTTTTTTAGAGAGTGAGGAATGGAGAGGGAGAGAAACATCAATGAGGAGAGAGAAACATCACTGATTGACTGCCTCTTGCACGCCCCGTACTGGGGTTCAAGCCTGCAACCCAGGCATGTGCCCTGACCAGGAATCAAACCAGTGAACTCTTGGTTCTTGGGTGGATGTTCAATCGCTGAGCCACACCTGCTGGGCTATCAGTTGTTATTTTTTTAAACTTCAGTGGATCACTATTCCATACTGAATTATGTCTTTAGTTAATATCTTTATTGCCCCATCAACATACAATAACTAATATGACTTCATGACTTATATTATGCTTTACTTCCATCTGGTATTTATTCCTGTCTCTATAAATTCAAATATTAGCTACTAGTTAAAAATGCAAGTCAAGACCTATTTATCACCTTCAAGATATCCTACTGGATTGTTCCACTTTCCATTGATATTTCTTTAAAATTAATTCTCATAAAGGCTAAAGTTTATGCTATGAGAAATATCAATTAGCCTTATCTTTTTTTTCAAATTATTAACTTTTGTTTTGCATGTTAGACTTCTCTAAAAATCTTGAACGTAAGTTGCAGTAACTTCTATTGGTTATGTGTTCCTTTCTTTAATAACCAAGTTTATTTCCAGTGCAGAACATTATGGCTTTTCATTTTACTACCTATTAGGACATTCTTTTTTTTTTTTTTTTTTTTTTTTTTTTTACAGAGAGGAAGGGAGAGAGATAGAGAGTCAGAAACATCGATGGGAGAGAAACATCAATCAGCCGCCCCCCGCACATCTCCCACTGGGGATGCGCCCGCAACCCAGGCATATGCCCCTGACCGGAATCGAACCCAGGACCCCTCAGTTCCCAGACCCACGCTCTATCCACTGAGCCAAACCGGTTTCGGCAGGACATTCTTAGTGACTATTTTTTATAAGTATGGAATCTTCTTGCTTCTCACACATATCCTCTTGTCTGGAAAGTCCTTCCTTCAGAGTCTACTGATCCTAGAGGAATTTATCTGTTTTGCTCTCTCCTTTGGTAATTCTGTTCTCAGTCACTGATATCCCATCCTGTATCTTATTTGTCTTTTACATTTAGAATTAGATTGTATTGCATTCAATAATTCTACATATAAATTTTATTTCACTAATTGTATTAAGGTCAAGTAAAGGCTCAAAGACTGTGGTTTATGCTTTTAAATATTACCTGTAGTAACTTGCATAGTTTGAGAAAGAGTGCACTAAGCATATGAATTAACTAGGGACCCAGTGCATGAATTCGTGCACCTTGAAAGGAACTATGGGCAGTGAGGCTGCGGTGGGCACAGGGGTGGGTCTTGGCCCCTCCCACCATGGCCCCCATCTACCAGCAGTGGGTGCGAGCCATGGTTGCTGCCCTGATGATGCCGAGTGATTGGGACTGGTGCCAGGTGCTGGCAGCAGATGCGAGTAGCAGTTCTGGCACCAGCTGTGGGTGCGAGCGGGGCAGGCACTGGCAGTGGGTGCAAGCAGCAGTTCTGGTTCTGTCAGCAGATGCAAGAGAGGCCGTTTCTGGCAGCAGGTGCAAGAGGCGGCTGCTGGCCCTGATTGCCCCTCAGGAGCAGGGGGAGGTGGAGAAGCACTGAGGGGTGATCGGGGCCAGCAGCAGCTGCTCACACCCACTGTCAGCACTTAGTGATCAGGGCAGGTTCTGGGCACCAGCAGCGGGTACAAGCGGCGGCTCTGGCACTGTCAGTGGGTGGGAGCAGGGCCAGCACCAGCAGCAGGTGCAAGCACCGGGCGGAACTGCGGCCTGCAGGAGCAAAGAATTTTCAATAACCTCCAGAGGCTCACCCAATGACAGTGACCAGCACCCCGCCTTGGTCTGGCACCCCTGCTCACCTGCTCCACCATCCTGCTGTGGCCGATGTCCACCATGTTCTGCACTCTGCCGCCTGCTGCTGATGCCCACCATGTTTTGTGTGTGCCCCCTTGTGGTCAGCACACATCATAGCGCTTGGTTGTTTGGTTGTTCTGTGCTTCAGTCTATTTGCATATTAGCCTTTTATTACATAGGATGGTGCTACTGATGGACAGACTCAATAAAGCACAGTGGTATGGATTACATTTTGTGGTATATCAGGTAAAATGCCACCCTTTTTTATTAATAACAAAAGTTAACTTCATTATTTTTTTTAATCTATTGGATGAGGCCACAGCAAAGAAACTATCAGATTTCAGATCACATGCATCATATAGTGGTGAAAATAAGCAGTGGAATGTGTAATTGTATTCGTTTTCAGTATTTTCTCAGGAATCCTATATAATAAAACCCTAATATGCAAATAGACCAAACAACGGAACGACCGGTCGCTATAATGCACACTGACCACTAGGGAGCAGACGCTCATTGCAGGAGCTGCCCCCTGGTGGTCAGTGCACTCCCACAGGGGGAGCACTGCTCAGCCAGAAGCCAGGCCCATGGCTGGTGAACGCAGCAGTTATGGCAGGAGCCTCTCCTGCCTCCAAAGCAGTGCAAAGGACCCCTGGGGGATGTCCAACTGCCAGCTTAGGCCTACTCCCCTAGGATGTGTATATTATTGGTACATACACAAGAGAGGAGATCATTGGCTGTGCCTTTGGAGCCAGAGTTAACTCCCCTAATCATTTAAATATCAGACACAGGGGACCGGGCCTAAGCCAGTAGTCAGACATCCCCCAAGGGGTCCTGGACTGTGAGAGGGCACAGGCCAGGCTGAGCCCTCCCCACCCCCCAGTGCACGAATGTCATGCACCGGGCCTCTAGTAGTAACATAAGAAAGAAGAAACTAATTCTTCTAGATAACAACTTTTGCTTTCTATATGATACATACTAAGAGCCCTTCAGAACTGGAAGTTTGTCTGTAGCCAAGGAGATAATGACTACTCCAAAGGAGCTTCTATTGCAGGGACAGCCCGGGATGTAAAACCTGGTGAAGAGGAACTGTGCTTGCTAGCATTGTCACGGTTCTTGGAGTTTTCTGTGTCTTTTTCACACACCAGGATGCTTTGTCAGTGTGTTGTGATTGTGTGTCAGGAGGTGCCTCATTACTGGTCTGCATGGAGATGAGAAGGAAGTAAGGGAGGCTGACATGGTTTGTATTAATTACACAGCTATCTGTTCTTGCAGCCATCCAAGCATATAATAATTTAAGTAGAATTTCAGTGAGTTAGAAGCTTCAGCCTCTTGTAATGTTTTGGCAAGTTGATTTCCTATTATAGTACAGTCAGTACTTTTGTGTAAAGCCTGACAAAGAGCTCTGGTGGCCACAGACCTTTGTCTTCTCCTGCCACCCAGTGTCCCCTTCCACCATGCCCTCGCCAGCATCTCATTGGTACATACACAAGAGAGGAGATTACTGCCTGTGCCTTTGGAGCCAGAGTTGTTAACTCCTCTAATCATTTAAATATCAGACACTGGCTGATTCTTTTTCCAACCAGAAATTGAATCCAATGAAAAATATGATACACTAGGTATGAGAAAGAGGCTCAGCCATTATTACAGATATATTAATAAAAGTCATTGAAAGCAACCAAAACTTCTTTTATAGAGGGCATATAGTAGGTATTCAAAAAGCAGTGACTGAGGGAAAGTAAGACTCAGTGGCATACTGTAGAAGATTGTAGTCTTTTCAGTAGTCTTTTCCAGTCACAGAAAAATATTGGTACTCACAGAGTTTAACAACAGTGACAGCAAAAGATGTTTTTCTCTTTGCCCTGGCTGGATAGCTCTGTTGGTTGGAGCATTGTTCCATATACCAAAAGGTTGTGGGTTTATTTCCTGGTCAGGGCACATACCTAAGTTATGGGTTCCATTCCCCATCTGGGTGCTTGTTGAAGTCATCTGATTGATGTTTCTCTCTCTCCCTCTCCCTTCCTATTTCTCTAAAAATTCAAATAGAAAACATATTCAAAACACATTTCCTCGTGTGAGGATTAAAAAAATATGCTTCTCTCTTAAAATAAATAAAGTATAAATAAAGAATTAAAATATATTTAATGATCATTCTTTATAAATAAATAAAGGCATTGCTCAATATGTAAACAAATATCTTAAAATCTTGAAAATTGATATTTACATTCTTCTATTGTATAGTCTAAGTTACTATCAGGAGATAGAAACAAGATAATTACACCCTGAGAGAGCTAAAGTCAACTTTGCAAGTGAAAACTTTGTTAAATAGGGCTAAGGAAATAGGGTCCAAATTATATTCTATCTAGACATAAAAACAACAATTAATGGTATCTTTATAGTCTTATTGTATCAGAGAATCTCAAAGTATTCATCAAATGAGAGTTAACACTGATTAATTAACCCATCTGGTCATCTCCTCTCTGTTGCTTTAAAAATTGAGCAGCAGTTTCTCCATAATAAATAGTTTAATTGCATTTATTACCCTAATTAAGCATTCTTTATGCTTTAATTAAGTGTAAAATGCTGGAGCTTAGCATCCTTCTCCCCCAAAATGGAGAATTATCACCTCCAAGCTGAAAGGATAAACTTGAGATACTTGCTAGCACTTTGAAGAAGAAAGAATTAGGTAAAGTTCTAAAGGGAAAAAAACCCACATAGATTTTTGAAACTAAATATTTCAGACCCACATAAATAATAAAAATTTCAAATGTATACATCAATAAAAAAATATTTATTAAGGATTTATTATGTGCAAAGCACTGTGATGAAGAAAATAAAGATGCCAGTTAAGTAGAGCCACACTGAAGCCCAACTTCTAGTGGAAGAAATGCTAATTTCATTATTGTATTTCTGTCCCCAAATACATCCCAAAAATATATGGGTCAGCTTATAAGCTAATATGATCAAATAAAACAAATGAAGAAATGAAGACCTCTGGCGGCAGAATGAGCTAATTTAAAAATATTTAAACCCTCTGAAGCCAGAAGGAAGAATATATGAAAAGTATGAGAGTTAGAATCAGCATTTCTAATTCTGGATGGTTTATGAGTATTTAATTGAATTATCCTCTTATAGTTGTGTTAAGGTACATTTATCAAGATTCCAGCAATTACTGGTTACTGTGAACCTACCCAGTTATAATGTGCAAAAAGAAAGAAAAAAAATGTTCTTGGTCCTGAACTTTGCAAGAAATCAGAGAATTAGAGCCCTATTCAACCAAGATGTTGTAGTGAGAATCATAAAGCGTGCTTCAACATTGGAAAACTGTCACAGTAACTGCCCTAACTACTCCATGGGCCATACGCATAAGAATTTCTCAGGAGATTCTTTGTAAATTCGAAGGGACTAGCCAAGATGTACTTCATTAATATTTGTATTTTTAACAAGATCCCCAGGTGACTGACACACTAGTGATTACACTCCACAACCACCACTTCCTCTTCTCCATGTAGGGGTGGAAGTATGGTCTGAATGTAGGGGAAGAATCAGAGAATGCTTGGCTCAACACCTCTGGACTGTCCTTGTGGTTCCCCTGCCTGTGGAAAGGGTGCTTTCTGATCTGTATTTTACCATGATGTCAATTTATTGAGGCAGGCTCCTGCTGAGGAGATCTGTAATTAATTAGCTTTGTACTGTTCAGGGTAATTAAAGTAGTAAGATAACTGATTAAGAAACCATTGTGGCCACACATCTCATCCAAGAGCTTCCATCAGCTTTTCTAAATAAATTTGATAGTTTTATTCTACATGTCTACTTCTCAGGGAACAATGACATCTGCTAGCACAAATAGGTTGCAGAGTACAGTTGCTTATTTATATTTTTCTTTTTTTTCTCCAAATGTCTCTTAACTAACCTCCTCTTGTGCAATACTGTTCTCATTATTTTGGCTCACAGACCCTCATGTGATAGGGTATTTCAACCACTTTCCACCCCAGTCTCTTTCCTCTCCAATTTCTCATTATCAATTATATCATATTTTTCTTTATAAAACATGGAATTGATTAGCATTTTGGTTTTAATTGCTTTTTTCTGTTGCTCACAGCAGAAGTTTCTATTTTAAAATTAATTTCAAAATCTTTAAGCATTTGATCCAGTTTACTGTTTCATCTCTTCTCCTAGCATAGTTTCAAGTATGCTTCATTCTTTAAGATATGGAGGACTTTCTCATATTCCTCCAAGACAGTAGGAATAACATTCAAATCCTACACCTTTGCTCTTGTTTTAATGATCATTCTTTATTATTAAGATTTATCTCAAAAGTCACATCCAAGTTTGCCTGTGTATCCTTCGCATGTTTAGATTAAATACAATGGGTGTATGCAAAACACTTGACATAGTGCTTGCTCCTAGTACTTAATAAGCCCTAACTGGTTTGGGCTCAGTGGATAGAGTGTTGGCCTGTGGACTGAGATGCCATCCGGTCAAGGGCAAGTACCTTGGTTGCGGGCACATCCCCAGTAGGAAGTGTGCAGGAGGCAGCTGATTGATGTTTCTAGCTCTCTATCCCTCTCCCTTCCTCTCTGTAAAAAAATCAGTAAAATATATATTTTTTAAAAAAAATTAGTTCCCTTTTGCTTATTTGTGCTCCTAGGATGTGATACTCATGATGCAATGTTATATGATTTTTTTCAATTTTGTTTTACAAGGATCTTGCATATTAATGAATGGAAGAATGAATTTTTTGAATGAATGAGTATATGAATGATCAACTGCTATCAGCATAGTATATTTGTTTGTTTCTCTTAATTTGATAAAATGCACCACTAGTGTGTCTCTGTGCATGCAGATGTATACAAACATCAGTCCCTCATTTCACAATAATCATTCGTGCAATGATCAGGCCATGGACAACTGCAGGGTCCCATTTCTGCCTCTTCTCACAATGAGCAGCAGCATGAGGAATTCACATTTCAGCAGTTCTCCATCATTGGGCACACACTTCAAATGAGATATTTGCAACTAGCTGGTTATAATTTACATCGTATTCATCTAAATAAAAACATACACTTTATAAAAAGTAAAATTAAACAATCATCAACTTAATTAGCTATTTTGTTGTTATTATTGAGCTTATTGTTTCCATTGTTTTGGAGCAAATTAGTAAAAACTTTAATATGTACAGAAATAAATACATTTATTTTGACCACAAAGCATGAATATCTTTGGATGGGTATTATTTAAAACAACAACAATGGTACAATGAGGTAAAGTTTTGCTTCAGACTTAGATACCATGGAGATTAGGACTATAGTCCTCTCCTTTCACAGAGTGAAGAGACAGAAGGCCAAAGAGCAGCTAGTTCAAGGTCATTCTTAAGCTCTGCCATGGCTTTAAGAGGATAAGAGTTTGTCTTACATATGGATTTATGTACATGGCAAGTAGGAAAGGACATTTATGTGATATTAAATTCTTTAAAACCAGAAACATGTTAGGGGATATTACTTAGAAAAGGGATAAATCAAGTATGTTTCTGGAAGAAATTATTTTACTTATCTTTATTTTTCTTCAAATTCATTCTTCCTTCCTATTTTCTCTTCTACTATAAAAAAAATAGTTCAAGACTCATCTTCTTTTATAACTTCCTCATTAACTCTCCCTCATTTAATTTATCCTCTTCTCAAATTCTGTAGTACATAGAATTTAGAAAACACCGATAGCTTTTATGTTCACTTAACAAGTGTTTGCTGATCAATCACTATGAGCAAGGTGTTTTACAAGGACTATGGAAACCAATATTCTGAGCCCTGAAAGAGTATTTTCTATTTGATTTATGTGTACATGGGTCTTCTAACTTCCTTTAAAGAAGCACATATTTTCTATTGCCACAACACTTAACAGAGGGATGAATCCAATTGGAAATGTGATTGATTAGTTCTGCCCTAGCTATAGGCTTTTAAATACTGGTGGTATTTCAATGCATCTTACCACGGAGGCCAATTAAATGTCAGTGATAAATTACAGCTCTTCTTTATTTTTTTTCCAGAAATAACCTCCCACTTAATCTCTTGACCTCTGTTCTCTACTCTGAATTCCACTGTCCCCAAGCCTTGACTTCACACTGAGCATTTGGCATCTGCTACTTTTCTCTCGGTTTGATCTTATGTTTTACTGATTACTTTTATTCCACTGGGTTATTTATGCCTCCTAAGTCTTCTTACAGATTCATTTAGGAATATTTCCCTTTGTGAAATATAATCTATAGAATCCTTATGTGCTTGGTTAATCCTCACTTATAAGAGTATTCCATTAATATCTACATTCACAACAAGAACAGAAATCCAACTATATATATAAATGGAGGAACACTGGGGAATGAAAGTATATGAAAATATATATTGTTATTAAATCTGAAAATTTTAGAATAAGATATATGAAGAATTCCAGATAGTCTAACTAGACAATGTACTTGTGTGAAGAACTAGTAGTTCATGTTGAAAATGTGGACTAAAGTCAAATTAAAACAGCTTGATTTTTCTTTGTATACCCTCTTAAAATATGGCAAGTTTTTTGTTCTTTGGGGTCATTGTCATTTCTGTGATTTCACCCATTATCTTAAACATTGAAGCTGATTTTATGAATCTTGAAGAAATTCTAAAGTTTTTTTTTTGGATTATTTGATAATTTTAGTTGATAATTCCCCTTTTAGTTTGTAAAAGGGTAAAGATAATTTTTGCCCTGATTCACTATCTCACACTCCTTCCTTGTTTTCAGAACAGTAGTTAATAGCTACAATGCAATCAATATCGCTTTACCCTGTATAGCATCTCCCATAAGGCAATACTAAAAACTACTTTTTTCTATAAATAATACAGTAACTGAGTTAAATAATAAATAATAGTCCAGAGAGAGGTAAGACAATGAATGTTGTGTACAAAGAAGGAAAAATCGGCCTTTCTATATGATTTGAAAGGAAGTTAGGTGTGTATGAGGTAGAGGTCCAGGAAGATCATATATCATGAGAATATCTGTTCTCTCTCTCTATTTTTTTAAAATATATTTTATTGGTTTTTTACAAAGAGGAAGGGAGAGGGATAGAGAGTCAGAAACATCGATGAGGAGAAACATCGATCAGCTGCCTCCTGCACACTCCCCACTGGGGATGTGCCCGCAACCAAGGTACATGCCCTTGACTGGAATCGAACCCGGGACCCTTGAGTCTGCAGGCTGACGCTCTATCCACTGAGCCAAACTGGCTAAGGCTGTTCTCTGTTTTCAAGCTTTCTGGAATCCTCCTAATTTTATGAAGGCAGTTTTGAAATGTCACCATGAGATGATGAGATTTTCAGGAAATATGAGAATTTACCAATAAGGCAGCATTGTATTACATCATGATTTTTTTAAAAAATGTGGGCCTTGATTTTAAATCTTGAATTTTAATACAGACTATCATTTTATAAAAGATATCAACTATTTTATTTTATTGAATTTATTGAGGTGAAATTTGATAATAAAATCACACAGGTTTCATATATACAATTCTACATTACAGCTTCTATAAACTATTGTATTTAGTCAAGTGTCCTTCCATCACCATTTATCACCCCTTCGTTTACCCTCTTGTATCTTTCTTACTTCCCTTTCCCTCTGGCAATCACCATTCTATTGTCTGTGTCCATGAGTATTTATTTATTTTTCACCCTTCTCCTCTGACAGCTGTCAGTCTGTTCTCTGTATCCATGACTCTATCTCCAATTTGTTCTCAAATTACGTAGAAGACTCTTATATGACAAATACACTCAGGACTAAATAAAAAAAAATATTACAAATATACTAAGTATATGAAACAGAGAATCAATATTACTATTGTCCAATAAAATGCATAGTTATAGAAAATCAGGGTTGGGGTTCTTACCTGCTTAGGCTGTTCTGTTAGTTTGTTATATCTTCCCATTCTGATTTCTCTAGTGCAAATCCTATTTATTCTTTGAGGTACAGTTCCATTATAGCCTCCTCTGAGATGGTAATTGTCTTCTCACCCCTAGTAGCTCATTCCAATTCTTATTACTTCCTGTGAGGACTATCTCTATTGAGCTTTGTATGATTGCTATTGTTTTCATGTTACTTCCATTGTTGGAGGCTCACCACTAAATTCCCCAAAGTACTTTATTTGTAGTGGTTGTTCACTGACTATTTATTTAATGAAATATCAACCAAAAACAGTACAGAATTCAAATCCAGTAAGTGATGAGGACATGAAGCTCTGAGAATGGGAGCAAGAATTTTGACCAAAGGACCATTCGTGTTAAAAGGCAACATAGGGAACAGTGTTGAGTGGCTATTGAATACACTCCTGAAAGGTACATTTCTACTGGTCCAAGGTTGACTAGGCCAAAAGCAGATGGAAATTTCTAAGTCCTAACTTCTGTTTATCAAAAAACTAATAAGAGAACTGAGCAGTTCAAAATGATTTCATATTCTTGTGAAATACTTTAGATCTAAGTAGAATACATGGCTTTCTCTCATCTTTACCCATAGCAGAATTCCTGAAATATTTGATAATCCTCATATTGTTTCCTTTTTTTCATTCAGGTTAAAGTCTAAAAGAGAAATGGGGGACATTCCCCAAGCTACAAATTAAATTCTGACAGATAATGCTCAGTTTAAGGGGAATAACATTTAGCCATTTCAGAGTGTCCTCCAGGAGGGATCTATACTATATTTGGCTCAGTCACAGTCATATGCTTACTCATAATGCAACGTAGGTGGAAGAAATGAGTAATTTATTTCCCTCGTGCACATTAGTGTTTATGATTGTTTCTATTTCAAAGAGAGAGTGGAAGTTCCCCTACTCAAATTTAGCTCCTGAAATCAAGACTATGACACATTCAACTTGAATTCCCAGTGCCTAAAACAGGGACTATCACACAGTACATGAACTATGTTAACAGAATGAATGAAAGGATAAATGAATGAATGAATGAATGAATGAATGAATGAAGTATATAAGTCTAAATCTCAATTTACTCTGTTATATACTTCAAGAATTGCTGGGAGCAGGAAAGAGAGAAGTGCCCATGATGTCTATAACATTCTTCCCATTAGTTCCATTGTTCCCATGGTTCCGTCTTTGGTTAAGCACAGGAAGAAGGCATGCACAGTGAAGTTACATGTAAAATGTGATGTATAAGTGTACTTCTAGGTTATCAGTGAGATATATGCACAACAAGACAGAACCAAAAAGGCTACTTTAAAATGTCACAGATTCCAAGAGCTCCAAGGACTCAGAAAGAAAAATCACATGAAGGCTGCAGATGCAGGTGAAGCAGTAGGTTTCACTAAAAGAGAGATCAACTCCAGTGCTACATTTTTTCAGCTCTATGACCTTGTTTGCTTATTGAACCACTCTGATCTTTTTCTCATCCATGAAAATAGTAAGACTATACTTGTGGGGCTAAACTTCTAAGGTTGTGTGAGGATCACAGAATTAGCTTATGTTAAAGCACTTTGAAATTCATAAGCGGTAGCAAGGATGTAAATGACCATGTATTACTAGTTGAGGAGGCTTCAAGGAGGGTCAGTAGGGTTTGAATATTCAGAAATAAGTCAGGGGTGTATTGTAAGCATGAGGAAATTACCTAGAAAATGTCTGGAAGTGCAAATAAATCTGCAGGAATCCAGAGTTTAGATAGAGAGTGTGCTAATTGGTGGTGAGGTAAAGTGTGTTGCAGAAAGCAAAAATTATAGAGATTTTCCCCTTTATTAATACTGTCTGCTCCCCCAGCCCCTCTGCTATAAATCTGTTAATGGATGGCTGCCTACTTAGATATACAGAAGACCAGTTTCTGTCCCATTGGTTAGAACATGGGCTCACTATTATGTAGTAAGGCAATTTCTCTGAATCCTTTATCAACCCTGGTTATTCAATTCTGCTCTATTCAGAAAAAGAAATTCAGAAGAGAAATAGAGGATTTCCCCATCCTTGAATAGGTGTTCTGTCAAAGGCCCAAATCTATGGCAAAATGCTTATAATAATTTTCCAAATCCATTCTGGGTTTTTCCATTAGTATTCATTTTCTTCCCATACAAATGGGCTAGTATTTCAAATAGAAGTAGTTGAAAACTCGCCCCAAATAAGAAAAATTCTGCATGAAGCCTGAATATAAGCATACAAGCTTTTATAATTTATTTTAGAATAAAGAGAGAAAAACTATAAAGTTTTTTTTTAATCACAACCCAAAGATATGGTATTTTTAATTGATTTTTAGAGAGAGAAGAAGGGGAAGAGAGAGAGAAAAAAACATCAATCAATTGCCTCCCATATGTACCCACACCCCAACCAGGGATCAAACCTGAAAACTAGGTGAAAGGAATTTCCGTAATAAAATATGCAGGTTTAGGGAATTTTAGGAATAAAGAGGGCCCATGGGGGAGGAATGCATAGATGAGTGCTTTGGAGCTGCCAGAAGGCATACATTCACAGAGAGAAAAAAAAGTGCCACAGGATAAAGGGAGAGGAAGATCTCCATTCACAGTAGATAAGGAAAATCCACAGGATATGGGGAAAAAAAGAAAAACTTTCACAGAGGATAGTAAAATGCCAACAAATGGGAGTAAAAGGAAAACAGATTTTCATAGGAGATAGAGAAATGTTACAAAATAAGGGGGAAAGAGGGAGGGGGGCACCACGTGTGGTTTGGGCTTTGAAGCTGATATTCTGCAAAAGAATGACAATTAGAAAGCAGTATGGAGAGACAAAGAACTGCATCCTTTACAAACCTTAGCAAAAAAGAGCTTGGTGGGTTACCCCCATGGGACCCTCTCCCTACGTGGGAGTCTGTACTGGCTTCCAATAAATTTCCCCCCTTTTCAACTACCACCTTTTGTCCGTGGCTTCTTTCTTCAAATCAATCTGGACAAGGATCCAGGATATAAATCACTCTTGCATCCTGATCAGGAAAACAACCCAAATCATAGGTATGTGCCCTGACTGGGAACTGGTCCCAGGACCCATTTTTGGTGAATAGGACAAAGCTCCAACCAACTGAGCCACCCTGCCAGGACTAAAGTTCTTATACATATAACTCGGAAAGGGTACTTCTCTGTGACAAAATGACCCCTAGCATTTCCTGAAAGAAATTTAATATAAGAAACCAGGAAAAGGAGTGTGTGCATGTGTGTCTATACACGTATAGACGCATTTGTATGTGACAAGTAATGGGAGAAAAAAGCAGCACATATCAGTTGCTGAAATTTAGTGATTTTTAAAAAATATCCCTAAGACGAAAATCTTACAGTTGTGGTTTGTTGCAAACCCTGCGCCCAGCACATAAGCAGGTAGACATTTAACACATACACAAAGCAGCTTAGCCTAGCAGAAGAAATGCCATGAGAATGCTAGGGAGATATCTAGTTGAGAACTTGGGTCAATCATTAAATCTCTCTGATCTTCAGTTTTCTTATCTGGGAAATTATCATAGTAGTATCTACTCTGTTGCCTATTTTAAAAGTTTATTTTAAAGCTCAAGTGCCATATCACATATAAACATCTGTACATTGGTAACAGATATTCAATTTTTTAAATATTATTATTTCTGGGTATATTATCATTTATTGACATCCCACTCACAACAGTGTCACACAGACCTGGTCCTTGGAGGTTAAAATGTAAGAGAAAGCAGTTTGATAGAGGTTTCCACAGCCCATAGGTTGTGTGGCAGCCAGTTTTCAGGGTGGCCTCCAAGGGCCCCTCTTCCTAGTGCCATCCACATTATGTCATGCCATCCACATTAGGTTTGGTCTGCATGACCAATAGGTTATGATCAATAAAGTGATGGTATGTCGCTTCCAAGATGAGGTTAGAAAAGACATTGAGTGTCAGATGTAGTCCTTCTGAAGTGTTAAGACTTAGGTATATGATTATTTTAGGTGTAAGATACTTATTTATATAAATGTCAGCTGCCAGCATTTGCTGACGCTATCCTATGTGCTCAGGCCTATGCTAAGCACTTCACAGGTATTGCTTCATTAAATCTTCACATCAACTGGGAGGGAAAAAGTGAGGCTGGCATTGAGCCGGCCTGTGCTTCTTGGTGCCCTTTCTGCCTTAGATCTTAGCATTGTGTCTCTAAGGACACAAGGAGGGATCCGGATTCAGAATGCTGGCCCTTTTCTACGAGTGCCTGTCCAGCTGCTCAGAAAAAAGCTCCAGGGTATCCTGTCTGCCTTCTGTCTTTCCTTCAGACATTTTACCTCTACTAGTGTGGAAAGCAAAAGTGAAAATCCCAATGATGCAACATTAATGCCAGAATTACATTGTACTAATGAAAGGGGTATTTATGCCAATGGGGATATTAAAGTGTCAGAAAAAGGTAAGGGCACAGCTTTTTGAGACACTGAGCTCTCCAGAGAATGCCTTCATTAGGATAATTCTAAGATGAAAAAGAGAAAACAACAACATTGGGCGTTTGGGAACAGACACACACAAATATACACACAATGTCTTTCTCCTCGCCTTCTTTAGAACAGGGTGTGTGTGTGTGTGTGTGTGTGTGTGTGTGTGTGTGTGTGTGTGTAAGTGTGTGTGAGCAGAAGACGATTTATTGTGTAGACAGTGAAAAGGTCATACTTCAGAGTGGAGTGTTCCAGGAGGCACCTCTTCAAACTTCATTTCTCAATTAAATGGGGATAGGAGAATTATGGGCATTAATCCTCTTTGAGCTGAGACAGGGATTAAAACAAAAACATGTTTCACCTAGTCAGTAACCCCAGGAATCCACGAGACCTGAGCTGCGGAGATCAAATTTATTTTGAGAGCTCACTGAAGTATTTAAGCTCCCTTTGATTAGATGTTATAATGATCAGACAGAGAAGTCCAATGAGCTAAACTTTGCTGAAGATTCGCCAACATTACCCAGCATGCAGCAATTTCATTAATTTATTCATTTTAATTTGGAAAATTATTTGCTCTAGAAAAAAGAGTTACATAAGGACTAATGTTCAATTTGTTTTTCGTGTTCTTTAAATGCTAATGATATGTATTAGTTTAGAGGGCCTGCCCTCTCCCTGATTCCCCGTCCTGTGATATATGATATAATTACAATGGCAATTGATCTTTGACCGAAACGTTGGTAAAATGGAATGGAAGTCGCTTTTCATGTGCCAAGGTTACAGCTAAGGACACGAGGAGCTTTGCTCTGGCTTGCGGATTGGCTTACAGAGCTTTGTCTAACCCCAGATATCGATTGCTTGCCTTTTATAGTCATCACGCCCCTTCACCACTCACATGAACATTAAGAATGGGGTGAGAGAGTGCAAAAATGACGCGACGTGAGAATATAATTAGGACAAATCAGAGGCAAGAGAGAAGTTTGTCAGTGTGCTTTGATTTCGGGAGTTTATGAAAGGAATGTGGTTCCTCACAACAGATAAGGATGACTGGTCAATTCTGGCACAGAATTGTGTCTGAACCTACAGGCCAGAAGGCTGTACCCTGGTCTGCTAGGAGACCTTCCCCAGCCTCTGCTTCCTAAGCTCTGAAAGGAAGTTAATAATAAATGAACTCCACTTCTCAGGAAATTCATTTTTAAAAACCCCATGTATTGTGAGAAGGACTTAACTTATTCTTTCATTTTAGGTGATCTCTGAGGAACCTTGAATTATGACTCCCATCACACAGTAAAAACCTGCAAGCATAGTAAACTGCAGCCCCTTTCAGTTTTAAGGCAGTTGAGACTTGTCAGTCATTTATACCTGAGGGTTGATTTTTTTTATCAATTCTTTTTCCAATACCTGCCTCTGCTAGAGATACCTTTGGAAACACCCAGCTCCTAAGGGGTGACGAATTCAGGGAATAGGCAAGTGAGGTTAACTGGACTGTATTGATAAATGACACTTCTGGCATGAGACCAATTAGTAACTCACTGGATATGGTACCTGCATCTTCTACCGACCTTCCATGAACTTCATTGAGTTGTTCCATCAGGGCAATCTATATGTTTCATTGAATATTGATATGTCTAACTAGGTCACCCATCATGAAGAGGAGCAAGTCAGTGTTTAAAAAAAGCTGTGCTGCTCCATGGGGCTGTCTACAATTGTATGTCTACAATTGTTAACAAAACATTCCCCACAACTATAACTAAAAATTAAAGGTGAAGCTAAAAAAATAATGAAAATAGGATTTCTAGTTGTGTAACTTTTGATAGTATTGATTGTTTAGAAAAACTATCATTGCGCTGACTAGGTAGGTAACCAGAATTGGTCTAAACCACTTTAATGAAGAATTTTAGTTTGTCTGAGTAGCATATAGTTTAATGGGGCAGCCAAGAAGCCAAGGCCAGTGTTTGCCTCTGTACTAGAAGAAGAAGCCTTTGTTTGTTGAACCATACCCAGAACACAGATTATTATGAAGAACGCCACTTCTGAAGATCAAAGATAATCTCTCACATACACACACACTTACACACATATAAAGTGTTCTCCAACCTTCTACATGCCACAAACACCTTTGGAAAACCTGCCTCTTTCTAATATTTTGCTGATTTTGCCTCTCTTCTCTAGAGATAGAGCTGGAGAACAAGCTGAAGGTCACTTTAGATTTTCCAAATCAATGATTCATTTAACAACGTAGTCATGGCTTAGAAATGCAGCTGCATACCCGAAAATGAAAGGAAATAGGAGATTTCTGCAGCCCCAATGGGATCCGAGTGAGCAGCCCACATTAGTCAAGAGCCTGAGCCAGGATTTGAAAAGACATGCTGCTGAACATTGAGTAAGCCAGTTTCGTTTGATTAGGCAATGAATGCTTACTTAAGAATATTTGCGCTAATGCTCCCTCTGATGTAAGTAGGTTAGACCTCAGTTCCCAACTCCCACTCATCTGTTTGCCAACAAAAACCATCACTTAAGAGGACATTAGCCATGATTTATCCTAAAAACTAACAGCTATAGCTGGTAGGAGAATCATTTCTAAAACTTTGTAAAAGACTCAGTTCTTTCAAACTTATTGTATTGTCATTAAAAGGGTATTTGTAATGGTTCCTGAAACAGAGTCTGATCCTTTAGAAAGTATGCATTTATCACCATCCTTGTATTAGCCACATCAAAAAGCATTCCTGGAAACAGAGAGAAAATTAAATTTTAAATTGAGCATGTTGGAAGTGGGTAATTAAATCAGAAGCACATCTTTCTTTAAATACCAAATATGTAGCAATGGGTGGTAACTCACAAAAGCAGACATGAAACAGTCTATATGAGATGCCATTTTATGAAGTGGCTAGTATCAGTTTAGGATTCTAAGATTTCCTACAGATAATGACACTGAAATGATTGTAATCAGCAATAATATCGATCCTAATAGTAACAGAAAATTAAGAACTCCTACATTTCTCTCCAAATGTGTTTTCTAAAAGTAGTAAGTGGAAATATCTGTAAATGATTTTGAGGAAAACAAAGTATTCTAATTGTTGAAAAATGTCTTAATAAAATGTTGATGCTATGTATTCACTTCTAAATATTTCAACTACAAATGTGAATATATTTAGCTACTCTATTAATCAATATATGTGTAGATAGAAATATAATTTTATAAAATACTTCTAACCTAATAGTTTATTTCAAAACTTTTAGTATGGACAATTCTAAATTAAATTAATATTTTGGGCAAGATTTAAAAAAAAAAAAACTACTTGAATGTGATAGTTCATGATGTGTGTTAGTCTACCCTGCCTTTACTAGTACTCTTCTCCTTTGAGGTTTGGGATGTCATAACATTTGGCTAACTACTTCAGTCAATTCCTTCCTGCTGTCAATCTCTTCCCTGCAGCTATCTCAAACTGCTGCCCTGCCTAGTTCCCTTCATACACATATGAAAGAGTAACTGAAAAAATAAATATAACTGAAAGGGTTAGAACTTGCTTCAACATGAATGATTGGTTCTATTGATCTGACTACCTGACCTTTCTGTGAGTTCAAAAAATATAGATGCAAGGGGAGGCTAGGGACTGTCTAGGGCGGGGGGATAAAATGGATACATATGTAATACCCTTTGTAATACTTTAAGCAATAAAAAAAATATATATATATATATAGATGCAGAAAAATAAACTCAGTTAGGCCATTTTTTGATTAAACTAAGCGCAATCTTGTAGTTACACATGCAAAACAACCTACATAAAATATTATTATAAAGTGGTGATGCATATGCACCACTTTAGGCCTTCTGCTAGGCCTTCTGCAACATTCAACAGAAATATGATATGGTCTCACACCTAAACATTTGTAGCTTGGTTTGGAAACAAGGTATGTATCTCATGCTTTGAGAGTTGTTGGTATATCTGCTTACTTTTTTAGGTTAGAAAAATATAAGTAGTCAGTCTGCAGAAAACAATGAAATACAGAAAAAAAAGTTGAGAGGAAGTTTATTTGGAGTTTGAGTTTCTTTCTAGTTGTTCTTTTAATTTTATATATATATATATTTCAGAGAGTAAGGGAGAGAGAGAAAGAAATAGAAACAAACATCAGTGATGATAGAGAATCATGGAATGGCTGCTTCCTGCACACCACCACTGGGGATCAAGCCCACAATCTAGGCATGTGCCCTGACTCAGAATTGAACTGTAGCCTTCTGGTTCATAGATCAATACTCAACCACTCGGCCACACCAGCAGGGCTCTAGTTGTTCTTACTGCTAAGTCAAATTCCTCTTCTTCGATTCCATGTGACTCTCTATATCTTTATGAAATGCCTCTTTTCATTTAAATTGGTGAAAATTATTTCATTTTCCACAAAGAGCCATGGATTGGTCTTATTTTAAGCTTGGTATCTTATTCTTATTAGAAATACCTTGATCTATAAAGATTGGGTTGGCTATTATGCATTATTATGGTTAAAATGACACATTCACAGACCATTCTTGAGTCTTCCCTATAAAAAGAGACAAATATATTTTAACAATTATGATAACTTTATAAATTTACCAACATATTGAATTTGCATAGTCCAGCATCATCTCAGTATGAGCATCTAAGGGACAATTTCTTACATTTGTTCCATTACTGAAAAGTAGAAAGTCATTCTTTTGTCAAGCAAGTCAAAAAGAACAGAGAAAAATATGTCATGATTTATTTATTTGTATCACACAGAAATACACAGATGTTTATTTTGTTTTTTATAGTCTACAGGATAATAATACATCTTACAATTACTAAAGAGATCTTTAGATTTTTATAACGTATGATTTTTTAGTAAGAGGGAGTAAATCTAAGAATGATGCAGCCAATGATAGTACATGTGTGGTATATATCAAGTCAAATATCTCAATTTAGATTTACTATACCCTTGCATGATAATTATTATTATCCCAATTTACAAGTGGAAAGCCATGTACACATGGAATAAAAGCCTGCTCTAAGCTTATAAATAAAGTGGTGGCAGATGTATGACTAGAATTTATATTTATTGATACAAATTTATCATTTTCACTCAGCCTTATTTAATTCTCCCTTGAATTCTTAGAAAAAAAATAAATAACAATAAAATAAAGGAAAGAATTATGTGACATTCTGATATGGAGTTTTAGAAATGAATCATATTTCTTATAGTTGGCAGTTAATACATGACCTCCAGGTTTCTAGAATCAGACAGTAGGTCTGTTAGGAGAAATATGGAGATGTAGTTGAAGTCTGATTTTTTAGAAATGAGAGGCTAAGATTCTGGGCTTCTCCTATGCTCTCTGCTTTCTTGCTAAAATAATGGGCTATTGGATACTTATGTGGCCAACTTTAGAATTTCTCTCAAAGTAAGATAGAGAAGTTTTTATCTCCCACTCAGTCCTAAACCTCAGGAGGGATTTTCTCTCCATGTTTGTGACAGTGGATAGCATTACATATACAGTATTCATTCACATTGGGATTTTTTGATTATAGCTTCAAGGATGAAAAATAAGGTAGAGTATGGTCAGCCGAAGCCGGTTTGGCTCAGTGGATAGAGCGTCGGCCTGCGGACTGAGGGGTCCCGGGTTCGATTCCGGTCAAGGGCATGTACCTGGGTTGCGGGCACATCTCCAGTGGGGGGTGTGCAGGAGGCAGCTAATCGATGTTTCTCTCTCATCGATGTTTCTGACTCTCTATCTCTCTCCCTTCCTCTCTGCAAAATATCAATAAAATATATTTAAAAAAAAAAAAAAAGGTAGAGTATGGTCAACTGTCTCATGTCAAAGTAATGAATTTAACAGATTCCCAAGGGAATCTATACTAATAAAAGGATAATATCCTAATTAGACTGGGTCAACTGGATATCTTTTGGTCGTCTGACTTCCTTCTGGACAAAGCCATGGTGGCGGGGGCTGAGGCAGAGGCGTTTAGGGGCGATCAGGCCATCAGGGGAGCAAGCAGTTAGGGGTGAAATTAGTCCAGCACTGGGGAGCAAGCAGTTAGGGGCGATCAGGCCAGCAGGCGAGTGGTTAGGTGGTGATCAGGCCAGCAGGCAGAGGTGGTTAGGGGTGATCAGACAGGCAGACAGATGAGCAGTTAGGAGCCAGCAGTCCCGGATTATAAGAGGGATGTTCGACTGGCAGTTTAGGACATCCCCCGAGGGGTTCCAGATTGGAGAGGGTGCACCTCCCCCACCCCCACACAAATTTTGTGCACTGGGCCTCTAATATTAAGTAAGCAGAAATGGTGTTACCTCCAAATCTTGGCACAGCTTCAAGAAAATTCTTAACACTAGGACACAATACTGCCTCTGAAACAGTGAAATCAGTGAATTCTCCACCTGGGCACCTTCCAAAAGTTATTCAATTGGTGTGTGTGTGTGTGTGTGTGTGTGTGTGTGTGTGTGTACACCAGAATTTTGTACAGGGCAGCATAATAAGAGCTCTGAGGAAGGACCCACGTCATCAAAGGTGCAAAAGAAAAAAAAAAGTGAGAAGTGTTTAAAGAATGAAAAAAATCCACTTTTCTTGGAAAATAAATTATATGTAGGAATGAAAATAAAAGGTCACATAGAAAGTGAGAATGGCACCATATTTTATGACCTTGAATATTTAACAAACTTTTATACCTGATTTTGTAGCAATATTAAATAAATCATAAGGAAATTACAAAGATAAACATGGAATAAATATAGTAGATAGATTCAAGAGGGAGCTGGCTAGAGCAGAAGATCAGTTCAAAAATTATTACAGTTGTTACTTGTGACCTAGCCACAGAAGAAAGGGATAAATCTGAGTGTTTTGTCAGGGATTTCTTAGGATTTGTCAATTCCCTTTCTCTCAGAACCATGTATACTTTAAGTACAATTCTGGAGTGAAAACAAATATAAAACAATATGACCCACCACTACCAACAACACTAAGAAAACACAACGATACCTCTAGCTGGCTAGTTTAATTAAATCTAAGCTACTACTTAAAGGCACTCAGATCTGAAACTCAAGATTCTAAATGCTTTTCCACATATGCTTTTTGATATTGTTTCTTCAAGGCAGTCTTAAGTCTGCAAATGCTGTTTTTCATTGTTAACATATCAAACTTTTTATATCCAGACATTTAGATTCTTTAAAATTCTATTTCAACAACCTTCCTGAGAGAACTGTTTTGCAAACATTCTCTCAGAACAGCCCTCTGAGAAAAGCAGGCAAGCTATGCCCCCTTGAATGCTGGCAAATAGAAAGTTACCTTTAATTCATCCCTGTGTCCTTTGAGTGACTGTTTTGTTATTTCAATAAAGGTCATAAGGCTTAATGCACAGGGAAAGGTTTGCTCAGTTTTTTTTTTTAATTTTTAAAAATGAAAACACATGCAAACCTGGTTTACTGGTGACTTTGAGATATACAGTTTCCACCACCAAGAAGCACTTGTGATTTTTAATCAGAGAAAGAAAGCCAGAATATTCTCAGGTACAAACTTAGTCTTATTTTCATGCTGCCTCTTTCAAGACTTGAGCCATCTCCTGGATGATGGATAAAAACAGAAATGGTGTAGTCCTTTTAGAATAACTATGCTCTTTAAGAACTCATTTTTGGTTGAATTACAATGATTATCTTATCACTACGGTTTTGTGGTTTAATTTTTATTTTGCTTTTGTTGTCTGTGTTTGTCTAATTTTTTAAGATGAAGCACTGGTTTGAATCCAAGATAGGTTGATACAATTTTCTATAAAGTGACACAAAATTCTGTTGTAGGGAGGCCATACTAGCTCAGTTCATGGCGATCATCATAAATCTAAGTAAACATTCACTTGTTCTCTTTCCACATCTTGGCAGGCATTTTCTTATTCGTGTGTTTGACATACCCTTTTTGATGTAACATTTCTCCCTCCCTTCTACTCTTGCCAACTAGCAGCTATCTAGTTTCTCAGGTCTAGTTGAGGTGTTACACTTTTTCAGTTATTCTGAGATTAGGAAGTTACCAACTTTTTTGGGGAAAAGTTACTGTGTAATATCAACAACAAGAAGCATATGAAGAATACCAGCAACACATTTATTCATCACTCTTTAAATACCAGACTGTGTTTTTAAAGTTTGGCAAGCATTGTCTCATGTAGTTGGAACAAAAACCTAATGAAATGGGCATTATTTTCACCCCTATGTTGCAGTTGAGTCAGCTGAGAGGAGAGGTGAGGTTAGGTAACTCACCAGAGGTCATGCAGCTTACAGACAAACTGAAATATACATTTTCTTCTCTATTCCCCCGTTTCTTAGCAGCTCCTATAAAATCTACTCTAAGAGTCGGTTGAGATTCTAGTAGCCTTACATGTCTGCATGTTTTAAAACAAGATATAGTTTATTGATGAACACAAACCCATCAATGAAATACCTTCCTGAATAAGAAAATACTTTTCTTTTAATGGACAGTTTCTGGTATTTATGTACATGGAAATCTTATATAGTCCATTTTAATTCTTAAAATAGAAAAACTATGAAGGAAAAACACACTTTAACATTTTTTAACTTGAAAAGAAATTTGAAGATTTTCAACCTCTGGTTCTTTCCTCTTTTCATAAGTTATAAAAAGAATTAATGTCAATGAATGAATTTTTGTTTTCGTGTATCTGATTTAATGTTGCAATTTGGAGACTTGAGTAAGCTAATGTAAAACCTGTCATGACATAAAGGAAACTTATTTCAGATCTTAAAAAACATGACTGAGTAAGAAAACGAGATGTATGGCTGTGGATTATGAGTTTGGTCACAAACCTTCAGACTGTGGAATTCTAATTCCATTTTTGGTTTTGGTTCTCTAGGGCTCTGAGCACAGATCAAAGGCCTCCTCTCGTTTTCATTTTTAATGGGTTACTGCTTAAAAAGTAAAACCTACTGCACTCCTGGGTCTTCCACAACATGACTCTCCTGTGAGCTGACCCCCAGCTTCCCCACAAAGAATCTGTGTGTGACCTGCGTGTTGACCAGCTTCTAGCCAGCATTGCTTCAATGCCTTCATCTGTATTCAAATTCCAATGTTCAGGACTTGGAAACTCACTAATATGAATACAAGTCCACCTTAGCACTCAGTATGGAGTTCTTAGGTGATTTATATCTGAGATCTTCTTTGGCAGAGTCCCACCTGTTGCTTCCTGCCAATAAGAAGGGGAAAAACACTTTGAGTTACCATGACTGCTTAACAAATATGTCTGGTCTAGGCATTTTGGCCAATTTTTTTTCTGCCAAGTGACCTTAACTATATTCATTCAGGACTCCCATTACCCAATTTTCTTCCTTAAAGAAAAGGAAATCACTGTCACAGAGATAAAACAGGGATATATATTCAATCAATTCACATTGAACAAACAAATTATTGCCTACATATCTACAACCTTCTTTCAAATACATAAAAGATATAAAATATATAGAGCGAGATACTTGCTTCTAAGTGCTACAATCCTATTGACAATGTAATCCAGGACATCAGAACCTTAGAGAATAATGCAAAGAAAATAAATCACTCAAAATATCAGAAACAATAAGCATTAGGTTTATTTCGTACTCATTATTTGTCCATCATGGGCCAGTTGGGTGGCTCCACTTTTAACATACCCAACCAGAAGAGCGGCCAAGGAAGGCCTCATTTCTATGCTTTCACAATTCCTAAAGTAAGAGCCAGAGGCAAGATGAATGTGTACTGACTCTTAAAGTTTCGTTGACAAAAAGAAAAAGAAAAAAAGAGGCAAATGGACATGTCCAAACCCAAAGGGTATATGCATATGTAATTCTACCTCCTGCCTGGAAAAATGAACATACAAAGAGATCATTTACAGCATTACATTAATGCCTAGCATCAGGAATAATTGCTAAATTTGCAATGTAGATTTTGCATTATATGAAAATCAAGGGGGAAAAAGAAGGATGATAGGCTTCAGAGGAAAAAGGAGAGACATGGATCTTAAATTAGTGGTCAAAAAGGAATACATTATAAGCCTAATTTTAAGGGATTAAGTTAATGAAATATAACTTAACTTTTTTCAAACAAATGTTCAGAAGGGGTTTGCAACTTGAATGAGTTTGGTCCCAAGGAATCTGACAGCAGCAAGGGAGTATACCTCTGGGAAAACTGGCCTGTTATAAGCAATCAGAGTGGGTGCTGACACTGTCTGAGACGAGTGGTCTCAAAGCATAAGGGTTGAGCACAACATCTGGAATTCTACTGAGAGGCAATAGAGGAAGTCAAGCACTGTGGGGACACTGGGGAGCACGGTGGTTCTGGTAGTCTCTGATTGAACTGACACCTACTGTGGTAGATCAATAAGCAGGATGAACCCTCCCGGAAGCTGGACTGCTTCTAAGTCCTAGAATCCTATTGACTGGGTGGGCCATGTTCCACCCAGGACAGCTGGTAGAACTCTCAGGTCTGAGGGCAGCATGAAGTGTTAAAGGGGAAACTCAGACAGAAAACAAATTAGAAAAAGAAGGAAAGCGCGCGCGCTCGCGCATGCATGTGCACTCCTCAATTAAAAAGATTTGTAAAGCCTGTGAAAGGACTAGTGTGGATGGTTTGTGTTCATGACGAGCAGACTAGAAAAGTCAGATCAAGAGAGAAATTCATGATAAAGAGCACATTTCAGGAATTAATCAAATAAACATGACTTTCCAGGGGGCAGCCTTGTGGTTGCTTTTGGAGTGCAAGTAGGATAATTAGGTTACAATATTTAAGGATGTGTTTTTCTAAGGAAATCAAATGTAGTGAATTGAGTGTATACAAGTGGGGGGAAGATGAAGAAAGACAAGTCAGATGTCTTTGATGCAGAGAAGGAAGCCACTTTATAAACCCCTCCAAAATGTTCAGACACCACCAGTTGGGACAAGCACGATCTATAGCAAGTATGAAGAAGCCAGGTGCTCACATAGCATCCCTGAGACCTTATGCAAGTAGCATTTTTGCAAGAGGACCCTAATTCTGCTAACTCTTATTATTTCCCAAATGCTCCAAATAGAACTGTGTTCTATCTCTTTGAGTACCAGACATTACTTTATGTACATTTTTCCTCCAAAGGATACTACAGAGTCTGACCTATTCTCCTACAGAGTATCGCCATTCAATGACCCTCTTAGTTTCTGTTGAATTTTCTGTTAAAAGTCAGATACAGTCTCTCAGACCATCTCATACAATGCCGGTAACCGTCACTGTGCTTAATGTGCCATCAGACCGGTGGCCAGGTGGAGACAACATCCCCCAATTTGCTTGGCCTTGTATGCTGCATCAACTTTCCAAAAGTATCTTTCTTCATTTCTATTCAGAACCAGGTACTGAGTTATTCCCTTATCCCCAATTCGAATGTTGTTTTGTAGAAATAAATGCCTCACATGGCAAATTTTTTACTTTAATTTTTGCTTACATCATTTGTAAATCCCTATTAAATTTTAAAATGTGCACAAAAGTATCTAGGGCCAAACATGGGAATGTTATTTGTTCAATAAGCACTTAGTGACATGACTTTGAGCTTGTTGGTTGAATAGATGTGAGGAATGTCGTCTTTGCCATTGCATCCAGTGTGGAAATCAAATAAATGGACAAATAGCCGTAATTCAGCAAATTCATTGAAAGAGGGGTGATAATTGCACTAATAATGGTAGTGATGAAAGTAGTTAGAGCTTTCTATAAAGTCCCCAGCTTTATGTAATGCAAGCCCCATATATCAAGCCCTCTATGGTTCTAAGGTACAACTGGTTGGACATACCAGTTCCCAAAATTACATAGGCTACGATAAAGAATAATCATTTCTGCCCTAGTCGGTTTGGTTCAGTGGATAGAGCCATCAGCTGTGGACCAAAGGATCCTGGGTTCGATTCCAGTCAAGCGCACATGCCCTGCGTTGCAGGCTTGATCCCCAGTAGGGGCGTGCAGGAGGCAGCCAATCAATGATTATCTCTCATCATTGATGTTTCTCTCCCTCTCCCTCTCCCTTCCTCTCTGAAATCAACAAAAAATATATTAAAAAAGAAAATAATTACTCATTTCTAACTTCTGTGTGAATTCTGCCCAAGCTATATCAGATACATTTTAAATCTCCTTGTGCCTCAGTTTCCATCTGCCTTCATAAGAGAATACTGCTTTCTCTCTGATGTGTGTCTGAATTAAGGGAGGCGGTGGGCTTATAGGGAAAAGGCTAAATCCAGATGCCTAAGGTTTTCAAGGGAGCAGCCTTGCTTCTATGGCCAGTGCTTACTTACCTTCCATTGTTTCTTGCTTTGTTGTGCAGGTGGTTAAGGTTAAAACAAGAGCCTCTATGTTGGCAGGACTAGCGTGATAATCTTGACTTCAGAGGTTTATGACAAACAGAAAGAACAGGATAAATATGATTTATACACCAATGGTTGCATATTTTGGCTGATATAAAAGATGAGACGAGCACAATCAATATCCTGTATAATTGTTGATTAGTAGTAGTGTTCCTGGTAATTATATTCCTGAGATGGTCAGAAAAATTTTATTCCCCTAGAGAAAGCTTCTAGGGAGTTATTTCATCAAGTACATATATTGATACTATAAAATAAGAAGTATGGGATATAAAAATGAGAAAATCATTATTTAATCTTAGAGGTTTGTTGTTACTTCTTCTTTTTAAAATATTAACATCAATGACATGGATGCAAAGATTATTCCTGAAAAAGAGAGTTGTCTAAGCTATTATTTGTTAACATCTTGGGAAGCTGCAATGAGGAATTCACCTTGTTCCATCTGGACATAAGCTGTCGGCATCTTAACTATTGTACCGCCCCCAAAATTGATGAAAGGCTTGTGAGAATGGGTTTTACTATAACGTAATGAAACAAAGATGGTAACAGAATCGTTCACTAAACCTAATGAACCCTATAACCTCAAGGTTATCTGATGGGAGTTCTATCTAGAAGGAATTCCTACATCTTTCCTTTCTTCCAATGGCTGGAGACCTTTGAGCCATAAAATTCTGCTGGGTAAGCATGGTGATTCCCTCTCGGACATTCTGACATAGTCTTCCTTATCTCCCACTTACCACACATTACCTGCTCTAGTGAAGAACCACTCACTCTACCCAGTGAATTTTGTGAACTCTAAACTCCAAGATCACCCATCGCCAATGCAGGTTCCAGGGCCATTATCCAGGCTCTTCCAATGGAACCACTGGGCTTCCTATCCAAGCTATCTAAATTTCAGACAATTCCCATGTGATAATGTTCATTAGACACTTACAATAAGCTAGACATTATACAGTCATGTGTCACATAGCATTTCAGTCAACAACAAACCTCATATATGACAATGGTTCATCCTATCTAATAAAGAGGGAATACTGCAAAGATGGCAGCACCCACAGCCAATAAGGAGGGAATATACTAATTGACTGCCACACCCTCAAAGTTGGTGGCACCCACAGCCACAAGATGGCAGTGCCCAGTTTCCTCAGCCCCACTGGGGCGGCAGGTGTGCAGAAAGGCTGGGCCTGCCCCTAGGCAGGCCCGGCGCTCTGTGTGCCTGCTTCCAGAGTCCCCAGTCCCCTCAGCCCCCCAGCTCCCCAGGGCTGGCCCAAGGTGCAGGCAAGCCTCAGATAGAGGCTGCCCAGCCACCCAGGGCCTCCCGAGGCTCAGGTAACCAAGGCTGGCCAAGGCTTGTGTTGCCAGCAGTGGCAACAGCAGAGGTGTGCTGGGGGCGTTGCCTTGCCCTGATCACCAGGTCACCTCCCACCCCTGAGGGCTCCCAGACTGTGAGAGGGGGCAGGCCAGGCTGAGGGACCCCCCCCCCCCCCGCAGTGCATGAATTTTCATGCACCGGGCCTCTAGTAAGATTATAATGGAGGTGAAATATCCCTTTTGCTAGTGATGTCACAGCCATAATGATATCATAGTGCAACATATTGCTCTCATGTTTGTGGTGATGCTGGTATAAGAAAACCTGTGCTGCCAGGATATAAAAGTATAGCACATATAATTAGGTACAGTGCATAATACTTGCCAATGATAATAAACTATGTTACTGCTTTACGTATTTACTATACTATACTTTTTATTATTTTAAAGTGTACTCTTTCTACTTATAAAATAAGTTTGCTCTAAAACAGTATGCCTGTTATACTCACAGCAGCCTCAGAAATCTCGTGTTCATCATGTTTTTTGATCACATCATTTTTTCTTGTGCTTGATTTAATTTTGTGTTATTTTGTACAGTAACATGCTGTACAGGCTTGTAAACTAGTATCAATAGGCTGTACCATATAGCCTAGGTATTCAACAGGCTATACCATACTCTATGATATTCACATAACAATAAAATCGCCCAACAACACATTTCTCAGAATGTATACCTGTCATTCAGAAGCACATGATGATAATAACACACATATGAATGAGACAAATTTCACTGGAGATGGCAAACACAATGCTAAAGAGCAACAGAAATAGCAAGTGTGTGTTTACTCTATGGCTGGTGTTGTATAAAATACTCTGTGAACATTATTACATTTAATCTCCACAACACATCAATGAGAGATAGTTCGTATTTTTCATTCTTGATTCAGATGAGGATATAGAGGCTAAAAGAGATTAGATCATTTGCAGAGTTATAGGAGTAATCAATTGTAGGGTGATCAGATTCAGATCTAAGTGGTCTTACTGCAACCTGCTAACCATTGTGTATTTCTCTCTCGCCATAGGCACCTCATCACAGGTAATATGTCTCTTCTCTGTTAGGGAGGTGACACCCCAGTGCTCCAATTTTACAATGTTATCATTCCATCATTCTGTGAGTGGGGACCACAGATTCTGGCTAACTTACTTACTTCAAACATGTCTCAGAAATCTCTAGTATAATTCTTTGGTTGAGCCCATCTGCTCCTCATCTTTGTCTGTAAGATATCATTGTCCTGTTTCCAGTTCTGAGCCACTTTAGGGCATGGTGACCAGTAGTTGTTACTCACAGAGTCCACATGCCATCGGTCTCCTTTACATATTTATAAATATGGCCCATATTTCCTATCCAGCTAGAGTTGACTGAGATAAATCATCAATTTCCAAAGCAACGTGGTCCTACTCACAGCCCAAGGACCCCAGAATCTCTCTGACTCTTAGAATTCCTCTTTTGGGGTCCCTGCCCTTTACACATAATCCTTAATCTAAGCCAAGAATTAAAATGCATCAGCATAGTTATGCTTCATGGATGTCCAGGTTATTTTATACTCTTGGTGGATCTTTACTAAAGTATTTCATTTCCAATCAAAGTAAAAACCACTTTCTACAGCAAATATGGAAGCTTGCATTGCAAATGGAAGCTTAATTCCATCCTAATTCCATCATGGGAATTCTTTCACCATTTGCCACCATAGACTTGAATGTCCTCCCAACTATGCTTTGTGGGTAAAGCCCCTGAGAGGCACCTTCTGTGGCATGGCCAGGGAGGGCTCCATCAAGAAATAGACACTGTATGATGACCCCAATTCATCCTTGTTATTCTTCCATCACTAAACCTTACCTTCTTACCTCTGACTCTGATTACATATTTTCCTTCAGGGCTCTGATCATATAGGGTCATGTGTCTAAGAAATCTCCTATATCCACCTTCTGTACACACAATAGTTGACAGTGAACTTGTGTATAACCAATGGCTGATGTTAAGATGTTGGTGTGAAGTACCTGGAAAACAGACAAATATGGGTTCATTAATTTGTTACTATACAATATGTCCAATATGATCTCTTCCTGCACTTCAGGAGCAGATCTGGGTTTGCAGTGGCTTGAGACCTATTAATTTGCATAGTCTCTTTAAGAAAAACAATACAAAACAAACAAATAAATAACACAATATAATATTATGAAGAAAACATCAGGCACAAAATTAATATTTATGTGCATAATAAAAAATCAAGACAAATTATTTTAAGAGCTTAAATTCCCACAGATATTGCTATATACAGATATGAAGAATATTGATTTTTGAATATTTTTATATTTAAAATATTTTAAGTTTAATTGACATACTTATAAAATTAACTTTCTTCAAGTGTACAGTTTATAAATTCTAACAGGTGTAGATTCATGCAACTACTAACAAAGTAATGATATAGAATAGTTCACTAAATTTCCAAAATTCCCTTATACTGTCCCTTTATTATGTTAAACCCGCCCCCAAATCCTAAACTTTCCATATAGTTTTAATTTTTTCCAGAATGTCACACAAAAGTAATCACATACTATTGTAAACTTTTCAGGCTGACGTTTTCTACTTAACAAAATGCCTTTGCAATTTATTCAAGTGGCTGTATATATCATTTCAGTCTTCTTTATTGTTGAATAGTATCCCATTGTATAAATGTATTCATATCTTATCTCTTTATAATATATTTTCTACATTTTGTGACTGCACACTATTTGTAAGACAAATATTTTTATAATATTCTCTCTAACATAATGTAAAATTGCATGGTTTAACATGGAGATAAAGAATAAAGTGTATTCCATTTGAAGGAGAAGAAAGGTGTAAAGAATAATCAGTACCCTCTATGGAAAAATCAACATTCTAAATAATGAATCCAATTAACATTGCAATTAATTACCACTGGAATTAGTTAACATTCCAAACTAACTAATCACTTTTGAACCAAATAATTCCACTTCTAGGCATTGATTTTGAGAAAATAATCAGTGAAGTAAATGATTATTTATATACCAGGATTCACAAGCATTATTTATTAATGCAAATATTGTCAGATTTTTAGTCACTATATTAGTTTATTAAAGCTACCATAACAACGTACCACAGATGGAAAGGGATAAGCAACAGAAAATTACTTTCTTACATTTCTGGAGGCTGGAAGTTCAAGATCAAGGTGTTGGTAGAGTTGGTTTCTTCTGTGTCCAATTTCCTTAGCTTGTAGATGGCTGATTTCTCCTTATGTTTGCATGTGCCATTCCTCCTGTGTACTCTGTGTCCTAATCTCCTCTTTTTATGAGGATATCAGTCATATTAGATTAGGGCCTATCCTAATGACCTCATTGTAGCTTAATCCCTCTTTAAAGACCTTATCTCCAAATACAGCCAAATTGTGATATATTGGGCCTTAGCATTTTAACATAGGAATTTAGAAGAGAAACAGTTTAGCCCATAATAGTCACATAATAGGAAATCCTTTAACATCATCATGTTACATGTTCTTTACACTATGCAGTCACTAAGAATTATGATGTTTTATGAATACATATTGGTGTAAGAAAATTTTCAAGGTAAAAAGTTACTTTTTAAAGTAGATTATACAATTATTTGAATATAATCTAAATTTTGTAAAATTATTTATGAAAGTAGATCTATATTTTAAATTAACCTAATTCTTACCCCATCTGTTCACAAGAAACTATCACATATCTCTGCTGACTGTCCTCTGTAGGGGAGACTGCTATTTATTCTGAGTTGTGTAATCATGGTATTTAGCTTTCTCTCTTATGCTTTCTTGGTTTAAATATTTTTTCTTTAGCAAGCATTTATTATTTTTCATCATTTTAGATCAATAAATTACGGGAAAAACTGTCAACAAAAAAATAATAAAAGAGAAGCTCAATGGGTCAGAATAATATCAGTTTTAACATGTAAATTTGAAATTCTAAGTTTATTATGTCATTTTTGCACTGTACAAGATAAGAAAATATGGTTTGTTTCCAGATGATAAATAAAGGTCCTGAGGTTTTCATTATTCCACATCTAGAGAGAGCCCATAACTGGAGGAGAGTCCACAGGAAATGATCAAGCCTAGGTCCAGTGTCTTCTTTGGAGAAAGTGAGAGCTCTAGCCACCATTATCCTAAAAGGAGAGCACTTGGGCATCTCAGTAGTTTTCACATATGTGATGGGTTGCCTCATGGAACATGGATTAGGTGAATTTATTGAACTAGGTATCTGGAAGACAGAAAACTAAAGTCAATATTTTCTTAATTTTAATACAAGTATTTTGGCCACCTACTATATATGCCAAACATCAATAAATGGCATAGAAGTAAATATCTGCTTAATAGATTTTAAAACAACTTTATAGCAGCATTTAATAATAGAACAGGTTGTTTTTAATGTAGCAAGTCTCCCATCCTTAAAATGTTTTGAATGAGATTATATGACCATCTTCCAAGGATGCAATATCAGAAGTTTCTGAATCCAAATAGCCTAAAGCAGGTTCTCAAACATGAGTATATCAGAATCATCCAGGGGTCTTGTTAAAGCCCAGATTCAGCATATAATTTCCATTTCTAAAAAACTTCCAGAAGATGTTGGTGTCCCTGGTAATTGCAGCACCCCTGGAGAAGCAGTGGCTGAGGTGAACGTTTCCCAGAGGCCTTCCTCCTACCCAAACCAGCAATTTTTAAGACGATAAATATGAAAAAAAATGTCTTCCTCATCAAATGTATTTACCTCAGCTCCCTGAAAAAGGAAAGATGGCTAAGGGAAGAAAAGAAATACATGATCAAAAGTAGAAAAAGCCCAAAGTGACAGACCTGCTTCAGGGGCCATAAGATGTTCAGAAGTCAGTTTCAAGGAAGCACACTCCCTACCCCCCAAAAAACACACACACAAAAAAAAAAAAACAACAACAACAAAACAACAACCCTGCTTCCACCTGGGTAATTCTTATAAAATGGTTTCAAATATAACTTTTTTTTTCACAGTCCCCAATTACACTCTACACAGGTCTGAGATTTCTCTGAGAATACCTTAAAAAATTATGCCTTTACTCCATGCAGGCAGCAGTCTCTGGAGTCCAAGACTCCGTGTAAGTGATGTGTCGCAGCTGGTTTCGGGGCTGCGTTGAAAGCTTCAAGCTTTGGCACAGCCAAGCATTAACTCAGTATTAAGCAGAAGCTTTGACACAGGAGACTACAAACTTGGATGGATTAAACACACATTTTGAATATCTCACAAAATACTAGCAGTAAAGGGGATACAGAGACTTTTTAGAAGAGAGAGAGCAAGAGAAGAAAATGGAAAGCATGCACGGCAAATGAGCAAAGACACGGGTCTGGAAAATCCTGTCTGTCCCACCTTCAGCTCCCGTCCCCTGCAGACCCGGCTGCATTTATATCCACCTTCTCAATAACAATGGTTCTTTGAGATTTTAGCCTACCTGTGTATCATTGGAACATAGTAAAAAAGTTATTTGTAATATGGCAACCTCTAATCTAGCATCTTTTATTTATGATTCAACCCAACTGCAGGCCAGCTTCTGGCCCCAAAATAGGGAAAAAAAAGTCACCATACAGTAGGCATTCAGTATATTCACATAAGTTATTAAAATATAGTACATATGAAAGCATCCTCTAGTTCCATTGTGCTTATAATTTTTTCACAACAATTTTGCAGACATTAACTAATGTGATTCTTAACCACAATCCATGTGTTCAGTCAAGATTATCATACCATTGCCCAGAAGAAGAAAAATTAATATTTGAAGGATTTCGGTTTTTTGGCCTAAAGTTATACAGAAGATTATATTAGGTGTCAGGGCAAGATTCCAGTTTAACTAAAACCAAGTTCTCAGGCTTTTTCTTCACTATGCATAACCAGATATCCTTAGTACAAGCATTGTAAATAAATTTCACTCTTGTCTTTATGTGTCAATTCATGTCTTAAGAGCCTTATTAAAATTCTAAAGAATCTCTTCCTGGAAATCTAACACAATAGTAATAAGGAAAATAAGGTGCTATTCTATACCAATGTTTTAATAATGTAGAGATTTAAAAGATAGCCTTTAGAGTTGTCCCCAACTAGTTTGCTAGAATTTCACTCCAAATCCAAAGTAAATTTATCAGTTAATATTGTTGGTTTATGTCTTTTTCCTCCCTTCTTCATTCCCTCCATTCCTCTCTTACGCCTTCTCTCATCTCTTCCTCTTTGGAAGTGGTGTTATGGGAGTGGAGGTCTGGTGAATATTAAGCAACCCAAGTGGATTAAAAAAAAAAAAAAGGTCATGTCAGTACATTTTCAACGTAACCCTGTGTTAAATAAGCAGCCTCACCAATAAAAGAACATGTGAGATTAGGCATATATATTATGTCTACTTAGACTATATCTACAAATTCTAACATAATTACTTGAAGGTATTAATTCATCCAGTCATCTATGTTTTTACTGACCTAATACAACCATCAATTATTTTTTTAATCACTAAACTAGAGGCCCAGTGCACAAATTAATGCACAGGTAGGGTCTGGCTGGCCCACCCTGATTGGGCTGAGCTGGCTGGGGGGAGAGGCCACAGGTGGTTGGCGGGCCCCGTGGTTGAACTCCCTGTGGAACTCCCTGTTGAGGGGACAATTTGCAAATTAGCCTTTTATTATATAGGATTGCTTTGGGAATTGTCAAGATATTATGCTGATACAGCCCAAGATCCATTTTCTCTTTCATAATTCTTCAACTTCCTAAAAGTATTTATTAAGCATCTACCCCTAAGTTCCTCGGTAAGAAAGACAGGTGATATGGTCCTGGTTTTCAAGATATTTAGAGAGTGGGGAGAAGACACATATATCTCAACAAAATGTGTGCCACAAATTATTACAGATATAACAATAGAAGCTTATATGGGAACAAGTTCTGCCCAAAGAAAAAGTGGTCAATTGTATCTGGGCATGCTAAGAAAACATGTGTGGTAGATGAAGTATTTTAATAAAGACCTTTAAGTAAAAGGAGATCCAACAAGAAACAGCATGTATTCACACAGATTTGATTCATAGAAGTCCAAGGGGTAATACACAGTGTCTCTCTAGTTAATCTTAGCAAAGAAGGAAATGCTAGTAGAATTTTAACACAAGCTAGATGACCAATGTGCTAGAGTGCTTCTCTCTGTATATACATCCTAATGAGTTTACACAGCTGCCATCTTTTTGCCTACCTTTACTCAGAGTTGGTGGACACATCTGATATTGCCACAATATTGCAAAAGTGTTAAAAAGGAAAGGAGTAAACTTAAATGCAGTTGGGTTATTTTAGAATGAATTTATTCCATAATTGTGCTTCTTTACCTCGTGAAGCTAAAACATTATTTATTGTTATATTAAAAAGCTCAGTCTGGAGAGAAACTAAGATGGTGGCATAGGTAAACACTGGGAAATTGCTGCCTCCCACAACAACTTCAAAAGTACAAGGAAAAGACAAAACGGACATCCTCCAGAACTACAGGAAGGCTGGCTGAGTGGAAATTCTACAAATAGAAGGAAAGAGAAAAGCACTCTGAGAGCCAGAGGAGCTGTGGAAGTAAAGTGCAGAGGTACGGAGGCTCGCACCTCAGAGGCTGGCACCTGAGGATGAGGCTGTCTTTTTGAATCGGGAGGGAGGCACAAGTTCCTGACTGCTCTGAACTCTGGTTCGGGGAAGTCTCTGGGGACCCAGGACTCTTATGGGGAGAAACTGGACTGTCTGGCATCAGGCAGAACTCTGAACTTGAGGTTGGCTTTCCCTCAGAGGTGCTTGCAGCAATTATTGAGACACTGAGACTCATGTCCCCTTAGGGCAGGGCTGAGGATCTGCCATAGCTGCTTGCTCCACCCTTTGATTCCCTGAGACCCCGCCCACCCAGGCTGCAGCAGAGGCTTTTGCATATGAATGCCCTGGCCCTTTGCAACCTGAAAATTACCTAACAAATTGCAGCTGGGCCAGACAGACCCAAAACTTCCAAGAGAAGGCCCAAGGCCCCACAGCAGCTTGCATTGCTTCACAGTTGGGCCTCATCAGGGCACCTCCTAACTCCAAAAAAGGAAGGGGAATCTGCAGTTCTCTTTGTAGCTCCTGCTGGGTAACCTCAGGAAGAGGCTAAATTAGCACCTCCTTAGATCCAAGAGCCAGTGTACCCAGTGGTCAGAGGGGGACAATCCGGATTACAACTCCTCAGATCCATAAGGGACACACTCAGGGCGCAGACTCAGTGAGCCCCAAAGCCCCACTGAAGCAAGTCTTGCCCCAGAAGGGTGTCTTCAGCACAGAAGTTCTCCCACTACAGACACAGCTGATTCTCACTGCCAATTGGCTTGGAGGTCAATTCCTCCCAGTGACCCTACAACAATCAAGGCATAACTACAACAAGACTCTGCACAAAGCCCACAAGGGGGTGCACCAAGAGTGTCCACCTCAGGTAACTGGGGAGGCTGAGCCACTGAGCCCTACAGGACATCTAGCACACAAAACCACTCTACTAACCCAGGGAAGCATTAAAAAATGCGGATACAAAGAAACAGGTCACAAATGACAGAAATGGAGGAAATCAAATGACTGGATATAGAGTTCAAAACCATGTTTATAAGGTTTTTCAAGAATTTTATGGAAACCGCCAATAAATTTAGTGAGACCCTGGTGGATATGAAAAAAGACCAACTAGAAATTAAGCATACACTGACTGAAATAAAGAATAATATACAGAGATCCAACAGCAGACAAGAGGATCCCAAGAATCAAGTCAAAGATTTGAAATACAAAGAAACAAAAAATACCCAACCAAAAAAGAAAAAAGAACAGAGATTCCCAAAATATGAAGATAGTGTAAGGAACCTCTGGGACAACTTCAAGCGTACCAACATCAGAATTATAGGGATACCAGAAGAAGAGAGAGGGCAAGATATTGAAAACCTAGTTGAAGAAATAATGACAGAAAACTTCCCCTACCTGGTTAAAGAAATAGACTTACAAGTCCAGGAAGCACAGAGAACCCCAAACAAAAGGAACCCAAAGAGAACCACACCAAGACACATCATAATTAAAATGCCAAGAGCAAAAGACAAAGAGAGAATCTTAAAAGCAGCAAGAGAAAGACAGTCAGTTACCTACAAGGGAGTACCCATACGACTGTCAGCTGATTTCTCAACAGAAACCATGCAGGCCAGAAGAGAGTGGCAAGAAATATTCAAAGTGATGAATAGCAACAACCTACAACCAAGATTACTTTATCCAGCAAAGCTATCATTCAGAATAGAAGGTCAGATAAAGAGCTTCACAGATAAGAAAAAGCTAAAGGAGTTCATCACCACCAAACCAGCATTATATGAAATGCTGAAAGGTATTCTTTAAGAAGAGGAAGAAGAAAAAGGAACTCTTACCATTTGCCACAGCATGGATGGAACTGGAGAGCGGATAAATACCACAAGATCTCACTCATTTGTGGAATATAATGAACAATATAAACTGATGAACAAGGACTGATCCAGAGACGGAGAGGCATTGATTGGACTGTCGGGCCTTGGAGGGAAGGTAGGGGAGGGTGGGGGAAAGGGGGAAAGATCAACCAAAGGACTTATATGCAAGCATATAGGCCTAACCAATGGACACGGACAACGGGGGGGTGAGGACATGAGCAGGGGGGCGGGGAGGGGGTAACGTGGGGATAAGGACACATATGTAATATCTTAATCAATAAAAAATATATTAAAAAAAAAAAGCTCAGTCTGTGGCAAATCCAATGACTCCCACTAGAAAAGCCTACCATGATTAGTATGATCCTTAGGGAGACTGAAGCCACTGGGAAAGGAGGTAACTGGCTTCAAGGAGGTTTGGCAAGTGATTGGAGTTGAGCAGCAGGGTGTGTAGGAAGCCTACAGAGTGGGCACGGTAAAGCCTGGCAGCAGAGTCCTATTCCTGGCCATTCTGTAGACCTTGTTAACACTGGGAACAACAAGACCAGGTCTAGGGAATTGGTTAAACAATTAATATGTGCTTATTCTGTTCGTGTAGCACCTAATCGAGTCTGAGGAGTGATTTTAGGAGGTAGAGCTGATGCCCCATTTTGTAGGTAAGGAAACTTGATTCTCAGGAAAGTTAAAGAAAGAGAACAGTTTCTGGAGCAGCAGTAAAGCTAACCATGCTGAGTACCTGAACTGCATCCCAAAGCTTCCGAAGTACCCTGTGACAAAATTCAAAAACTGGCCATCTGGAGCTATGGCTCCAGCTATGAAGATGTGTTTGTGTGCACACAATGTGTGTGTGTGTGCACGCACATGTGTGTGTGTGTTTCTGTATGTGTGTGTGAGTCAGAGAGGAATAAGAAGTGGGAAAGGGGAATGGTTATGATTAGGTTATTACATTACCCTTTAAGATCTTAAAACACTGCATTTATGACAATCATATTGTGATCTGTCTACAAAAAGATAAAAACATGGAGGCCTAATCTCCCTAGGCTTAGGATGCAATTCTGTCTCTGGAATATCAAGTAACAGTATCGAAAGCAAAGGCTGCCTTTGACTGAGGACGCTGTGGGGAACAATTTTCTACTGCACGTTAGCATATCTGCAATCAAAGTCTGTGTGTATCTGCAATTTCTTTTTAATACCTTCACTTCTTTCTTCCTCTTTTTCTTCCTTGTGCCTATACTTTTCCCGCCTCCCTGCCATCCCCCAAAACACTTTTCTCTCGCCTATGGAGATGAGAACCAAAAGGAAATTGATGCAGTGGCGAGTTTAATATGACATTTGAAAAGTGACTTTTTGATTTTCAATTAACCTTGCACAAAGAGGAAATATTGAAATTCACCCCTTTGTTCTTGACGGGATCTGCAGGCAGGCTGGTTGGTACCAAGCACTGAATTGGGTTTGGGGTGGGGCAGTGGGGAAGGAAGAGGCAGGAGAGTAAGAGAGAACCTGGCACCTATGAAAGCTCTCGGCTTCTGGCTTCTGTTTGCACAAAATGAGACAAGACTGGCCTGTAGTAATTACTCTCCGAAAGGGAAACAGGTAAGGGAGAAAATGCTCTTGTCATTTGTGTGACTTAATTGTATGCTTTTATGAGCCTTCTGGCTGGAAGGATTAAAGTTACTTTTAATAACACTTCCTTTTAGAAGGAATTTGATTTGAAGTTTCCCAGCAGGGCCTCCCAGTCAACAGCAGGGCCCCTTCCCAATCCAGGTGCCCCTCCTCCTTCCCCCTTTAGTCAACCCTCTCCCATTGTTCTGCTTATAGGAAAAGACGTTTACACCATAGCACTCTAGGTAAAGTTAACTCTGGAGTTAGGTTCGTTTCCTCTGTCGGATTTTCTGTAGGGTCTCTACTAGGCGGTATCCTTCCTTCCTCTTTGCAAGAGGGAATATTTTAAATGATGGGTGGAAGATAAAGCCCCCTGATGCCTTGGACCCGATTAAGCTGCATCGGGTGACCAGCTGTTGACAGTGACCAAGTTCCTTAAACACAGACGTGGCATGTTACTAAGGCACAGTCTGGTTTCACTGATGCACCCTGTTGATCTGCTTCCTTCCCCCTTTCTGTGCTGGTCCTTGCAGGTCTGTCCCTCCCAACCTAGCTGTTGGCTGTTGCTCTCTTTCTTCCTTTTGCTGTTTTTGTCTGCATTTCCTCTAGCTCCCTGGCTTCCACTCTGTAGTCCCTGGCTGGGCGGGGCCTGGTGGCATGGGCGGGGGAGGGGCGGGGCGGGGGGGGGGCTACAGCCGGCTAGGGGTGGGGTCTGTGTTGGGCATCACCTGGAATTCACTGGGCAGAGCGGCCCGGCGGGCGGGGCAGGGACAGAGGGCACTTCGATCTGCTCAGCTTCTGCAGGCGGGAAGGCTGCATCTCATCCCTAGATGGCAGCAGGACTCTGAGGCTGGCGCAGCCCTCAGCAGCCCTTCTGGTCTGTTTTCCTGAACAGATTGCCAGGGGATATGGGGGCTAAACAGCCCGGCGCCTCCCCAGAGTGCAGGTCAAGCAGAAGAGCAAGCTGGACAGACACAGCTGGCGGGGCCTCGGAGGTCAGATGCTGTAGCTCAGACTCCATATCCTCTCTTAGCACATAGACGTTTACAGTGTGTTAATAAAAATTAAAGAGAGGGGAGTTCAGTCACTTGGAGACTGCGTCTTGTAAAGACCAATGATTCTGGATGGTGACAAAAATCCTTGTGGCTTGAATGCACACACACACACACACACACACACACACACACACACACACACCACGCATGAACTTCTGGGCAAACACTTGCTTTCCTCCCTCCCTGGGATCAGAAGGGCCCTGCAGGGAGGCGGCAGGATCCGAGGACTGAGACCTCAGTCCCAGCTTCTGGCAGTTCTGTACACTGTGGGTGAAGGTTCTTTTGCATCCCTACAGCTCAGTTAAGCCAGATAGAAAACTGGGGTGATTATAGCTCGCAGCTCTGTGTACATACACAAATCGTAAGGATTATCAAGAGGAACAAAGACTGGAAAAGTCACTTAGGCAGAACGGTCTCAGTGCTGCAGACTTTGACTTCGCATAGGAATTTTCCTTCCGAGGATACATTCATCCATAGGGCACAACAGTACTAACTGTGATCAACCAGAAACTATGTATTTGAAAACAAAGGGCAGAGGTGGCTTCACAACTTGAAAGCTGGGGACCTTTATCACTAAACCATTCGAGTGTCTGCACCCAGGCCCACAGTTGACCTGTCCTCAGCTGAAAATCCTATACCGGGGAACTCTTTACCACCAGACACTATACACTGCAGCCCCATGGAAGGGTCTCGGGATGGACTAGGAAAGGCAGACTACTCCGGTGTGTGGTATTTTGGAGAACACACTATGAATTGGAAAATTTTCTCACCAAGGCTAACTCAGAGAGAAAAATATATATATTTTTAATTGCATTCCCTCATAAAATAGTACATTCTCTTGTTTGCCAGGACTTCTATCTCTTCCTAGCATCATGGAAACCTTTTTAACAAAAGGGGAAGGGGGGATGAAGGCTTCTTGGGGTCTTGTTTCCTTGATGCTCCTGATCCAAAATTTCAGCAAATATACCAGGACAAGAAACACCCTCTCCTGCCCCTGGTCATGACATATGTATAAAATCATAACTAACCTTGATTCTGGACACCAAATAAAGTACATTTTCACAGTCTACAACTTTGTTTATTGGGGTTCTCCAGCCACAGAGCAAAGCGGTTCCAAAGTAATATTAAGGTGGCAAGAAGGTGTGTGTGTGTGGGGGCGGGGGCAGCAGGAACATATGAAACAAAAGTCTAGCCATAGACAGCTACTCTTCCTCAAAAATAATCATGCCAGGTCATGTGGCAGAAAGCAGAGTAAAAAAAATTCTGTCATTTGGGTTCTATACTGATTTTTTTGAATATTAGACCTAATTGGTGTCATTATAAGACCCCTGTTGCATCAGTCACCATATTTATTATCTCAGTACTTCCGGCAATATCATAGTATAATATGGACTTGTCACATAACCTCTTTCTTATAGCCCTCTAATAACCACTCCCCTGGGCCAGTTCTCTCCACTCACTTCAATGGTCCCCTGCACTCTCCTGGAAATTGGCTTTCCATGCCCCTCACCCAGCTTTTCCCATTAACTTTGCCAGTCTGAGCCCCAAGGTTGATCTCTGAATCATTTCAGACCCTCCACCTTCTCTTCTGGAAAATGTTGAGAATTTCTCATGGAGAGATATGGGGAATAGATCAACACTGCAATCTACATTCCCTCCTCCCAGAGCCAGAGAACAAGACATTGTTGGTGAAAATCACCCAGCTTTCCTTATTGTCATTGAGTTACAGCACACAGTCTTAGATGGACCTTTTATGTTGTCTGATATTTTATTTACTCCGGATGTTTATTAATTGCTGGTTATTTTGTTTATTTTTCCCCCAGTTATTTTTCTTTCTTTTTGAATGTCTTTAGTGAGTGTACCCGAACTTTGGGCTTCTCCTTAAGATTCTCACCTCCAAAGACCTTTCCCTACAGCAATAGAGCCCCTCAAATGCTTCACAGAAGAAGTAAAGCCATTAGGTAAATGGACTTCATTTTCTGCTCCTAATCTAAATGTTTATCAACCTGTGATCCTCTATTTAACCTCTGGTCTCTGGAAAGCAAGGCCCTTCATCTGCTTATAGGCACACCTCCCAGGAATTCACTTAATCTTTGTTCATTTTCTCCTCCACCTCCTCCCTCTCTCTCTCTCTCTCTCTCTCTCTCTCTCTCTCTCTCTCTCTCCTATCTTTAACCACTCATTTACCTTCCCTAATTTCCTTTTCTTTCTCTTCACACTTACTTCTCATAGGTGTATCAAACATCAGTGATATTCCGTAGATGCCCAGTAGTGCTGAGTACACATAGGGGGAGAGGCACTCTCTAGTGCTCTCCAGGCTTCTTTGTCTTTGTTCACGCGTGTCTCTGAGCTGCACAATGACTTATCTACACCTTTTTTAATTTCTGATTCTTGCTTATACTTTAAGATTCAGGCTCAGGGACCATATCCTATGAAAAAAGTTTTCCTTAACATCTGAACAATCTAAGTCCTCTTCCTTTATTTTGCTCTAGCAGAGAGCATATACCTTTATCATAACCATTACACACTGATTTTTTCTCATTGTGTGTGAAATTTCTATTTAACACACTAGAATATGAACTCTTCAAAGGCAAAAAAAGGTGCCTTATTCATTTTTTTGTACCAGATGCAGTCCCGGGCACAGAGTACAGTGAATCCATGAGTACTGTTGTTTCATTTATTGTCATTTCATTCATTGTCATTTCGTTATAATGTTGGTGAGATGCTGAAGGAATCTAACTCTTGCTTATATCAATTAGCATATGGTAAAATTGGTCTTGTTATACATTGTTTGACTTATGTTACAGAATCTCTCAATGACATTAAGTGAGGACTTTATTTATTAAACTTTGTTTTAGACGTATCAGTCTTATTACCATCTATACCTCTTGGCTTGTAAATAAAATGTTTGCTCACATCTCCTAAGTAGAATAGAGAACTCTCTGAATTCTATTCTTTATCATCTGACCCCTCTCCTCACTTCAGCTGTTTGGACTGCCCTGAGTGCTAATTTCATGGCCAGGCAATCTAATTAGTCAATGATCTATAAGATGGCCTAATAGAGAAAGTTCTTCCAAAACAATCATGATGTGGTCAAAAGTCATTTCAAATTTGAAATGGATTCTGTAGAGAGAATGAGAAAATGGCAATGGAAGCAGAAACTTCCAGGTCATTTGGTGTGGGTGTAAATTAATTATCATAATAGATTGGTGTTTACTATAAGTCAAGAAGTCACTATATCATTGTCCCAGTCTGCGGCCTGTCTTCTTATTCTCTTGAGATTGCTTTTTTTCAGAGCATAACTTTAAATTTTATTAAAGTCCAGTTTATTCATTATTTCTTCAATAGATCATGCCTTGTATCTAAAAAGTCATTGCCATACCCAAAGCCATCTAACTTTTCTCTTAAGTTATCTTCCAGGTGTTTTATAACTTTGTATTTTACATTTAGGCCTATCTTCTATTTTGAGTTAATTTATGTGAAGAGCATAAAGTCTGTGTTTTTAACTTATTTTTTGAACGTGGATGTTCAATTATCCCAGTACAGTTTGTTAAAAACACTCTTTGCTCAATTATATTTTCTTTGCCCCTTTGTTAAAGGTTACTTGAATATTTCTGAACTCTCTATTCTGTTCCACTGACCTATTTGTCTATTCTTTTACCAATGGCACACTGCTTTGATAATTATAGCTTTACAGTAAGTCTTAAAGGAAAGTAGTGTCAGTCCTCCAATTTTATTCTCTTTCAATGTTGTGTTGGTTACTCTGGATCTTTTACCTCTCCACATAAACTTTAGAATCGGCTTATTGATATGCACAAGAAAACTTACTATAGTTTTGATTGAGACTGCATTGAATCTATAGACCACATTGGCAAAAACTGACATCTTGACAATAAAGGTCTTCCTTTCCATGAACATGGACTATCTTTAAATTGATTTTAGTTCTTCTTTGATTTTATTCATCAGGGTTTTAAGGGTTTTTTCTCATATGCATCTTGCACATATTTTGTAAAATGTATACCTAGTTATTTTCTTTTTTGGAGAGTTAATGTAAATGGTATTGTGTTTTTGATTTTATATTCCACTTGTTCATTACCAATGCATGAGAAAGTAATTGATTTTCTCTTTCTATATTAACATTGTATTCTACAATCTTGCTAAAATTGTTTATTAATTCCAGGAGATTTGTTGTCAATCTTTTCAGATTTTCTACATGAACAATTATGTTATCTGTGAACAAAGAGAGCCTTTTTTTCTCTTTCCAATCTGTTTAATTTTTATTTTCTTGTGTTATTTCATTAGCTAGACTTCTATTATGATGTTGAAAAGGAGTGGTAAAAGAGATTATCCTTGCTTTGTATCTGATTTTATTGGGAAAGCATCAAGTTTTTCACAATTAAATATGATGTTAACTGTATGTTTTTAGAATAAATTATTTATTAGGAATCACCAGTGGCATTTCCAGCAATGCAAATAAAACAAAATAAAAAATTATTTGTGATTTCTTTAATATATAACATAGATAAAATAGGGTTTGAGTGAAAATGGTTGAACATCCATATTTAAAAGGTATTCATTAATAAATCACTCTTAATAGAAGAAATATATTTGGTTGGGATATGGAATGATTTTATACTTGTTTCTTCTGCTCAATATTATCAGTACATAGATATGAAAGATAGAGATATCTATTCATTTTAAGTTAACACAATCTTGTTAAATTTTGTGAGGGCTCCGAAGATGAAGCATGATCACTAACCTGGATGCGAATATATATTTCTATGAAGGTTATCAATATGTATCCAAGGCAAAATGTGTCATGTCATGAGTAGATGTCCTTTCTCTTGCCTCTTCACCTCTGTCATTCAATCTCTTTTTTACCATACTAGGGATGGTGAATTTCACTTCTTTCTTCAGAAATGCCACATCTTTCCTGCCTTGGGGATTTTCAGACCTGATGTTTTCTTCCCACAAAATACTCAGTCCATCCTTCTAAAGCATCAACTGCCTGCCACATACTCTAGCCCCACAAAAATACACACACTCACTCACATAAATGCTTTGGGTATATCTAGATATTTTCCAGAGCTTACATAAAATAACACCTCCCAAGTACCTCTACTATTTACTATCCTAATACTCTTCTCTTTGACTTTATAGAATTTGTAATTATGCATAAATTTGCATATATTTGTTTAATGTCTGGCTTCTTGGTGGTCAAAAAAAGAATAAAATTAGCTTGTTTTATTCTTTACAATATGTTGAATAGACCTATTCTATGTATATCATAGATGGCATTTGTTATATGAACGGATATAAAAATAATGTCTACTCCCAAGCTTAGTGAAGATGATGTTCATATTAAAGTGGCTACATTTAGGCTGAAACTTGAAAATTGAATAGAATTTTTATAGGATGAAGACTTAAGGAATTAATAGTCCCACTATGCTCCACTATCTAGACCATGAGTCAAGTACTTTATAAAGTTATGACTGCCACTTTCAAAAATGGACATTGATAAATGGGACTGTACAGAAAGAAAAGCAACCCACATAGTAAAGTGCAATACATACTAGACGTGACATTGTTGAAGTAATTGGATGCTTAGCTAAAGAAGAGAAGGAGACATATGATGGCAGTTTTCCATCATTTTACCCATGTGAGAGAAAGAATAAAAGTATTTTTAAGCTCCAAATAGTTTAACAAAAGACTGGTAGAAATTATTGGGAGATAGAATTGAGCTCAACATGTGAAGACATCTGAAGAGTATAGCGAGTAAAACGTAAAATAGGCTGTTCTGTTATATATTGGATCCCTGAAACTGTAGTGGTTCATATGAGGACTGTGTGACCTTCTGCCTGAAGTTATAGAGGGCAGCATTGAATCAGGTGCAAGATGCAAGTAGGTGATCTGTAATCTCTCCTCAAACTCTTATTTGCTCAGAGTGGCAGAGATGATATGTATGCCTTGCTCAATTTTCTCACTTGTAAAATAAGGATGATGCTAATAACAACCATAACAATAGTAATAATAATAATAATAATAATAATAATAATAATAATAATAAAGTTAATAATAATTCTATGAATTGCTGAGAGTATTGAATGAGAAAAGTATCTTATAAAATGCTACTGTAGATTATGTGGAATACAGAGATGAAGCAATAATGATAACTAACATTTAATAAGCACTTAGTAGGATTAAGCACTGTGCTAATTGTAGTTTGCTCCATAAATAATTATCTTGTTGAATTGAATGAATTAAAATATTGTTGATATTGTTTCATAATACAATAAACGAATGTTCTTGCTTGAATGACAATTATATATCTTAGATCGTGGTAGGTCATTCTGATTTTCTCTTTTTCCACTTGGTGTGCTCACTCAATAGAGGGGCCATGTACTGAAGTCCTCCATCACTCAGCACTGAGAAAAACTATAAACACACCATGATTGCTCACACTTTCACATACAGCAATTGTATATTACATTGCAAAGTAGAAATCAGCCCATTATTCAAAACATTAAATAGGAATTGGTAGAACTTGGTTCTAGTCACCAATGTGTCATTAACTAGTTATGCCATCTAACCTCATGGGATGTTTTTGGAGATGAGAAATGAGAATTACTTATTTTGTCTACTTTATTTCTATTATCTGGTTTGATTCAATATCTGTTTCTCCTTAAAAGATGATTCTCTGATAGAACTGAACATTTTAAACTTTAGACTCATTTTAAATGGGAATCTAAAGAGCCAGTAAATGAATCCTAGGACTGAGGGATTGGTATGGGAACACATTTATGCAAATGTAATACAAAGATTAGATTGGAGAGAGTGGAGTGCCTTAAGAACAGAAATTATAAGACAAGGGAAGCAATCAATTTTGAGAAAACTCTCTTCCTCATTGGGCAAAAGACAATAGGATTTCTTACAGATAAGGAATTCTGTGGTTATATGTAATTTTTACCTATTCTCTTGTCCTGGTAGAAAATAAATATAAGCATAGAAGCCTCAGCCGCCCTTAGCTTTTAAGCTATTTTATAATTTTCTTGCTAAGACACATGCCATGATTATGCAGGGGCCTGGAGGGGAGTTTTGGGATACCAGGAGATTCCTGAAAAGTTTTAGCAAAATGCCAATAAAGTTTAATTCATAACTGTTCTCATTGCGATAAATCCCCTGCAGCCTGATTACAGAATCACTGTTAGAATAAGAAGTTATTAAGTACAGTTGGGGGGGTGAAGGGGAATGGCAAGATGCCTGGATATTTGAATAGAAGTGTACGCAATGAACAAGAAGAAAGAAAAGGGAAAGACAATTGATTATAATTGTGCTTTTTTTGTATGCAAGAAACATCATCTTCATAACACTCCTATAACTTAAGTGTTACTCTATCATCTATGATAATAAAAGCATAATATGCTAATTAGACTGGGTGTCCTTCCAGCTATCCTTCCTTCCAGACAAAGCCGCAGTGGGCAGGGGACGTGGTAGACGCGGCAGAGGTCCCCTAACTGTGCCCGCAGTGGGCAGGGGCCAAGGCCAAGGCCCTTGCACAAATTTTATGCATCAGGCCTCTAGTTTATAATAAGAGGAAACTGAAGGTCAAGCGGTTAAATATTTCCCCCAAATCATGCTGCTACTGAGGAGCAGATGTAGAATTTAAGCAAAGATCTGCCCACATGTTATTCAATGTAATATTATCTTAATACTTTTAAACAACTATGCATAGTTGTTTCAATATAAATTTCAATTGCTGTTTAAAAAGCCAATGAATTTTTATATCTGAATTAAAAAGAAACTTTAAAAAAAGTTGCAGTTTTAGACTATAAAACAACTACTGAAGTATTCCCTATAGTCTAGCAGCAGAATTATCTAATTACCAATCAAAGTACAAGACAGAAAATAAATTGAGCAAATTTATATTTTTGGTTTATTTTCATCCCCAACTCAATCTGGTTGTTTGTATCAGAGATAGGTTGTGGAATTATTAAAGACTTCCAAATCTTAAAACATTAAATCTGAAATGTATCTAAGAATCTAGTTATAGTCCCAACTTAACAATTTACAAATTAGGACAGTGAGTCTCAAAGAAGCTAATTGCCTCAAACACAGTGACACCTATAGTTATAAAATCAGCATGAGAACTCTGAAGGGCATTTATTTATTCTGCAAATATTTATGGAGAACCAACCATGTGACATACTTTTCTTGGCACTGAGCACACAATAGTGGATAATAAAGGCAATGGCCCTGTTCAACTAGAAATTGGCATTTTATTCTTAATGCATTATGACATTTTTAAGATTTTAACCAGGGAATACATGATCATGTTTACAATATTTGCAGACTACTTGGGCAATTGTGTGAGAGAATGAACCCAGCGGGAGCAGGAAGACAAGTTAGAAGGCTCTAAAACACCCAGGAGGCAGGTGACAGGAGATCAGCACATGAGGTTGGCAGAAACAGGATGAAGAGAACAGATGGACAGATCTTGGATATGATTTGCTATCAGAGTCAGAAGATCTTGCGTGTGCATTTGATGTCTAAAGAGAAAGAAAGAGGGGAATCAAGGGTGCCTTTTTTTGGGGGGGGAATGGGAATTGAGCAATAGGGTTGGTTAGTTGGTGAAATAATTATCTAGAGCAGATGAGACAGACTGAGGAAAGAAGTGACTGAAGGTGAGGAATGGGAAAGGTATAGAAAAGTTCTGTTTTGAACATAGTAAATTTGAGATGCATATGAGAAATCCCTTAGAGATATTCTCCTGCAGATGGGAGAAGAGGTCAAGGCTGGAGAGACATTATCATATAGATGAATTTGAGGCCATGGGAGTAGATGATATTATACCTATGGAGGGGAGATAAAGGATCCCAGGAATGAGCCTTAGGGCACTTCAACATTTTGAGAGCAGTATTTTTCCTTAAATAAATGTCTTTCTATTTAACTAGTAGATTTAATTTTAGAAGTTTTCTATTTAAGAGTAGTTAAGCCAAAGCAAAGCAACCATTATTTTTTTCCTTGAAATCTTCTTTAATCCCCATGACCTCAAAGGTCACATGTTGAGGTATAAGTAAGTTTAATAAAATAAATATAAAAATACACACACAGTTACACAATTTGTTTAAGAGTGGATTTTTGGTGGTTACTTAGTTCTTGATAGCATTTCTGTCTGTCTTTGGACATCACATGTCATGCAGGCTTTCCCATAATAGGCTGTGTCTGTGCATGTTATTGTGTCTTTCCAAACTCAGAAGGAAATGTTATGGTGTATGAACTGTGCCAGGGTTCTTGTTTCAGCATTAAGAAGTGTTCAGCAATCTGGAGAAGGCTGTGTGTAGATTAATAAAGAGTCCAGAGATGGAATATAATTTTGAAAGGCATTGGGGATCATAGGAGCCTAGCTGAAGGAGCTAACTTCTAAGATCTAATGGCTAAGGTCTAAGGCAGAGGTTCTCAACCTGTGGGTCGCGACCCCTTTGGGGGTCGAACGACCCTTTCACAGGGGTCGTCTAAGACCATCGGAAAACACACATATAATTACATATTGTTTTTGTGATTAATCACTATGCTTTAATTATGTTCAATTTGTAACAATGAAAGTGGGGGTCACCACGACATGAGGAACTGTATTAAAGGGTTGTGGCATTAGGAAGGTTGAGAACCACTAGTCTAAGGTCTAAGGTCTCCTTGTCTCAGGACCCATGCTTTTTATTAACACAACTTGTCCTGAAGTGAGGCAGAGATATACACTTCAAAAGGGTCAGGGTTTTCGTGCACAGGCATTGTCAGAATGGGGGAATTAGCCTACGGCTATACAGGTGTTTGGCCAGGAGGAGGCAATAACATGTAGCTTAAGATGCCTTTTAGCTGTCTGGCAGCAAGCAATCATTTTAATGTATCCTATTCAGGTTTGGGGAAACGCCCTTGCCACTCCAGATGATTCAGCCCTGCTGAACATGCTGGAATTGATTTCCGGCAGAACTGAACCCTCATGAGTTTAAACCCTGTCAAATGTACAACTATGGAGTATCCTTGTCACTGTGCAATTGCAACTCAATATTATTAAAATCTTCTTTACGCTGCTCTTTGAAGAGTAGATGGTGCCTTCCATCCAGAGTAACTCCCATGTCCGAAGCACAGTGATATTATACTACACCAATTCCAAGGCCTACCAACTGCAAAGTTTGAGATAACTGCACTCCGTGAAACCCAACTTCTAATTCCCAGGAAAGGGAGTTCCACCTTTATTTTCTTAAAATAGACCAACTCGGTATGGCTCATTAAGGGGTCTTTCTGCTGATGACTTCTAAATGACCATCCTCAGTGTTCTGTATGGGAAGTAAAGCCCTGGAAAACTTTCCATGAGCAGGCTTGTGGCCTGAGGCTCTGGAACAAAATCTTCTCAGTTTCTCCCTGTCTGAATGTATCACGATCTATGATTGCTCGTCACCTTTACCAGGAGAAGGGACTACTTTTATAAAAGTCTGGGCTATATTGCGTGGTTGAATTGTGGATGTGGTTTTTAATTGGTGGCAATGGGATTGTTTGAAAATTTTTAAATATCTAAAAGTGCTGCCTAAAATATAACATTCCCCCCATGGCACAGGAGAGGGTAGAAAACTGAGCTGCCCCGATCTGGAGCCAGATCTGTCTCCTGCAGTATACCCTCAACTTCTCTACCCTCACCCTGCTGCATTTTTTTTGAGTCTTCACAAACACACACACTTATCTTACTGTTTAGCCTTGCCTGTTGTTCACACCCAATGCCTCATCCTGACTCGAATGGGAATTACTAAAATCACTTTGCTGGATTACAAACCTGGTTCTGGGTGAAGGGAGTAAACTGCTGCCCCCTCAGAACTACCTTCTGAATCTGCTTTTCCTATTCTGGCTTCCAATACTAGTAAGACCTCCTTTACTTCCCAGCTTGTATTCCCAACCTGCTTTCATGTCTGACTTTCATTATCTGAGGACATTCTTAGCAAAGCCTAGCTCCTCTGTTCTCAGAATCTCTCACAGCCCTTCCTCTGTGAATCAACTTTAGATCCCTCATTGTCCTTGGATTTTCTCATTTAACTTAGTTTCATGGTTCTCCTATCTTCCGAAGGTAAACATCGTTTTACATCTGGTTGCAGAAAGTCAAAGTCCTACAGAGAGAAGAATAATTCTCTTTATGCCCTTTAGAACATTCACCTCCATTCACTTAGAATGAAAATGAGGTGTATGGTAATTTTTCTCTCAAGTCCAAACACTAATGCCATACCTGACTCTATTACATTTAGTAAAAATAATTATCTAAATGGATGTTTTTCATTTTACTGTTCTTACCATTTTCATACTTTTTAATATAATTTAGGTTTTCCTTTGAGGATTAACTAGTTTAAAACAAGAAAAGTCTTGAGCATCTCATTTTTTTGTTTCTTTTTACATCCTCGCCTCACTGACCTTTCCAAAGTAGAGGTGATGACCTGTGGTATTTCTTCCATCCTGACTTCCCACTTCCTGTGCCAGTTTTTAACTCTGTACAAGAAAAGGAGTTAATAAAGGAAAAAGAGGAAACTTTGATGCTGCCAACTCTTAAGCAATTTAAGCTGTGACTTTACTAACCTTAAAGTAAATGAAGCCAGATCCAATAGCTGCATGATCAAATGCTGCTACAGGATAATTTAGTTCAATTGAATATTACATTAATGGGGGGAAATGAAATCTGTGCACATTGAAGTTTCTTCTCCTGCAGGAGAACTGAATTGCTAAATGCCTATGGACCCCATTAGAAGTATCTCAAAAACACCTAAGCCTATTGTGTGAATGTAAGGTCAAGTGTGTTGACCTAGATTGCTGGAGGACAACTCCAAACTGGAACCACCCATGTCCATTTGTTCTTAAAAGCACGAGTGTTGCCTGTATAGTTTTGAAAAACTACTTTAATTTCATAAATGGACTATATTAGAAAACATAAAATTATGTTCTTCACTTTCCTTTAAGTGTTCAAAAGTCCTAAGGAATTTTACAACAATCGCCTGACATATAACTGAGGTCACACATGTGCTAACTTACTAAGCCAATGAAAATCTAGTGTAAATATTCTTTAAATTTCTTTCTATGTAGTGAATGCTGTTTTAAGGGAATATTTGGGTTCCAAAAAATGTGTGCAGAATAGATGTGGAAGATAAAATACTGAATACTTATCTTATGGTCAAGTAAACATATCCATAGTATTTACTATTCTTCAAGCCATGGCAAGATACTATAAGCACTACAATATGAATATCTATCCTAAGATAGCACATTAAACAGGAGAAAACTTGAAATATGGCCACCAGTCACTATGGTTCCAGAAAGTGAAGGCCATAGGAAATGAAGGAAAAGGAAAATTCCATACCCATTGGAGAGGAAGAAGCAAAAGTGAAGAGGTAGAGGGTAGGACTTCAGATAGTAACTCCAGAATAATAATAGAACTGAAGAGTTCAAGGAAAGATCTGTTAACCCTAAAGGAGGATATAGAATACATTGCAAAAACACAGAATAAAAGTTTATCTAAGATAAAATATTGTTACTATGTTCAGGGTAACATGGTTCTGTTGCATAGCTTCTGAAAAGAGAGAGGGGAGATCCTAAATACCCTTTCTAAACTGGCATCTCAAATCATTATGTATTTCAGCAAACACAGTTCATCCAAACATATCTGTTTCTAAATGAAGCAACTACTTCTGAACTACATCCTATATTTAGTCCTCAAATTATTTACATGTTAAAAGTCTGAGTCATTAGTGAATGCTGACCAAGACCTGTTGATGGGCAACATTGATATGACAATGTCCATTTGATCATGAAGAATATCTTAACTTAATTCAAGCAGTTGTGAGAGATATAGTGTGGCACTAAGAACTTCCTACCTTAGGATACTTCCCTCTTTAATTTCCCTAATTTTCCCATCGCTGACCTGATTATTGTGTAGGCAGAGTTCTTTCTATCCATCTGTGCACCCACCCACCCATACATACATACATACATACACACACACATACATACATGAGTCATCTTTACTGAGAAATCATTTATTGAACTCCTATTCTTTACCCAACACATTGCTAGGTATATAGGAATATATACAAGCAGTATTCAAAACTGTCCTTCACTTTATGTCCTTCACTCACCATTTTTTAAAATATTTTTTTATTGGTATCAGAGAAGAAGAGAGAGGGAGAGGGAGACAGAAACATCAGTGATGAGAGAGAATCATTATTTGGCTGCCTCCTTCACTGAGGAGATCCCACTGGGGATTGAGCCCACAGCCCAGATATGTGCCTGACCAGGAATCAAACCATGACCTTCTGTATAGGTCGATGCTCAACCAGCCAGGCTCACTCATCATTTTACAAAAATCACATCCAATTTTCATTTTTATTAATTTTCATTCTATTTGTTACCACAGGATTATGATTATTTTTTTTCTGAGAATAATTTATTTGCTTTAAGAGTTCCTTTGTTTTGTTCCATATACTTGCCACCTAAATCATAATTTAGGATTGCCAAATCTTTCATTTTTGTCTAGAAGTATCACTTTGCACACATCATTTTAGCAAGGAAAATTTCTCCTTATGGTCTTCATTTCCTGTCTTTTTTAAGTCCCTCCACTTTCTGCAAAAATATATACCCCAATTTCATTTAGAGTTAGATGCTTACAATTAAAATGCCACTGCCCTTGTTAAGTTTCTTTAGTGATATCATTCTCTGCCAAAACCATGGTAGCTGTAAATGAGATTTGAGACTCATTTTCTTCACAGACCAAACAAAACCTAAATTTATATTCACAACTGGTGGCCAGATTTCTTACTTTTGCAAACAAGATGCAGTCAAGTGTCCAGGGACACATCTCCTTGATGAAGGTCTACATGGTGATGATTTCATGCCCTTATCATCCTTTTTGTCCTCTGGAATGTTCTACCATCTCCCCTGATATCCTCTTCTTAATCATCATCACCATTAGACTCAGATCTCCTTAGTTTAACTGAGAAATTCAATTTTTCCAGATGTGAAAGTCCCTGTGCCTATGACTTTGTCACCTTCTGTATTCGCCAGGAAAGAGAATAAAGAAGAGAAAATGTGTGAATTGAAAAGAAACACTAAATGGAGTGCTTATTTAAACATATTCTAAAATATGTTTGTCTACTTGACCTAACTACTGACTTAAATGCAATGCGAAGGCATTTTAACACCATTAGTATCTGGATTTCTGCCAGAAGAAAGCTCCTTGTTTTATATTCCCTTAGGCTGTACTGATGAAACTACCTAAAAATGGGGTTTAATAGCACTTAATTCATTTTAAATGCTAAAGTAACCAGTAAAGTGTATCAGATGATGGAAAAAATAAGACTCTAGAGGTTAAAGAAAGTATTACAGCTGGGACTCCTCACCTGTATATAAATGTCTCATGTTTTCTCTTGGAGTCATGGAGAGGACTCATCTTTCACAAGGCAATGGATTCTGGCAAACACTGCTCTGCTAACATAGCGGTGATGTTGCTACTTCCAAGATGTAGGCTGTGTTTTTCAAGACATCACCACCTGGTTATGACTACAGATATGGCTGACGTTGGTGGTCTTGGTGGTGAATGTGGTAGCAGCGAGCATACTAAAATTATTTCCATGCAACAAAATTAAGCAGTCTAAATTTCAGATGCAAACTGCTCAGGGACAAGATGCTAAGTGCTTCTAAAGTGTTTTGTTGAGAGCCAGTGTTTAAGTAAACATTATAAATTATGGTTTTCCAGTAAATAATGTGAGTTGAAGCCCTTGAGAAATTTATTATTCATAATATACATCATTTTGTCAGCTGGATCATGTAGCTTTTTCTCAAAGAAATTGATGGGGGTTTGGGTTGATTTCTGACAAAGACTAGTAAGTGCTTTTCAAAGATACAGGTAAGGCCAGAACTTAAGCATCTCCTAAGCTAAACTTGGGTCAGAAAAGGCAGTCCAGAGAGGCAGCTAATGCTCCCTGTGCATACTCTGACAGTGGTCTTTGGCTTTGGTTGGCTTTGTGGCAGCATCCTCTAGAGGTATGAGGTCATTGGAGGCCCTCTTCTATTGTATTTGCTCTGAGAGTTATTCTGCAGTGTTTGAGAAATTGTCAGGTAGGTAGAATTTTTATTGAATGTGTTCATTCCCTCTCAAGCCCTCTCATATATATGTGTGTTTGTGTGTGTATGCACGCCCACATGTAATAAGCATTCATGCGTCATTAAGTGAAATGAAGTTTGACAATAAGTTAAATTTCAAAACTAATTGGAAAAATTAACAATTGGAAGCATTTTATTTGCCTTCCCTTGCCCAGTATAATGAATTTACTTTCTATTTTTACTTTAATTTCAGCATCTAAGAGTATTTGGCTTCTATTCATTAATTTGTTCATTTATGCAATGAATATTTTTTGTGTTCCAACTATGAGCCGACACTGTGCTCGGCCCTGGAGGACAGATGGGCAGAGAAGTAAGTCTGTGTTTACAATTGAACAATGTACATACTAAGGTAGAAAAAAAGAATGTATTGGAGATGTAATTAAAACAAAACAAAACACTTGTCTCAATCTTTCAGATCAGAAGGATCTTCCTGGAGGAAGCAACCCTTTAGCTGAATTTTAAAGTAGGAACTATACAAGAGGGAGAGTTCAGCTAGAAAGAAAGAGTGTGTTTAAAGTCACAGAAGAGAAAGAGAGGCCATGCCAGGGAATTGAACTTTTTTGGGCCTGCCTCAACATTTGCATGGGGTAATACACAAAATGAGGAATTAGAAGTGATAGATACTGTCTTGGATGTATGGAATAGAATTATATGTCACGGAAGAAACTGGAAAGCACTTTCTTAGCTCCCTGGTGGAGACAGGGAAATCCGTTTTCAGTTTTCTCATGTGTAAAATGAGATATTTGGACTTTACAAACACCAAGGCATTTCCAGCTTTAAGATGCTATGATTCTATGAATTTTTGGTCCTTTGGGGAAAAAAAGACACACGTGAAAGTATTCATGAACACATGAATCAACATTCTCTTCTGTAGGAGAAAACAATTCCATTATCCAAGATTTATATTTGGAAAATTGCTATGGTATTAGACATGTTTCACACACAATCACATCATTTAGTAATTAAAATGGTATTTATTGTTGGTGAAAGAGAAAAATAGATAATTATATATATTTATTGTTGTTTACAGTTCCATTCTTTTTAAAAAGTGTGAGATCTCTCAACTTGTGCTTAAAATATTTTAGCAAGTTAAAATGTTAGTTGCAACTAGTTTCCTGAAATGGAAGGCAAGAAATTTTAGTAGAAATATAATGCTGAAAATGCAAGTAACTATTAGTTATTTTTTATCAGTGTAAAAACTAAGCCAATAAGATTTAATTTGGGAAGTATATATATGAACAGAAAAAATTATTTATCAATTTTCTCTGTTCCACAATAGAACTTTGTGTGTGCTGCTTATAGCCTCATCATTATTAGTAATTTTACCTTTTCATCAAGCAAAATGTCAATCAAGTTATACCTAACTAGATATAGATGTAGACACATATATCCAGACACATACATTGTCTTATGTTGCCAGAAATATGTAATTACTGTTAAAATCTAAAATGACTATATATGTAATTTTATATTAAGGCCATTTTCCTAAATGCTTTAAGAAGAATTGAGTCAAGTTGTTTACTTGTTTAAATATTTAAATAAAAAAATAAAAGAAACACAGGGTATGTGAGTTATTATATATATTCAAACTCATACAGCAAACAAATGATGAGAGAAGAACAAAATTTGGTAGTTTAGTGTCATATAATTAAGTAAACTGCCATTAGATTTACCCACCCTATTGAACCCACTAATATACTGGTTTTCAAGTATTCCAATTTTATGCCAGAAAGCCTAGAAGTTTCAGAAAATCATTCTCTGCAATTACAGTCAGGATAAACAATCTCAATCATTCAAGATGTATTTGTAATGTAACTAAGTTTTGGTAGGTATAGAATTAAGCATTGATGTTATAAGAGCAAAAAAAAAGAGAATATTTGTTCCAAGGAGTCCATAGTATCATGAGGATACCTCCTGTAAATTAGCAATAACAAGCTTTGTAATAAATGCAAATAGGCAGTAAACGAGTTATTACTTTGGAAGGATAACTTTGAGGAGATACAACCCCATTTCTGGAGTCCTTGGAAGGTGAGGGTGATTTGCAAGTTGAGATCTATTGGAAAAGATGTAGTTAGAGAGAAAAATTTGGGTCTCGGAGGAGTATCAAAATTTACAAACTATTTAGAGGAAAAGTAGTGAAAAGAAGCCTACAGAGGGATGATGGAAGATGTGGGAGGCATGGTTTTATGAAATCCAAGGGGATAGAGAATTTCTAGAACAGAATGATTGTCAAAGTTGAAGACTGAAGTGATGTTAAGGAAGAAAATAACTAGAAATCAGATGATGGATTTAACAACAATGCCATTAGTATCCTTGGCAAAGGTGAGTTCATGAAATGATAGGAACATAATCCAAGACAATGGGTTAAAGAGTGACTTTGAGGTAATGAAAGGTGACAAATCTTTTTTTTCTTTTTTTTTAAGTTTAGTCATATAGAGAAAGGATGTAGTAAGCTAGAGAGAGGAAAGGGTTTGTGGGTGTGTTTTTTTAATGATATAAGGGACCTATTATGTTTAAAAACAAATGGGAAATAATTGGGATTAGGTTGAGTCAAGTAGAAAGCAATTTAAGAGAAGGCATATTTGACTAAAAGTGAGTTGAGGTTTAGATGGGAAAGAAGGAAACTCTTTCAAATAGAAATGGAGATAGAGGACTATCTTTTAGATAGATATTGGAGGTTGGTGGTGTTCAAATCTAATATCCTCTATTTTCTCTGTGGTGTAGTATATGGAGCCAAGGCTGGGGTGATGGGATATTTGAGATATTTTGAAACAATACTGGAAATAATAATGTTCTTAATTGTGGTTGGATATGCTAAATTTATATTAACATGATATTGCATGATTTTTCAACAATATTTAGAAGCCAACTATTTGAGAAGGAAGACTTTTGGGTGGATAATAGTGTTGTTATATAGACAACAGAAGCCAGAATGAATGATATAGGACAAGGAGCTAGGAGAGGTATGACACCAAAACGCTAAACAGATGAATATACCAGAAACAGATGAATATACCAGATATCAGTGAGATTGAAATTTGTGATAATAACCAAGGAAGAGAGCTGAAATACAACCGATTGGGACGTGGTAGAATTTTACATTTCAGAAGTGGAGCGGGTTTGTTATGATTTTATTGACAGTCTATATTTTGTCTTTGGAAGTGGGTAACTGAAATGAATGGAGTTATTCACTGAGATGAAAATGTTAAGAAACTGAAGAATGAGTGAGTTGGATGAGTAATACTGATGTCATTTGTGTAGTGGCAAAGCCCTATCCTTCCCTGAGTTCTAACAATGAACTTAGATGACTAGCAAAAAACCTGTGTGCCGAGACTCATAATATCTTACCATCCTACACAATACCACTCTTTTCACTATCAACTACCATTGTTCAATCACATCCCCTCATTGCTGTGGGGGAGGACATCCACAGCCCACAGAGAAAAGTTTGAGAGGCAGGCATGCAGTAGAGTTGTGGAAAGGGGCGTAAATCATCTAAGAAAACACAGCCCAGTTTAGAATAAAAATCAAGGAGAGGCCATGTAAATGGACAGACTTAAATTTGGGAATGGGAAACACTATGGGTAAGATAAACTAGCCAAAGTTTTCTAAAATAAGCGGATCCTACAATGTTCTATTGGGTAGCGAGAGGGCTGAGGGCAAGAGGCAGGGTGGGACACACCTCTCTGGAAAGAGTCCTTGGTAAAACTACCTTAATGTGGCTTAGGAGAGAATCCTACTCTGGTAGGAAAGGCAGACTGCAGGAATATTTAGTTCCCAGACACTATGTGTAAATTCTGTTCACTCCGTTTTATCTCATGCTTTCCCCTCTCTAACCCCTCCTTCTATTTTTCTCTCTCCTCTGTTCTCATTCTCTCTCTCTCTCTCTCTCTCTCTCTCTCTCTCTCTCTCTCTCTCTCTCTTTTTAATCCTCACAGGGGGATATTTTTCCATTGGGAAAGACAAAGAAATATCAATGTGAGAGAAACACATCGATTGGTTGTCTCCTGCATGGGCCTCAACCAGAGCCCGGGCCAGGTAGGACCCTGCACCTAGATACAAGGTACGTGCCCTTGACCTGAATGGAACCCAGTACCCTTCAGTCTGCAGGCCTACACTCTATTTACTGATCCAAACCAGCTAGGGCTCCCTTCTTTCTTTGTTCTGTCTTCTCCACACTCTTTTCTATGTCCTGTCTGTTCATCCACCATAAAATATAGGATTCAATAAGGTGCAAGAATATAAAGCTCTAGCAGAAGAATCTCTGCTGAGAGTTTCTTTGCCCTGCCATGGGCACTGTCTCGAAGGATCCACAGTGTTCTCTGCCCGACCCATGATTAGCCAGTGGTTCTAATCCAGCCCAAGGCCAGCTGGATCTGCTTCCAGAAGCAGCCCTTTGCCCACAGGCTACCCTTCATTTTGCTTGCCCCTGACCTTTCAACAAAATGTAATTCTGCAGAGCTGATTCTGGTACTTTATTGCTCGACCTGCAAGTACCATGTAGACACATATGGATGCCCTACTGAATTCATCTCACGTGCCTGCTGCCCTCCTCCAGTCTCCGCCACTCAGCCTCTGCTCCCTGACTGCTTGTATGCCCCATTGGAATGGCACGTATCTACTTCCTTCATAATAAAAGAAAACTCATTCCATATATGATTGTCAAATTCTGAAGGCCTCCGCCAGCTAGAGGTTACCATCAATTGTTGAGCAGTGACTCGTTTTATTGTGGGATATCACCTTTTCCTTATTTCAAATGAAGTGGCAGCTGGAGGAAATTGGCAGGGGCACTCTTCTTTCTTCCTTGTGAGAGAGATTTAAAAAAAAAGGAAAGGGGAAGAGATACCTTCATGAATCATGCAAGTTGTCTCCTACCATGCCAAGGAAATTATCTTCTCTACACTACCCATCAATACCATTGACCTTTGTCATAAAAAGCAGGTCGCTTATATCTATATCCCATTAAAAGGCATCATCTTACAATCACTTCTTCAGTACTATTAAAGTCGTGTCAAAAAGAATCATTGACTTATTGTCAAACACATCCAACCTTCCACATTAATGTGCCTAGAGACACCTCACTAATCAGCAGGGAAACAATGCCAGACACCCAGGGAAGCCCAAAGAAGCCAGGGGGAAAAGATCTGACTTCACCCTTCCTGGCCAACCTATACATGTTCTTTCTATTCTCTCTTTCTATTCATTGGTACAGTTGATAATATTTATTTTAGCAGATTAGCCCTTCTATATTTTGAATAAGCACTACTTTTTTACTGTCTAAAATATGTCAGTGGTAGTAATTCCATAGAATTGGAGGGGAGCAAATGATGCCTCTGGCCTTCCCATGACCATGGGTATCAGATGGAGGCCAAATGACTAATGATTGAATATATCTTTTGGTGGAATTAACAGAAAGATAATAAGCTTGTTAGAAGTGCAGAGTCTTGAGCCCCACCCAGGACTCCTGAATCAGAATCAGCATTGTCACAAGATCCCCAGTTGTTTTATATGCACATCGAAGTCTGTGATGCACTAACTCAGTATATCGCCCTTCTTTGTGTCTCTTTTAGTGCTAACATTTCCAGGTTTTCTCTTATCTATTGGCATATATTTGTGTGAGCTGTGCTCTCCCACTAAATACATACTCCATGAGCACATGGGTCTTTTCAGCATTGTTCACCTCTAATATGCCCAGGAACAAGAGCAGTGTCTAACTTTTCATATAGTTTGTTGAATGAATAAATTAAATATTCACACTGACCTGAGGCCATACTCTCAAGAATTGCAATCCAAGCTCGTCATTTCACCTCTTATTTTCCAAGTTCATGAAATAAAATATGCATGTCTGGGTCTCTTTGGAAGTTTAAAGGAAGTTCATAGTCCAGAAATAATTTGCCTTCAAATGGAATTGGGATTGAGCAGAATGTTCAGGCCTCTTGTTCTAGAATAGTTGCAACATGAGGGTATCTGAGCACTGTCCCCAGAGTTCTCTTGAGTGATTCTGGCCTATCAGGAGTTATAACTAAAGCTGAATTTGTGTTTATTCCTTGACAGTGAATTTACTTAATTGAGCTAATTAAATGCAAAGACTGAATTCTATCTGGAAAATCAACAGGCTAGAATGAGGAGTACAGGTTGTGAGGAAACCAGAAGAGAGGAGAAGAAAAGATAGAAGAGAATGTCTGGGAAAGTGGGTGAAAGGTAAAGTCACTTCCCCAAAGAAATATATGGTTTGATGGTGGAGAGAAGGCACAAGCAAACCTTTCTTTCTTCATCATTGTTTTGTGTCTATATCATCATATCACATTCTAACATTACACTATACATGACAAATAAGAACATCTAGAGAGTAAACCATTGAACACACAATACATTTTCATTTTCCCAAACAGTGACTTTAACTGCCATCAGTACAAAAATGAACATATTTTCATTTTCTCTATTTCTTGTTTTCTTTTGCACCATTACCTCTCCTATCTTTTCACATGGAACTCTTCATCTCCAGACAACTTACATCTCTTAAACAAAGAAGAGCTAACTAGCAATATCCACAGACTTAAAGTTAAAATTTTGAAAGATAATTCAGATATGAGGGATCTTCTTTTTTGCATAAACAAATATAAAATTAACCTGAGGTATAAAGAAATACAGAACCACAAATGTGAAAGATGAGCTCCAAAATGGAAAAGACAAAACAGATGGCCTTAATTTGGGGAAGAAAGAAAGGAAAGAAGGGAGGAAGAAAAGAGGGAAGGAAAGAAGGGATTGTCCTCACCTACGTAATTTGTTCAATCTATTTACATAAGTATTATAAAATTGCATACAATGCGTTCTGTAATGACTTAAAGACATGTTTAAGTAAACTAAGATATTAAAATAAATATAAATAAAAAAGGTGACCCATTCTTTCAAAGATATGGTTTTTCCCATGTACCCAAAAGTCCTTAGTTAACAAATTTAGTTAATTTCACACTTTCACTGTGCTTTTTCCAGAAACTTAACTCCTATGTTCATAATGAATGATCTTAACAATTATTTTTGGATTAAGCTGATATCTATTTGTAAAAATGAATGTAACCATTTACAAATGAATGGACTCACACATACATACACACACAGGCATCATGGACACATGCCCCATGACACTTAGGAGAGCAACATTAAACTCAGCCAAATGCTTTCAAAACTATTTGTGTATGCTTCTGAAATAGGTTTCACTTCATCGTGACCCTGGAAAGGCAAATGCAGCAGTGGAAACAAACAAAAACAAAAACAAAAAAAACAATGAATAGCAAATCTGGTGTTTTCCAACTCAAGAAGCCGCAGTTGATTTGAGAAGTGGCAGATATAAGCTGCTTCCAATTTTACTCGAGCAAAATCTTCCAACCCAGCCTTTGTGTATGCCTGGCCTCACACATCACAGTTATACACCAAAGCCCTCAGGAACTAGGGCTTTAGATCACTGTCAGGACATTTATATTTTTTTAAAATACCCTGAAAAATGCCAGCTCTACCCCAGCTAGGATTGCTTCCCCCATGTCCTGCATTTAGAGTTGTCAACATCAGTAATATACATGACATTTGAACTTCTTCCAAGTGACTTACCCACACACTCACTCTTTTGAAAAATTTCAGTGTCTGCCCACCTGCTGTTCAAGTGTGGAGAAGAGATGAAAGATTCCTTTCCCCTGAGATTAAAGAGAACTGAAAGGAAACAATTCCAACTGAAATACCTTGTGCCAAGACCTCCTCTGCCCCTGACCTGGAATAGTAAGTCTATTCCTTGTGACATCTTCTTTAACACAATCAGATGCATACGCAGTTTTTAAAGACCTTGTATTGCTCTGATAGGCTGTGATTATTACATTGTAGTACCCCAAATAAACTTACGCACCCAAAAGTTTTTTGATGGTTATTGATAAACGTAATTTTAGCAGCCTCCATAGGATAAATTGAGGAACTCAATTTTAAAGAAACTAATACACAAAAGCTACTGCTTTACTCATTAAGAAATAGGAAACTTTCCTCTATGGTTCCTACAAGCAAGCTTATATAAGCCTTTTGACCACACTAAACTCATTCACTCTTTCATTCATTTTATTTTTGTTCATTCACATTTTTTTCTATCCTGCTACTCAGATATCGTGTAATAAAGATGAAGGGAATGCAAAACTATGCAGTGGCCTTAGTTCCTGCACTCAAAGAACTTTGGTTTTTAGAAGATGAATTAGATAAACACATAGAATAACTAAAATAAAAATTAACTAGCAATGCATGTTTCAGGCATAAGAGATAACATATGGTAGTGTTAAATATTACAAAATGGTCTTGGAGTTAGTGAAGAGATATTTGTATAGGCAGTGTTTAGGAATATGGGAAGCTCCAAATGGGCATCTTATAAATAGGTAGAATTTAATTACAGTGAACCCTTGAATAAGGGTTCATATCAGCCTACTTATGCATGCATTATTGAATAACATAAGGATTGGTTGCCTTTGAGTCTGGAGCACTTCCCATCCAAAAAGGCAGACACAAGGAGGAGTATAAATCATAGTTGGTGGGGGCTCCTCCCTCAAAGTTATACATAGGCAGGCCAGCTTTCTTAAAAGAGTCTCTATTGTGATGATTGACAGATCTAACAGAAAAGGTAGCGACCATATTTACTTTACATAAATCTATTGCAAGAGAGATGGCTTCCTTGTGTTATAATGATTTTATCAAGTATCAAACAAGCTACAGATAATGATGAAACCTTTACTTTCATTAGGTTATTTAATCTCCAAAGCAATTCTGCAAAGTAGTTATTTCTATTCTCATTTTAGAGATGAGGAAACTTAAACTCAAGTAAATTAAGCAAGTTGCTCCAAATCAAGTAACTAGTAATTGATGAAACTTAGGTTTTAATACACATTTATTAAACTTGAAAGAGAAGTTGATTCATATGCTCCTAATTCCCCCACCCTCTCATTCTACAACTCCGATAATTTCAGAGAAAATTTAATCCTGTACATGGTGACTTCAAGCTGGTGTAATCAATCATTTGATGAACCAAATAATTACTTTTGCTCCCTCATTTACTTTAATTATGGGGAACATTGGGTAACACTAGTTCATATTTGTCAAACGTGAAACAACAACAAAAATACCCACTTTTTAAACCCATTTTAATTTTAAAGCACTCTTTTTGAATTATCTGTCAATTCTAATGTAGACTGCCCTTAAGTTTTACATGTATGCTAAGGATGCTATTGCTTAATTAAATTGTCTATAGCTTGATGGCAGAGATTGTTTTCCTAATGAGTTTTTACACACAAAGTCCTGATTCTCCTAAGGAACACATTTGGGTTTGTGACCATTTAGCAATACTAAATTTCAGTTTAGGGGAAATGACATATTTATAAAACTGGATCTGTTATTTAAATCATGTATTCATCTACAAATAAAATAAAGCATGTTCAATAAATCATTGCAGTACAACATGAGACAGAAATGCATGGAGTAATTTTTTTAACAGCTCCTAGGTACAGAAGGATGTCTAAAGGACTAGTCATGGCTTTTTCACCTCAAAGAATTTAAAACCTTTTACATATGAAATGTACTCAAAATAAACAGACTATAAAAATAAAGTAAAATGCAGGCAAAAAAAATAGCATATAAATGTGCACTGCAGAAGTTCAGAACAATAAATAAGTGTGGGCTGGAAAAGTTAAGAAGAATATGATGGGGTTGATGATGGGAGGCTTAAGATAGAGTATAAAGGAAGATAGATGCACATCTGAGCACATTAAAGCTTGTATAACTTATACTCTGCTAAAAACCAGGTGTATTTTATACTGAAAGATGCTAAGTGAAGTTGAATAATTGAGTTATGGGCCTTACTGGTAGTTTAGACTTGCACATTGCAAAATAAATATGTAGTTTTTTTAAATCATTTTATAAAAATCATCCATAAAAAATTCTTATCAATTATCCTATTTCTGCCTCCCTCCCCACCTCCACAACATAAAGAAAAGAAAATTGCCCTGACTGGTTTGGCTCAGTGGATGGAACATCGGCCTGAAGACTGAAGGGTCCCGGGTTCGATGCCGGTCAAGGGCATGTACCTTGGTTGCAAGCACATCCCCAATAGGGAGTGTGCAGAAGGCAGCTGATCGATGTGTCTCTCTCATCGATGTTTCTAACTCTCTATCGCTCTCCCTTCCTCTCTGTAAAAAATCAATAAAATATATTTAAAAAAAAGAAAAGAAAAAAATTATTTGATAATTAACTTTTTCTCTAGAGCAGTGGTTCTCGACCTTGGCTGCACATTAGAATCACCCGGGAATCTTTTTAAAATCCTGATTTCTGGCCCTCATCCTCCGGAAATTGTTTCTTTTGTTACTAATGTTGTGGCCCCACCCCATAACAAAGAAACAGAATTTCCGGAGGATGAGGCCCAGAAATCAGGATTTTAAAAAGATTCCCAGGTGATTCTAATGTGCAGCCAAGGTTGAGAACCACTGCTCTAGAGTGAATGCCTAATCACCGTAAGAAAATGACGGTTTCCTTGGGTAACAATAGATCACCTATACCAGGTTTTGCTCTTAAAGAGTGATTTAGCTTCTGCAAAAAGGAAAGGTCCTCAGCCTTCCATCATCAAGTCTTTGTTAACTTGGGACCCAGATAATGTGTAGAGCAACCTTTGCTCTCTTCTTGCTTCAATTTAGCATGCCGACGAATGATTAGGGACCAAGGTCTAGATTAGTCTTGCCAGATCAATTTTGTAAAACTGCTTAGTACAACACCTTGTCATTTCCATTTTGGCCAGCAAAGCAAAGTAGGAAGGAAAGAATAAGCGGGCCATTGGCAACAGAAAATGTGCTCTTCGCAAAAATAGGAGAAAATCTGTTCAACTATTTCCATTTTCCTTTCTGAGATATTTTAAGGATCTCATGGAGCTCTGATCTTTCTTATCTAACTTATGGCCTTATGGACTCTGAAAACTTAAGCTCTATGTATTAATAATGTCAAATATCACTCTATTACCACTGAAGAGGGAACAAATTAAATGCAAATTATGTATTTCAGCTATAAGAAGCTGGGTATTTTGGAAATTTGAGTGCTTGAGTATGCCATTTAAGATTTCTGAATATAAAGATGTTGGTCTGAACCCCAGAAGGGCTCTGAATATTTACATTGCTTGGAATTCATTGGGTTTCCTTAACCTAAGGATATATTTCAATAAATCTAATATATTTTCAGCATTCTTCCTTCTAAGTTAACTTCTTAGCCATTCTATTATATCGTCTTGAAGTTCTGGTTGCATTTGTCAGACTTTTTTCATTCTATCCTCCATTTCTTTTGACTCTCATATTTACTACTATCTGGCTCTCTCTGAGTTTTGTTACAGATAAATGAAAAAAAAAAATAGTTGCCTATTTTCCATGTTTCCAATTTTCCCTTTAGTAGTATCTAATATATTAATGCATCTATTGCTTTTATTTTCAAATATTTTATTTCTCTAAGTACCATCTACTCCAAATCTAGTTAGTAATATGTATTATTTTATTTCTTGCTCTTATTTTTAAACACTTATTTTTTTGTCTATATACTAAACACAGTAACTTTATATTTTGTGTCTGGTACTTACAATATCTAAAGTCTTTGTGAGTCTGAGTCTACTATTTGTTGTCTCTTTGATTTTTAATTCATAATGCTTTGATAAATATTTTTTACTATGAGCTTCTCATTTTTTTGAACATTATTTTTATGACTATTGTTTTGTCAGTAGTAAAGGTAGCATTCTGCAACAGATGGATTACAATTGTTTATAGTCATTGAAGATTTGTGTATGTTGAATGGGGGTGGGAGGTATCTTCTAGCCCATGATCATTTAAAATTAAATTATTTACTTGAGGTTTTTTCAACCACGTAAAAAGAGTAAAATAGGATCACAAACCTATATAAAGGCAAGCTTGTGATTATAAATTCTTAAGGGTTTTTATCAATTTTTCCCCATCTATCCAATGCCAGGATCAAGATACACAAGCTTTCTTAACTTCTCCTTTTATGCAGTGGGTAAAGTCCTTCAAGCTCCTAACTTCATGAAGTTGTCTACTAGGAGTAGACTCTCCACCTTGAATTAGCCTATGTGTCATCTCTTGTTCTGTGACTTAGCCTGAAATATTCAGAAATAAAGCAGACTTTTGTACCCAGTTACTTTCCTGATTTCTAGCCTTCATTCCATTTAAAAATTGAGTTTAATAACTTTTATATGGTGTTTTAGAGTCTTTTATTTTTTTAATTCAAAGGAATCATTGGGTTAGAAAAATGAAATTACATTTGACCACCAACCTGATAACCAATAATCTGACTATTTCTGAGTGTAGAAATAGAACTGAGTTATTTGCAAAGTTGGTCCCTCAGGTGGGCAATTAGAAAGAAGTCCCTGGTGCTAACAATAGAGATCGTCAACTGGTTAACCAGAGTAGCCTTCAAAATCTAAATATTGTACTCAGACAACCTTCCATTTATCACCAGACTCATTACCCCAGCACCAAGAAAAAATATTCTTTCCTATTTCACATATAATTTTCATATAGTCTTGGCTGTGTTTTTTCCTGTATAAATTTAGTTTATGTAAAATAAACTTGATTTCACACTTATAAAGACAATGAAAAGATCAGGGATGATCAGGCCATGACTTTGTTTCTGAAAATTCCATTTCTTCCTAGGAATGACCTGGGTAGAGACACACCCCACGAAACACTCTTCTTGGAAAAGAGAAGTAAAATATATTCATTTAGTGGTTTCTTCTCATCAAAGATACAATCTAAACTTTTCTATGCTATTTAATATCCTCAACCTATATAGTTTACTGCCTACCTTTCTTCCCCTCCCCCCTCCACTTTTCCCATTTTGTCTTTAAAAAATTGTTTATAGTTATTTGAACATGACAAGATATTTCTTACCTCTTTCTTTCTGCACATCCATCCTCCTCCTCTTTTTCAACATGTCAAACTCTTATGATCCAACCTACCTTAATTGCTCATCTGGTTATGAATTCTTCCTGAATCCTCTTTCTGTCCTCTGCCCAGAGAAGTGTTTATATCTCCCTTTAGACTCCCTTTTGTGAACGTCTATTAAAGCAGCTATCAACCATAATTGAACAATATAAATATAGATATAGATATAGATAGCTATAGATAGATATAGATATTTCCCTTAATGATATCTGAGCTCCTAAAGTTGAGGGGCAACTTTTCCATATTTATATATTTAATGCAAAATAAAATTATAATTATTCAATAAATGATTGATTAATGGATCAATTAATTGACATGGAAGACACTGTCAGTACCAGCTTTCATGACCTTGGGTATATATACAGTGACCCAAAATTATAAAACACTGATCAACCAAGGTAGTCAAAGATCCATGAGGTATGGTACAGAAACCAGCTGTTACAATAATTGGGGTATTTACTTCAGGCTGAAGACTGTCTTACTATATGTCTTCCTCCTTGATTAACTATGACATCAGCCTGGATGCTGTGAGAGTTGGAATATGGGTATTCCAAAGCCCTTCCTCTTGTAAGATTCTAGTTAGAGAATGGCTTAGCCTATGTGTAGAGAAATAGATTCTGCAACTGATTTTACTTCACTTGATTTTCTCCAAAATTCCTGGTATGTTAGGTCAGATATAGCTATATTCATTTTACAGTGACATTTTGTTCAGGAAGAGTATGTAAAGATCATTCTCTACTCTCAATTACAGTTTGTTGTTCAGATTAACTTGGTAGCTGGAGAGCCAGGACTTACCTCTCAGTAGTCAGAACTGTGGTCTGCAGATTGACCCACCAAAGCCAGCTGCCCTCATATACCCACAGCTGAGTATTCAGCACAGTTATCTGAACACATTAAGGTATTTAGCAGATAAGGGTCTTTTTTTTTTCTAATCTCCATAGAACCACTGCTTTGTCAAATGGGAGTTCTAGCTTGGCATCAGAATCTGTTTTCTCTCCTTGACTATTGTACTTGTGCTTGATTCTTTGTTGTTATTCTTTGGTTTGATTTATTTTATTTTATTGTCTATTTTCTTGTGTTTCCAGAATTTTGATTACAAACAAAATAAGACAATGACTATTGCACTTTGGTGTTTATGAGGTTTAAAAAATTGAAGGCTATCCAACATCTTAGGTAAATAGTCTAGATAAGAATCAAAACCGAGTGAATTTCTGACGAATGGCAGAGTTAGGATGTGCTTACGAAATAAAGATTAAATTGATCATTGAGCTGCTGGGCAGAAGCAGGCCTGTGAAGGTTAGGGAGCCCTGGTTGCTGAGAGCTATGGGGAGAGCAAATAGACATTTGTGTGTGAGTTGCTTGGGTACGGGGAAGCATCCGAATGACTATGAGGTGATGTTCAACCCCATTGTGTTTATATGAATACATGTTACCATTTCCCACAAGGAAGCTGATAATAGCACCATGATACTTGGCTATAAAATCCATTGAACATTTTCTCTGCATGTTTTACTCCCTTTAAAATGGCTCAGGAGCAGGCATGGAAAGTGCCATTGCCCCTCTGTAGCATCCTCTTTCCCCAAATGAGAACCCGTTGGAACACACTGCAGGGGTGTTTCACTGTAAAATGCTTGGCATAGACAACTGGAGCAAATGGAGGATTTCCCTTTAAACCCAGCACGCTGGATTGGGGGCTGTGTGCAGTGGGATGGGGTGGCGCTCATTGTTCTCCTTTTCTCACTGTATTTCTATGCTAAAGCTTACAGGAGCAGATAAAGAGCAAGGGGATTTAATTACGTGTAAATGGAAGACAATGAAGAGTCCTTAGGAGTGTAATTAACTGTGGATGTAGAGGTGTGCATCCTTGTAGCTGCATTTTATTTGCATAGGAATATAAAAGTTCAGAAACACACAGGTTTTGGACCTGAAAAAACACACAACAACAACAGCAAACCTGTTGCCACAGAGGTACATCGAGAGGTTAGAACAGCATTTTGTATTAGATATCATGTGTTAGAAATGAATTCATTACATATGAGTGAGCTGTGGTCTCTCCCAATAACAATAGCAATAATAATAGCAGATATTTATCTGATAAAAGAATCCCTTTTGTAGCAAGGTAACAATATTTAAATATACTCTAAATCATTTTAAAAGTAAAGAAAATAGATGACAATCTTACATATATGGCTAGAGTTCTACTCATAATTTAATGCCTTCTGCTTCTAAGCATCCAAAAGTGGAAGCTAGATGTGCATTAATGCAATAGGAGGTTCAGATCATGTCATTGGAATATGAGGAGTGAAAAGCTACTATATTATGGTTGAGGTTCTGTAAAACAAATACGTTTCTTTCTGTATAGAATTTGTTAAAGAAATATCAGTACATATTATGCTTGTTTAAGATGATGGATTCCGCCAGCCTGGAAGTTTCTTCACTTTTTATAACCATCCTTGATAACCTGTCCTAATACTTAATAATAACTTCCCTCCTGTCAATAGTTATTGTTCAGTCTGATCACCTAAATCCTTCCTTTTTCCCTCTGGTTCATTTCCTCCTAATCTGTCTTTCATGAAACTAAAGGACAGTTAAGCTCTCTATTTTCCTTTATAACTGATCATTTTTTGTCCTGGGTCTATATTTCCAATTCAGAACAGAGCCAGTGGCAAAGAGATCCAGCCAGTATTTCTCCAGAGTTGGGAGAAAATTTTCTTTCACTGTGAGAAAGGCCAAGCAAAGGTCAATGACATATGTTATTCAAGAACATTCAGGTAAAAGATTATGAAGTTACTTGAGTACTGAAAATGTTTCCTTCAAGACAAGGAGAGTCATTAAGAATATTAAGAAAAGATATCAACCAATTCGAACTAAAAATCACTTAGATGAAATAGATAGGAAGCAAGATAAGAATTAGACTAGGAACATTTCACCTGTGTAAGCAGACCATGGTGAAAAAAAAAAAATAAAAGGAGAATTGGAGTTGGCAACTGAGAAAACAAGAGAGAAAAAGCCACAGATAAAACTGGAGGAAGCTGGGAGGATTGTGAGCAAGGATTCTGCTTAAAGATGGAAGCAAATGACAATATCAAACTTTACCTGAGCCTTGTGCTGTCAGAAAGCAGTGACACTTAAGAAATCTCTCTACCCATTTGGTTTGGCTAACCACAAAAGACAGCTTTGCATTAGCATATTTATTATATGACCCACCTTCATTTCCCAAAGTACTCCCATGAGACTCATGGATTGCCCCCTTTCCTATCTGCTTCTATGAGACCCCTATTTCCCTTTCTTTTCATTTCTATTGTTTTGAATAATTACTTTTCTAATGGCTATGTCACCTTCCCAAATAGACAGTGGTCATCACAAATGCCAGAATATTCCTCTGTATTCCCTTTCCCTATCCCAGCACCTAGCACATAGCTATATATATATATATATACTAGAGGCCTAGAGCAAGATTAAATCATGTACGTGTAGGGTCCCCTAGGCCTAGCCTACCATCAGGGCCATGTCCACGGCCCCCAGCAGATCGAATGCTCCATGGACACTGCCGCCCCTTGCCCCCCACCAGATGCCAGGTTCTCACCTTCCCTGGGCCTGGCGTTCACCCACTTGGAGGATGCCTGTAGGCAGCAGCCCCATTGTGGAGCCGCTCTCGGCGCCCTCCCCTTTGGCCATGACCCGTGGGCCACGCCATCTGGTATCGGGATGCCGGGATGTCCTTCTGCTCCACTGGCCTCTGCTCCCTCTGGGCTTGGGTAGTAACCGCTGCCACCACCACAGTCACCGTGCAAGAGTAAAGCCAGCAGGCCAGTGGCACACGCGAGTGCACACTCCCTTACACTCCCCCTTGCACCTCTCAAATGTTAGCCCTACCCTGTTGAATCCAGCCAATCTGGGAGCCCTTCTGCCCCACCTCCAGCCAATCTGCTCACCCACCAGCCTCACCCCCCCCCCCACCCCCACCCCCCCGCCCACCCCAACTGCCTTCCTAACCACCCTGGAGGTTCTCAATCTTTTGAGCTGAAACTTTCAACCCAGTGAAGGTGGGAGGGCCACCTGACACACCAGGAAACTGGAGTCCTAGGCTGAGTGTGAACACAGATCCACTCTGTTCCCTACCATGGAGCCTGTCCTATCCCTCTGTGCCATGTGCTCAGGTCCTGCCCCTCCCTGATGTAAAGGAACTATTCTGCCTCCCCGCCACTGCCCTTCTCCCTCCTCTCACTGCCTGCTGCCCACCGCCGCTGCCCCCCCGTGCCCCCACCACCTGCCACGCCCCAGCTGCCTGCAGTGCCCTGGCTCCGCTCCCGCCTCCCGCCTCCTCCGCCTTGGCTCCGCTCCTGTCTCCACCGCCTCTACTTTGCTCCCTTCTGCAGTGCTTGGCTTCCTTCTACATTGTCTTCAGTCTTCACTCCCAGCTGGCATATGCAAATTAACCTCCGTCTTGGTTGGGTTAACTTGCATATAGTCACTCTGATTGGCTGGTGGGCGTAGCAAAGGTATGGTCAATTAGCATCTTTGTCTTTTATTAGTGTAGATAACTTTACTCAAAACAGTTTTATTGATTCATTGATCCTACCCAAGGTTGATTAGAAATCCCTAGCTTGTGAATTCACTGTGTTTTTCTTCTTTCCCTCTCATTTCCCAAGGTGTCCTCATCCTATATAATAAAAGCCTAATATGCAAATTGACTGCCACACCCTCACACAAGATGGCCACCCCATGTGGCCACAAGATGGCCGGCAGTGGAAGACAGTTGTGGGCGACGAGACCTGCAAGGGAGAGCAGTTGTGGGCAACCAGGCCTGCAGGGGAGGACATTTAGGGGAACCAGGCCTGCAGGGGAGGGTAGTTAGGGGCAACCAGGCCAACAGGGGAGGGCAGTTAGGGGTGACCAGGCCTTCAGGGGTGGGCAGTTGGGGGCAATCGGGCCGGCAGGAGAGCAGTGCAGCATCGAACAGGCTGGCAGGGGAGAGGTTAGGGGGTGGTCAGGCTGGCAAGCAGGTATGTGGTTGGGATCAGCAGTCCCAGATTGTGAGAAGGATGTCCGACTGCCAGTTTTGGCCCGATCCCTAAACCTGCAGTTGGACATCCCCTGAGGGGTTCCATATTGAAGAGGGTGCAGGCCAAGCTGAGGAACAACCCATCTCCAGTTCATGAATTTTATGCACCAGGTCTCTAGTTAGGAATAAGAACAGAAGTTCATTATCACCTTTCCCTCTGTGCTGTTTATATTTAATGAGGAGTGTTTAGATGGAGGATAAATATAAACTTGATTTCACATGTCAATAGAATGAGAAAGGATCTATATAAATGAACTTGTTGTCAGGTTGTAGAATTTAGAGCTTCTTTGCTGGGAATTCTTCATTTGTGAAGTATGTATTCCCCCAGGAGAATAAAACAATATTTGATGCAGTTTTTCTCTAAATTAAGTTAAATTAAATGGTCATATGGTTCCCAAAGTGAGACATACATACTTCATATTTTGATAGGATGGTGACTTACTCTAAAGCAAGTGACTTTTGCATAAATTGGAACATTCTCTGATGAGACATGGGATAGGAAATTAACTTATTTGGTAATGAGCTATATTGTTAAAAAAGGAGGGGGGAAAAACATTACAAAGATCAGGATGTGTTCGTGGCAGGTAATGAGTATAATGTTCAAGTGAGAAGAGTTTTACCACAGCAAACATCGCCTATGTTTCTTTGAATATTTCTTTATCACTCCTCTATATCACCTTGGTACAAAATCAGGAAAATTCTTTATTTTTAAATCCTAAATCTACTAAAATGACTTTTTAAAAATGTCTTCGTTTTTAAATTTCTTGGTTTTTATTTTACCAAGTTAATTAGATATTGTTCTGTTGAAATACAGGTATTTTTACTCCCAACCATGAGTTGCAACTTTTCATACTGTTTAAATTAATTTATAGAATGTTTATTGAATGACCAGTCCTGTACTGTTGACTGTAAAAGTGCATGTGCGCGCGCATGCACACACACACACACACACACACACACACACGTACACACAGAAAGAAAACAGAACAAACAAGTGGGACATTATATATATATATATCCCATATATATGATATGTGGGATATATATATAACAAATATGACTGTATATGACAGTAAAATACCCACCTATCCTGACCAGTTGCAAGTCCTAACTTCTTTACTTGCAACCTTGATTTCCCCATTTACCCAGACAGGATATAGTAAAGCCACACTGATATGAGTTCATATCCCACCTCCTGCACTTACTGTATAGCCTTCAGCAAGTTAATTCACTTCTCTGAAACCTAACCTTTCTTTTGTTGCAATTTGTGAATAAATAAACAACTATCCCTCTCAGATCTGTTATAAGGATTAGAAATAATGCACGTATACCAGCAAGCACATAAGAGATATGCTGGAAATTTAAGACTTCAGAATAAATGCCTGGAATTCCTACTCCTTCCCCCCATTCAATTAATCATTTAGGTTTTTATTTTCTCTGTGATTCCCATTATCCTATCTTTCCTTGAAATCCCAGCTGCCAATACCCAAGCGAGGCTCATGCAAATGGTCTATGGTTTCTTTCACTTGCTCCCTCTGTCCACTAGAGCCGGATTCCTCTTTCTCAAGTTCTTATTTCAGAATGGCACACCCCGAGTTCCCATTATGTACTGTAAGAGTAAAGGCCCCACACATTGTCTACCATAATTGGTACCTATCTATTGTGTCAGCCACTCTTTCCACTGCCCTTCTCCGAGTTTTTCCTCAATACCCCTGGACTTCTTACCACATGTCCAAGTGTTCTGAGTGCCTTCTCTATTGGGTCTTATATGATGAACTTTCCTCATTCCCCATATACCAAACTCCTTTCACCCTCCAAAGCCCACATCAGCTACAACTTCTAAACACTCTCCTCACATTCCTATTTCTATAACTTTGTTTATACCCTTCTTAGAATGCTTAACACACCCTTCTTTTGAGTGGTAACTGTTTGGTGACATTGTTCATTTCTGTATGATGTTAAGTTTCACTGAAGGCAAAGGATGGATTTTCTTTTCTTTGGTCCCAGAGACTGGATTTCATTTGCCTTGGGATGCATTGTGGGCAAGTAGCTGAGGTCAAATGCTTGATCAGACTGCCTGAGTTTTCATCCCAAGTAAACATTATATTCTCTGTGTCTAACAAATATGTTCTATCCAGGTCACTTTTCTAAATTCCATTTTTTATCCATTTATTCATTTATTTAGCAAATAAATTGAATTATCAAATAACAAATAAATAGCTTATTCAAAAATTTCAAAAAAAATAATTCAAACATCTCCTATGAGCTGCGAGTACAGTGATAAAAGACTGTATGGGCTGGGGGTTGGGTACTTGTGCAGGGCCCTGAGCTGAGAGTGCTCTGAACTTGGCTGAATGCCTGCTGCCATCATCTTGACATTCTTAATAATTTTTTAACAAGGAGCCCACCTTTTCATTTTCCCCTTGGCCCTGGAAATTATGTAGTCAGTCCTAATGGTGAATAAGGTAAACGTAGTCCCTGCTCTTAGGGTGAGACAGACGTAAACAAGCAACTTTGAAAGTGAAAAAAGGAAAAGATCAGTGATAACTGCTATGAATGCCTAAGTGACAACTTTATATTTAGCAGAAAGGGAAAGGCTCTTAAGGTTCCATGTAAAGCTGAGATTTGAATAATAAAATGTACCATGCACAAGGCTAAAGAACTTTCTAGGTGTGGGAAACAAGTGCTGAGATGCTAAGACAGGACTAAGTTGGGGTTTAAGAAATAGTGTTTTGGGGAAAGAAAGAGCAAGTTAGAGAATGATTAAGTCTAAAAATTAGCCTGGGCCAGATCATTAAGGCCAAGATACAGGGTTTGCATTTTATTCTAAATGTTATAGGAAGCCATTATAAGGTTTATAGTGAGGACATTAAATTTTATTTTTATTTTTAAAAGATCACTCTTTTCAATTACAATAAGACAGAAATGGAACAGGCATATCAGTAAAGGAGACTACTGCATTAGTCTAGACAAGCAATGATGGAGGATCGAACCAGGATGGCGCACAAACAGCTGGACAGGAGTTTAGGATATATTTTGAAGATAGAGTGGATAGGACTGCTGATATAGTGGGTGTGGGGGATGAGGGAAAAAGAGGAAAATATCAAGATTTTTGGCGATGACGTCATTCATTAAAATAGAGAAGATGGGCACCAATGATTTGAGAGGGCAATGATGTGTGTTCTTTCTTAGACATCAATGTGGGGAAGTCAAGAGACAAGGCCATAAAACAGAAATAGCAGCACCCACCTCATACAGCCATTGTCCGTATTCAATGACATCATACATGTAAAGAATCATGCCCCGTGCCTGACACATAAAAATGCCCAATGTATGTTACTTATTTGCTTGTTTGGTTTTTTTTAGACACACAGCCAAGTGCAAATGTAGATTGTAATTCAGAAAACATCATAGCAGTAAAAGTAGCTCTAAAATGTCTAAAGGAATAGCTGGACAGAAAACAGAAAGATTTGAAATAGAAGAAGGAATAAGGAGGTAGGCTTGCTCCTCTCTTTTAAAAAATCCTTTTATTCATTAATAACTCCATATTACTATGGCCTCTTTTTTTAGGAGTTTCTCTTAGGAGCCAAAGACACAGCCAATGATAACGAACATTAAAGACAAGCCCACAGCATTGCACACTGTGACATGACAAGCTGTTTACAAGAATCCTGAGAATATTCTATAAGTAGCACCTGATTCAGATTCTGCCACCATTCCTTTCTGTAGGGTCTGTCTTCATTTTGGAATCTGACGTGTTCTTATTGTTAAAATGAAGATAGCATTTCACAGATGACATTTTTTCTTTTCAGTTTAAAACATCTTTCTGATGTTTCATGTGTGTAAAACTGTCCTTAGCCTAAGCAGGGAGTGCTGGCTCTAGGAAAAACTATTTTAACTATCATTGGTGGGTTAGTGTGGTGGAGATCAGTGATTTAGGACTGGACTTGCTGGTGAGTGAACTTCTGGTGTATCTTATTCGTTCTTTTTTTTATTATTATTAAATCTTTATTGTTCAGATTATTACATTTGTTCCTCTTTCCCCCCCCCCATAACTCCCCTCCTCCCAGTTCCCGCCCCACCCTCTGCCCTCACTCCCCACCCACTGTCCTCATCCATAGGTGCATGATTTTTGTCCAGTCTCTTCCCGAATCTCCCACACCCTTTCCCCCCCCAAGAATAGTCAGTCCATTCCCTTTCTATGTCCCTGATTCTATTATAATCACTAGTTCATTCTGTTCATCAGATTATTTATTCACTTGATTCTTAGATTCACTTGTTGATAGATGCATATTTGTTGTTCATAATTTGTATCTTTACCTTTTTCTTCCTCTTCCTCTTCTTAAAGGATACCTTTCAGCATTTCATATAATCCTGGTTTGGTGGTGATGAACTCCTTTAGCTTTTCCTTATCTGTGAAGCTCTTTATCTGACCTTCAATTCTGAATGATAGCTTTGCTGGATAAAGTAATCTTGGTTGTAGGTTCTTGGTATTCATCACTTTGAATATTTCTTGCCATTCCCTTCTGGCCTGCAAAGTTTCTGTTGAGAAATCAGCTGACAATCGTATGGGTATTCCCTTGTAGGTAACTCGGTTTCTTTCTCTTGCTGCTTTTAAGATTCTCTCTTTGTCTTTTGCTCTTGGCATTTTAATTATGATGTGTCTTGGTGTGGTCCTCTTTGGATTCCTTTTGTTTGGGGTTCTCTGCGCTTCTTGGACCTGTAAGTCCATTTCTTTCACCAGGTGGGGGAAGTTTTCTGTCATTATTTCTTCAAATAGGTTTTCAATATCTTGCTCTCTCTCATCTTCTGGCACCCCTATAATTCTGATGTTGGTACGCTTGAAGCTGTCCCAGAGGCTCCTTACACTATCCTCGCATTTTTGGATTCTTTTTTCATTTTGCTTTTCCGGTTGGATGTTTTTTGCTTCCTCGCATTTCAAATCATTGACTTGATTCTTGCGCTCCTCTGGTCTGCTGTCGGGAGTCTGTATAATATTCGTTATTTCAGTCCGTGTATGCTTAATTTCTAGTTGGTTCCCCAATATAAGATCGAGGGTCTTATTAGTTTTCGTGTAGATCTCATTAAGTTTATCGGCAGCTTCTAAACAGTTCTTGAGAGACCTTAAAAGTGTGGTTCTGAACTCTATATCTTCCTTTGACAATTTTGTCCTGTTTCTTTGTCTCCGCATTTTGTTATGCTTCCTTGGTGCACCCCCTAGTGGTCTTTGTTCGCAGTCTTATAGTTAAATCTTGATTGTTGTAGCTAATTCCAGGGAGGGTTTGACCTCCAGGCCAAGTGGCTATGAGAATCAGCTGTGTCAGCAGTGAGAGAACTTCTGTCCTCTAGGGAGGTGCTAATCTAGCCTTTGCCTGAGGCTATCTGGCAAATGCCTCTGTGCAGGGCTTGGGCGGGGCGGGTTGCACAGGATCAACAGGGTGGGCCGGAGAGAGCAGTTATGGCGGCTCTCAGTCCTGTCCCCAGGGGCTCTGCCTCTCTGAGTCCCAGCACCCGCTGCAAAGCTCGGAGAGAAAGCTGCACTCGCTCTGACCGAAGCCAGACAGTCCCGCTTCTCCCGCCTGAGTCTGGGTCCCTAAAGACTCGCCCGGATCTGGTGCTCAGAGTCTGCGACTCCCTCCCGATTGAAAACAACAACCGCGCCCTCCGCCGCCAGCCCGCTCCGTGCACTCCGCACCTCAGAATTTGACTTCACCACTGCGCCTCCTCTGAGTGTCCGTGTGCGTTTCTCTTTCCTCCTAGTTGTAGGACTTCCACTCAGCCAGCGTTCCTGTGGTTCTGGGTGATGTCCCTTCCGTTTTTTGGTTTCACTTTTGAAGTAGTTGTTCAAAGCAGCAAACTCCGGCGTTAACCTATGCCGCCATCTTGGTTCTCTTCTCTTATTCGTTCTTATATTTCATCTTAGAATGTGGAAAGTATACATTAAAGAATTTTAAATCACAGAAATCATGTACTATGATATATGCAATCATTTGCTTCCTTACCATTGAGGATACTAACGGCTATATTAAAATATTGTTTTGAAATTGTGTCTTTGAATAGTATCTAAATATTGAAGTGATGAACCTATTCCCAAGTGTAGCCTTATTTGCTAGGTAATATGTTAGCGTGTTTTGGATACAAAGCAGTGTAAAGAGAACCCTCCTTGGGGTAAAAGGTCTTGCTCGAGCATTGCCACAGATTTCCCCAAGTCATTCAAGATCTGTAAAATGGGATGCAAAACCATATAACCTTACTACAGCTCCAATCCCCATGTGAGAATTAAATAACAGCCCGGCCAGTGTTGCTCGGTGGTTGAGTGTTGACCTATGAACCAGGAGGTCACGGTTCAATTCCCAGTCAGGCATATGCTCAGGTTGCAGGCTCAACCCCCAGTGTAGGGCATGCAGGAAGCAGCCAATTGATGATTCTTTCTCATCATTGATGTTTCTATCTCTCTCTCCCTTCCTCTCTGAAATCAATAAAAATATACTTAAACAAAACAAAACAAGAAAATAGTGCTGTGAGTACAATCTTTAAAGACAGAGTTTCAGGGGAAGGGATCATTATAAATTGCATTTCTGTTGTTCCGAGTCCCTCTCACGGTCTCCTGGACTCATCTTCTATAGTTCCTCCAAAGCATTTTCTGTGCAACATCCTCACCAGGATCCTTCACATGGTCTGAATGCTGTTGCTCTGCACAGGAAACTAAAAATATATATCTCGCAGATTTGTGTTACGATAAATGATCATTTAAATGTTCAGATCGGAGCCCCTGGAATTTTCCATCTGCCTTTCGTCGGCTGGGCTGGTTCTGGAGGAACACTGCTGAGCACTTCCCTGTGGGTTGGCTTTGCCAGTGGGTGTGATTGAAAATCTGTAGCAAACACTTAGAGAAGCAGGGTAGGGGGATAGTTAATAAAGGACCAAAATAGAAATCAAAAAGATATACTAGTAAACACACATCACAGTTTGATCTCAATATCATTTTTTAAATAATGCATTTGCACATTTTCAAGATGAGCCTCTCTGGGGTTTCTTGCAAGGGACAGAATATTCTTGCAAGTTGCTGGGAAGCTGATGTAGCTTTGAAGAAAAGGGTAGAGGTGGCAAATTGCCAATTAGATTGCGGATGGGGGTGGGGATGGGAGGGTGGAGATGTATGCTCTTAAAAGTCAAGAAAGTCATGCTGGTGGTTGAGGGAAGGTGAAGACACATTTTAGGCGTGTGAAAAGGAGGGGAAGGCCAGCCAGATGTAGGAGGTGAGGCAAACACACACTTGCTTTTTGTTTTCGCTTACAAAAATAGCCCCCAAACATGGAGATCATTATACAGAATGTCCAAGACAAAGTAAGGAAAATAATTATTGTAGCTGATGAAGCAGAAACCCTATTAGAGCTAAATGCTACTTCACAGTACTTAGTGGTGGAGGTTCCGAACTAAATGCATTTTTCAGCATCTTCAGTGTAGTATATTAAATTAAGTTTTTAACCACTTTTCTCCTCCCTTTATTTTGATTCCCACCCTCCTTTCCCCTTTCTTCAATCTCTCAGGCAGGTGGTGCAGGGGTGGAAGTCTGCAAAATGTGCTGCTGAAAAAGAAATCCTTTCTTTCCCAACTCCTTTTTCTCTAAGGTGAAAAATAAATAGAAACCTAGAGGGTAATTAATGGTGGAGGCTGGGGCTTCCAGGAGTGACCTGTCCTGGCAGAAAATGGGGCAGAGAAGAGGCTGTTGAGAAGCAGAGGCGATTCTTAAGCTTTGTTTCTGTTTTCCCTTAAGGGAGTTCTTGCATCCTGCAAAAGGTTTCCTCCATCACATATATGTTCCCCATCCTCTCTGAAAAGGCAGGTCTCAGATGGGGGGAGAATTTTTGTTGATTTAGATGTATTCATTTCTCTTAATTCTTAGCTCACATGGTACTTTCTCTTTTTTTCTGCTTTCTGATTTGATTGATGTTGTTTGTTAGGAGAATTTTTTAAATTTATACCTGGAGTCTTTAATCCCTACATGACATAGTTGTCTAATTAGATGGCAGTTTGCTAAGTGTAGGAATTGAGTCTACATTGCTTATATATCCCATAATACTCCAGCAGTATTTGCTATATTTGAACATCTGACAAATATGTATTAGATACAGAAAGGGGGAAATTGCTATTGTTTTTCCTTAGGAAAGTTTCTGGTCCGAAGGAAGTACTATGCCCTGTGACCGCCACTCTCCTTTATAGAATGGACCAAAGTCAGGAGTCCTCAGCGTTGTGCTACCTTACGGTGTCCAGTCCTCTGTTAGCTTAAGTGTAGAATTCCCATTTCTACTTCATCCAGGAAGAGGCATGGGTTGCACCCAGGCCCTCCCCATCCCCAGGGGACCTTCCCACTCGCTAGCACCCTTGGTCAGAGCCACCTGTTCAGACACAGCACTGTTGATAGGTGGATGGGAACCATGCTGCAAAACTTCCGCTTTTCATTCCAAGTCTTTTTCAAAGCTTTGCACATAGCAGGTGCTCAATCAGCCTTTGATAATAATTTTGATTATCATAAAAGGGCTTCAGATTAGATAGTCCAACAAAGATTGAAATGTGTGTATTCTAATAAGCCTCAACTCCTCTCAACCCCCCAAAAAGATCTGTTAAAAGGTTAGTTTAGCATCAGCTTATTTGAGTGCTTATCACCCAACTCCTCAGACATCTGTAGATGTCACTGCCTCTTCCCTCTCTGCCACTTAGCTGGCTGTGAGATCATGGGGAAATGAAAGTCCAGTTTCAGTCATCACTTAGGTTAGATGAGAGAAACCCCAGTTCTCCTGAAGTCTGATAACATCCACTGTTTTACTCTGTGCCAGGCACATTCCTTAGCTTTACCTGTATCAATGTATTTCTTTTTCCCAGCAACCCTAGGTGATAGACACTATTGTTTTCCCAATTTACAGATGAGGAAAATGATGCTCCAGAGGTTACATAGCTTGCTCCAAATCCCAGAGATGATACATAGCTGCACTGCAATTCAATGAGAGAGTGTGCCTCCGTTGCCCTTCTCTCACCCCATGCACTGAGCTGCCTGCTGATTGTTTGTTGCAAGAATCAAAACAAGTATTTTATGAAGAAGTGCTGTAATGCATTTCATTTTCAAAAATGATATAAGGAATTTTGAGCATACTTTAAAAAAATGTAAGAAGTCCCTAAACTGGGCCCTACTGAGCTCCCGCCCAGCCCCTACCTCCCCCTCACCATTAGCAGAGAGAAAGCCAGTGGCAACCACAGATGCCTCATTCAGCCCATTACCTCCAGGACTGGCTGTGGCTGTGTTCAGAGGTGACATATTTCTCTCTGTTCTCCATAGTGAACCAGGAGAACTGACTCTGGGAAGGAGTCCCAAGCTCTTTGTGCAGTGGTGTTTAAAATGCAAGATCCCTGTCTCAGAGAGAAATGACTTGAAAAGCCGAATGCAAACCCCCGTTCTGCTCTCCAAGCAGCTGAGGGGCTGGCAGACCCCATAGGCAGAGAAGGGCCTTGCCTGGGCCATGATGATACATATTCAGCACAAGGAAGACTTGCTTCTGCACCTTGCTGGTTACAGCTGCCAGATTGTGAGCGATCGATAGAGAACTTTGTTAATGATGTGGAATTCACTCCTGGCATGTTCTGCACAAATACATATGCAATGAATTATTAGTGCCCTCAACTACAGGCCTGTCCAGATGCAATTTCATCCGAAGTCTTATTATCTCTTTCTCTTTTTACCTTTATAATTGGAACGTTGCTGATCAGATCCCGCTTTTAATAAAAGTGGCAAACCAGACAGCATTGCTCTGAAACAATTTATTTGGCAGCAAACATCAGAAAATCACAAGGTAAAAGCAATGAAATGACAGTGGATGTTAGGGCAGCCCAGTGGAAAGCAACTCACAGCGTCCCTAAGTCCACATTAAAACACACACACACACACACACACACACACACACACACACACACACACACACACACATAAGTGGGGGTAGATTATCTTTGGAAATTATTAGAGAAGATGTATTCATATAGATTCCTTTCCAAAAGATGAATCCAATCATCATGCCATAGACAAATGTGGAGTCTTAATGGCAAATGTTGATTTAATATTTGAGTCTGAGTCTTGCAATAAAGAGACTGAATTGCATTAGACGAGCTGGGCTAGAACTGGGAAGACACGGAAACCTAATACCACAGCAAATAAATCTGGCAGCACAATTTAAAGCTGAAAAGAAATGGAAAGATAAATGATGTCATAAAAGATTCACAGGGGCGTTTTTAACTGAACTGCTAAATATTTTAAAACAGAATAGCCAAGGCCATTTGGTATTAGAAACTCAAATGAGTGGCTCTCTCCATTTGTTAAATTTAGTTCCCTCCATGTTTATCAGGCCAGTTTTTTCTGAAAAGTACCGTACTAAGCACTGGAATATTGGAATGTTACCCAAGGAGATTACTAACTAGTGAGGGAGATAAGGCAAGTAGCCCAACAATTTAAACAAACACTATGATAAGTTAGGAAAAGGAACGTGTTGGTAAGAATCTTACATTGTCATTCCTGCAAGCACAGTGTAAGGAAGAAATCTAGCTATGCTGCCTCCTTCAAAGTTCCTATACCTTTTGTTAAATGACCCACATGCCCTGGCTACAACCAGGGACAAAGTGCTAGCCAAAGACACATATACTATACTAACCACCATAAGGAGGCCAGGGACTACTAAAGTGGTCTTTCCATATTGAATGAGAAGTAAGCCATCCTGTTAGATCATCTCTTTTAGAGGAGTGTTGGGTCTAAGACTGAGGGTGGGAGAAGCAGGACAGCAGGAGAAGCACATGCAAATGGCAAGAATCATTTCTAAGAGACTGAGTCTTGCAATAAGCCAGGGTCCTGATCTGGTTGTTGTAGGGTCCCACCTAACGAACCAGGTAATGACTTTGATTAAAATAATTTGAAACTTCTATAAGTAGCAACCTCTTTCTATAAATCAGAACTTGGCAGACATGCAGAGCCCTCATGCCCAGTGTTCATGCATCCAAACCCAGGAGAGAGGCATCTGGGCAAGCAGCATCCCTGGAAAACCAAGTGTGACTTGGGGACGCTACCCCTGAGCCACTTATCAAGTCTCTTCTGCTGAGTAGGGTGTTATTTTTTCCAAGAGTTTCCACCTAAGAAGCCCAAGAGACCAAGAGTCACATTGAGGAGAGAGAGGGGCTCCTTTACTCCTTCTAGGTAATTCGGGGCACTGGCTGGAAGCAGAAACCAATGTACAGGAAGAGATAGCAGGTAGTGAATGGAGTGGCTCTTCAACCGTTCTGACCTGTGCTGCTTTAGTGGCTTAAAGCCATGCTCATGGTACCTGCATGATTGGTGACCCATATTTAAGGGGGATCAGGGCCACTGCATTTTACAACACCAGGGAGCTCTGTTCCCACTGTCAACATAGTAACTAGTGCTCTCTGAGATCATACAAATGTTAAACAAAAACAATATAAGCTCCATGGTTGAACATATTTTTAAAAGAAAAGGTTTATTAGGCCATTGCTAGCAAAAACAACAAAAAGACGTCTGGTATTGGGGCATGGAGTCTAAACCACCAGCCACATGGCTAGGTCAAAAAGACATGTTCAAATTCCAGGAGTTTTGGAAGGCATTCTGAAAGGATTTACATTACCATAGAGTCATAGACAGGGGTTCTGGGGAAGGTGAAGCAGGGCTAGTTCTGGGGTAGGTGCAGTGGAGACCACAGCCACGTCTGTAAAGCTCATTGTAAATAAGAAGTGGAGGCTCCTGAGATTTGAGGGAACCTGGCTCTTCTCTCTTCTGGATAACTGCAGAAATAGCCACCTGGAAATTAACCCTAAATTCCAACAGATCTCCAGGAGTGTGAGCAGTCTTTTGTCCAAGCTGGTCCACATAGTAACAGGCTCATGGTCCTGCTGCCTTTACTCTCTGGCCGCTGTTATTTTAACTTAGAAGATCTCAGAATTTTTTTCTTGTCACAATCCACAATCTCAGATGCTGAGACCTACATATTTTAGGAATTTCAAGTCCTCAGTATTCACTACCAAAAGTTATCCATATTTTTTTCTTTTTAATTAAGTATGCTATTGTTATTGGAGAAAGTGGGGTGTTCCCTTCCCCACTGGGTGCTGCTGGAGGTAGAGTTCTTACGATATCTCAAGAAAAAGAATTTTCTGAGACTTGCACAGGAGAACTAATGATTTTTATTTGCATGTAGTTTGATTCCTGGGTTTCCAAAGTCTCATTTTCCTTAATCCAGGCATGGGAGAAGTGTAGCTGGGGTTTCAGTAGAGCTAGAAGCAAAGCCAGTGTCCAGAGTTTCCTTTCCATGTAGGAGCTGGGTCCAGTATAGCTTTGGGCTAGTTATGGTCCATTAGTCATTGTGTGTAGGCCATGAGGGTAAATTCAGGGAAACAGGAGCAAAGAGCCCTACAAGCTAGCAGTCAAGTGCAATGTGCCAAGACTTGTTTGAGGGGCTAAGTATTCCAAATCTTCATGAGCTTGCAGTGGTCACCGCCATTCTGGCCAATGATCTTTGTTCCCACGTGTGACTGATAGGCAAGTCCCTTTCCTTTGTCACCCCAACTTTACTAGGCATGCGTTTATCTTCCCTTTGTTGGACCCCTGGGGAGTGTAAAGCTTTAGCTTCCTGGTGAAGCTGTCCAAATGGCATGCCTACAATGGCTGGCTTTCCCCTTTACTCCTTTCCTGTTATTAATAACTAGGTTCATTGCAATGGTATCACTATGATAAATGATACAATGTTCAGAAACAAAGAACATCTATCTTTAACAGGAAATACATAATTTTAAGAGAAACGAGGATGATGGGGGCAGAGGGGAAATGGAATTATTTAGCATCTGACGTCCATAACCAAATAACAGATATTGAATGACTGTCTTCATTAAAACTCTAGAGAAACTAAAGGGCAAATAAGTAACTAGAAGGAAGATTTTTACAATCTAAACACAAATACAGATTTCTTTTTCTTCCTCAGAAAAATAACTACCCTTCCTTGCACAATATTCTTTCCTCATGTCTCTATAGGAAGGTGTTGTATCCTGTAATAGTTCCATTTCCTGCCTTCACCTACACTTTTTACATTTTCTTGAAGATTCACATGTGACTCCCGTGGAGTCCAGCCATAAGTTTGCACAAATGAAAAATATTTCAGCAAATACCCAAGAATATGGAACTTTTTATTTTTTTTTATTTTTTATTTTATTTTTTTTTTTTGCTCATTAATTTTATTTTATTTTATTTTTTTTTTATTGCTTAAAGTATTACAAAGGGTATTACATATGTATCCATTTTATCCCCCCGCCCTAGACAGTCCCCTAGCCTCCCCTATCACCCAGTGTCTTATGTCCATTGGTTATGCTTATATGCATGCATACAAGTCCTTTAGTTGATCTCTTACCCCCCTACCTCCTGCCCCCCAACCCTCCCCGGCCTTCCCGCTGCAGCTCGACAATCCGTTTGAGGCAGCTCTGCCTCTGTATCTATTATTGTTCAAAAGTTTATAATGGTCTCTATTGTCCACGAATGAGTGAGATCATGTGGTATTTTTCCTTTATTGACTGGCTTATTTCACTTAGCATAATGCTCTCCAGTTCCATCCATGACGTTGCAAATGGTAAGAGTTCCTTCCTTTTTATAGCAGCATAGTATTCCATCGTGTAGATGTACCACAGTTTTCTAATCCATTCATCTACTGATGGGCACTTAGGCTGTTTCCAGATCTTAGCTATGGTGAATTGTGCTGCTATGAACATAGGGGTGCATATATCCTTTCTGATTGGTGTTTCTGGTTTCTTGGGATAAGAATATGGAACTTTTTACTAAATATTTTCTACTCGGTGTCCATGTTTGACTCCATATCTTCCAAAGAGCCAGGCTTCGGGTAATGTTTGCCAGAAACCACTGCTTTGACCAATGGAATCTGATTATAGTGGAGCACAACACAAGGGTTTGGTCACAAAAGAACCTTATCTTTTTTACACATGTCCTCTAACATCGAACATAGTGGTATTTGCAACTTTTAGACCATAAGGGAAACACACTTTTGCCACATAGTATCCTGGAAATAGTAGTGGACTTTGGTCCATATTGCGGGGGAAAAGACATATATTAGGTTTGGCAGTGTGACTACAGAATGGCTTATTCAAATACATATTCTTCCATGACAACAAGAGATTTGTTCCTTCACCCCACCCCCACTGTCTTTTTCTGAACATGTGCCACATCCAATGTTTCTGAAAAACATAAACTCCACTTTTTTTCATTAAATCATAAGATGTGACTTAAAAAAAACTGAGATAGAAAAAAGAGAGCAAGAAAGACAGAAAGAAAGATGGAGAGAAAGAGAGTGCTAACTTCATCAAGGACATTCAGTTTGCCTGCAAACACTGAGGATTGCAGGGTATCTTGAAAGGGTCTAAGTCTGTCTATGAATTTATGAATTTTTATATTTCTTTACAACAGGACAAACAGCTGCTTTGGGTGGGGGGAGGGCAGTAGCCATTTTACCAGGAAAGTCTTCATTTGTTCTGCTATTCCAATTTTTTTAGGGTAAGGCATGACATTCCAAACAAAGATAGGTTTCACAGATTTAGTAAAATGTGCTGTTGTCCTCAGAGACTTGGCCTGCCTGCCTCTTGGTGTAGGGCAGCAGGGAGCTCAGCATGCCAGCACTGGGTCTCACAGCACCTTAGTGCCAACAGAATCTCCCTACCCCAGGCAGGAATGAGGCAAAGGGATCATTCCTTCCTCTTTCTGTTTACACAGTGCTTGGGATCTTCTGGCAAGGTTCTGGTGCTCTGTAAATCATTAAGCCACATCCATTCTTAGGGAAATGTGGTGAGTCAGCCCAGTAGCTCCTCCCTTCCCCTAGCTGTCACTTACTCCTGTGACAGAGGCTAGAACCTCACCAGACAGGGTCCTCACTCAAATTTGGATGGAATTAAATTACTTTGGTTCAGAAAATATGTTTTCATGCTGTGAGTAGATATAATTCCTCAAGCTAGTTTGATGATACACAGGCTGAGATAGTGAAAGTTTACTTTTTTTTTTTTTTTTTTTTTTTTTTTTTGCCTGCTAGGGAATGTGAAGGAATAGAAGGGATAAGTCAGAGAGAGAGAGGTACAGATTTCATTTTGTTTTCATGTGTTTTCCAGGTGGTTGCAATGTATGATTGTCACCCAGAGGCCACCTCCAGCTTTGTGTGAAGAATATGCCACTTAATGAATTCTCTCTGGCCTCCAGGCCCATGGCCTTTCGTGACTAGGTCGGTGGGGTTTCCAGAGATGCCTGTCACTTTGAGAGGTGACAAAATAGTTTTTCTCCCTGTGAGAACTTTGGATATGTACATATGTTGTGTTTTTCTCTCCCAGCACACCAAGAACTGCAATGACAACTGTGTGGCAGTCAGTCACGTTAAGATACCTTAGACCTTTTCTGTCAGGGAAATGCCCCTGTGCCAGAGCATGGTGGCAGAGAGCAGGAACATAGGCAACTGGGGTAGAGTTTATCTTTTGAGATAGAGCCAGAACTCTCCTCTGAATGAAGAGGAGATGGCATGAGTAACCACGGCCTGAGGGCAGAAAATCTCAATTATGCAAACTGAATAAGTTCTAGAAATCTGCCATAAAACACTGTCTGCGCTTAATAATACTGTATTGGACATAAAAAATGTAATGGGGGTAGATCTCGTGTTAAGTGTTTGACCACAACACAATAATTATTCTTAAAAAGTGGCATGCAAGTGGCATCTGAAATATCATCCATCCCAAATACATCTCTCTCACAGCCTGGCTGAGAACCTACTGCCCATATTTAGTGAGTCTTACCTTTGATTTTAAGAAGTACCAAAACTATCTCACTGTGGAGGAGGAGAGAAGGCAAAAGTATTACATCATCCTTCTCTTCAGAGTTCCTGCTGTCTGGGATCAAGAAGCCCACAATGTGAGAGGGCCTTACTAGGATGTGAGTGGGAACTATGGCAGGCACCGCTCTCTCTCAATTGACATTGGTAATTACCTTCTTAGCTAATCGACTACATGGTAACAATCATCATCCAAAGACTAAGATGTGCCTGAATATCATTTTATTTTCAAATTACTCACATTTCCTTGCATTTTAGATACCCTCTGATGGACTGGCAGAAACTGTGGGGATTCACCTCCTTTGACCCTCACTGCATAGGGTCAAGCCAAGTCTCAGTGAGTCTTAGCATTGAAGAAGAGTTTTTAGTTGAGAGGACATTCAGAGGTCCCCACTGAGAAGCTCTTTATTATCACCTACATGGCCACTGTGGTTTCCAGATCTCATCTGTGGGTGCAGCCATCTCTGCTGTCACTATACCAAAAAGGACCTGGAATATTTGGGAGGCTGTAAATGGCCCTTTTCGCTCCAGTCATAGCAACTCTCTCTTTGATATTGTGTTGTATTGTCTTTCTACAGATTTGCACAGGAAGTTCAGAAACCTTGTTAGAACCCGGTGAAACCCTGTTTGCCCACTTCTCCCTGACTTGCTCCACTGTATCTCTTCCTCCTTGTGGCTCCTTTGAACAGTCAGATCCTTCTTTAAGCCTTAAGAATTGAGGTGCTAGGATGGGAACTCACCTTCCTTTATTTCAGAAGTTCTCTGTGCCTTCTTCCCTGAACATAGAGACAGCTAACACTTTGAAAGAGGAAAAGGAAATTTAAAAAGGCACACAATAATAAATATAAAATGTCACCATTGGGTATATTATATATGCTGTATATGTATATTTCTGTAGATTGTTAACTATATATACTGGTCACTGACCAAGAAGATGAGTGCAGACTAAAATCTAACAAGACTTAAGCTTTGCAAGCCACACTTTGTCCATCAAAAGGACAGATTTGCTAATTCATGAAAGACCTTGTAAACTAGCAATGATCTTGCTAAACATGTGTCCATATAGCAGGAATGCGTGAAAGCTGGAGAAACTTGGCATTCCTGGTAGCTGTGTCAACACACAGTACACCCTTCTGGTATTTGATCCATTCTCTCTTCTAACTGAGTACAGGTGTCATGTGTAAAAGAAGATGATTTCATACCTCACCCAAGGCACATGGTCTAGCCTTGGAATTGTGACTTGCGGAGGGCTCCATTTGTGGAAAAGGTATTTTGATGTTTCAAGAAATGGGAAGGTCATGAGGAAAGGCAAAGACCCCATTTTCTCCTAAGAAATGCTTTTCTATCCAGACAAACAGCAAACTAAAAACTGGGGCTTGGAAAAGGAATGTTCTCAAAAAATGATAATGACAGCTCTGGCTTTAATTCACTTCTCTGACTCTGACAATAAAGTGACAAATGAAATCAGTGACTGTCCTGGAACAGCTATTGCTTCAGCGGTTAAAGAATGTCACCCTACACACTGACAGAAGCATACATCACCAGATAAAGTGGTTCTTCTTTACCAATTATTCATTTGTGTATTGAACTTTGTATTTGGATATGAAACACTTGATCTAAGGATTCTAGCAGATGCAAGTGCCTCCAAGAAGTAGGCAGGTAACATGATGACGAGGTGGCCACATATGTAAAGTGGAGAGTGGTAGGCAAGGAAAAACTAGAAGGGCATGTCTGGTCCAAAAGCATTCAAGCACAATGTTAGACATGGTGTCTGCAAATATTAAGGGCAGATTTGAGCCACTTCTTTGGAATTCTTGCCTGTGAGGATATTAACATAGGAGGAAGATACAAACATAACAATGTACATCTGTTTATCAGGCATCTTAAAAACCGTAGTTGCTTTTCGTTTGATAAATGGGTAAATAAAGGTTCTAAGAGATGATGCAACTAGTCTAAGTTATACTCTTAGAGTCGGATAGAGCAATGAGTCAATCACAAAATAAATGTTCTCTTAACTATAGTATCATTTTATACCATCATGCAGCCTGCCTTAAAGACCTTGTCATCTCACTGAAGAATGGAGAGATAGAGACATGAAAAGGTGGGCCAGTTGGGTGATGTTGGCAGAAGATCAGAGTTGGATGTTCTACTATAAATCTGGATGGGTAAAAGGGGTTTTGCTTTTTTTCAAAGCTTAGGAAATGGTTGAGAACACATGCATAATGGCATGAAGAAACACTAGTGACTAGAGATTTACGTTCCATTGCTAAAAAAATATATACTGAGTGGCCAGATTATTATGACCACCTGACGTTTGTAGGCAAATTAGCTGTACACTACATCGTATGGGATATGGAAGCCAAAGGCCCGTTCGAACACCTTTGCTGTCTGCAGTTACCAAGATAAAACATCTTCAATTCGCACAGGAACACAGGATTGGACTGTTGAACATTGGAAAAAGTCATGTGGTCTGATGAATCATGTTTCCAGTTGCATCATGCATATGGCAGAGTGAGAATTTGGTGGAGACAGCATGAAAGCATGCACCCACATGCATGAGTACAACCTTTCCAGCTGGTGGGGGCAGTGTTATGGTTTGGGGCATGTTTTTCTGGCATGATTTGGGCCCTTTAATTCGTGTGGAACAATGTTTGAATAGCACAACATACCTAAGTACCATTGCTGATCAACTTCATCCTATCATGTTGATGGTGCATCCCAATGGAGATGTGCCATGCCACGGTGCTCATATTGTGCAGGAGTGGTTTCAAAAACATGAGGGAGACTTTACCTTGCTTAGGTGGCCTCCACAATCACCAGATCTCAATCCAAATGAGCATTTGTGGGACGAAGTTAAAAGAGCCATCAGGCAGCTGGTTCCACAACCATCAAATCTCACAGAACTGGACAGTGCTATTCATCAGGCATGGTGTCAGATTCCTCACATCTCCTTTCAACATCTCGTGGAGTCAATGCCAAGAAGAATCGCCGCAGTATTGAAGGCAAAAAGTGGCCCAACGAAATACTGATGGGGTGGTCATAATAATCTAGCCACTCAGTGTATATTTGGAAGAAGCTAGGATGGGTTAAGATGTATTGGCTAAGAGGTAAAAGAAATATGTGCAATGTTTACTAGAAAATAAACTTAAGAAATGGTTATTATTGCCTGACTGGTTTGGCTTAGTGGATAGAGTGTTGGCCTGCGGACTGAAGGGTCCCGGGTTCGATTCCAGTAAAGGGCATGTACCCAGTGGGGGGTGTACAGGAGGCAGCTGATCGATGTTTCTCTCTCATCGATGTTTCTAACTCTCTATTCTTCTCCCTTCCTCTCTGTAAAAAATCAATAAAATATATTTATTTATTTATTTATTTTAAATATCTTTTATTGATTTTTTACAGAGTGGAAGGGAGAGAGATAGAGAGTTAGAAACATCGATGAGAGAGAAACATCGATCAGCTGCCTCCTGCACATCTCCTACTGAGGATATGCCCGCAACCCAGGTACATGCCCTTGACCGGAATCGAACCTGGGACCTTTCAGTCCACAGGCCGACGCTCTATCCACTGAGCCAAACCGGTTTCGGCAAAAAATCAATAAAATATATTTTAAAAAAACTTAAAAAATGGTTATTATTTCTAATCCATGAATAAAACCATATTTGCTTCATCACTTCTAGCTTTAAATGACTGTGTCATTCTACACAGTAATGTTTAAGCAAATTATTCACAACTACATAAAACAAAGGAGCTGTTTTCTGGTCAATATGGATACTTAATTCTAGATAATGTCAATGGGAGCAGAAGTGAGAGAAAGAGAGCACAATTTAAGGGATTCTGAGTTTTAGAAAGTATTTGCCAGCACTTCACAGAATCTTATAGAAAAAAAAATAATTCAATTTGGCTTGGACATGAACCTTTTCATATACGTCAAAGACTCTCAGAATAATGGTAAGCAAGACTGTATCTTGCTGGGAAGAGGGGGCTATTTCCATGCCCCAGCTTATATTTTCAGAACAGCAGTAATAAGTTAATTGGGCTAGTGTGTACCACACTGTGGGAATCCCTTTCAGGGTTAGACTGCATATAATTCCACAACTTGAAGAATTAAAAGGCATTTTATGTTTATTTTTTAGGATCTAATAATACTTAGCTAGCTTTGCAAAAAGCCACCAGCCCACTAAAGCGAGCAGGCAGTAGATCTGATAATCATTATCTGAGGCCGTGGAATATAAAGCTCTCCTTACAATTGGATTTGTTTAGACCTATTGCTTTAGCAAAATGAAATACTAAGAACCTTGAATTACTCCAGTGTTCCTATGCCTCTTCCTACCAGCTAAAATGATTTCTATTTGTTGAAAGCATATAACATACAATGCGCATTTGCCTACTAATGTAACCCTTGACATTCCCATTTGGTAGGGTCTGCTGTTGCCATTTTACAAATAAGAAAACCAACACGGTTACTTTGACTTCTAAGCTTCTATAACCTTTTAACTTCTGTAAGACACAATTTTAGTTAAAACAACCCAGTTGACTCTCCCCATTACATAATGTCTTTATTCTCTGCAACATTAAACAATAAAATGGAAAAAAAAAAGAGAAAGTTTAAAAGGGACATTACTTGGTGTGCATGTCAATGTAATAACTTAGAATGAGTGTGACCTCTCTCCAAATTGGAATTTCAAATAAACATTAGAATCTTCAGATAAATAAAGTTCCAGTACGAATGAAACTTGAATTTCATAAGCAATGTGTCGGTGAGGGGTGAAGGTGAGAGATATTGTTCTGTGATGGCCAGGCATTCATGATCAGTGCTACTCCAAGGGCAACATTGCTGTGATATCGATGGAAATTTTTACCCTCCCCCGCAAGGGGTACAACATGGCAGCTCTCTTCACCATGCCCTTGGAATCCTGATATACAAGGGTCGACCTACCTCCAAGCCTTGATCCTAAGACAACTGTTGACCACACTCCTACTCTCACAGACAGTTTAGAATATGAACAAAATAATACTGGAAAATTTTCAGTTCAAAATAACACTGGAAAATTTTCAGTTGTGCCTGGTGTGTGCGTGAAATGCTGGAAGCAAATGAAAAACAATTTTTTTTTGTTCTGCTCTGTGGATATTTTCAAATATTTCACTTGTTAAATTAACATACATTACAATTGGCTTTTTATGGTGCAGAGCTCTGAGTTTAGACATAGATACAGATTCCCCACAGTCAGGATGCAGAACAGTTTCGGCATCCTCCAAACCACTGAGGAGTGGTCCCTAAAGCATGACAACCACGTGTCTCTTCACTATCGCTCTAGTTTTGCCTTTTTTTGATTGTCATATAAATGGAATCATACAGTATGTAACCTTGGGAGACTGGCTTTTCCACTCAGCATAATTCATTTGAGATGCATTGATGTTGCCACATGTATTAGTATTTGTAGTATCCCACTGCATATATTTCCCACAATTTATTTATCCATTCATTTGTTGAAGAATATTTGGGTTGTTTCCAGTTTGGGTCAATTATGAATAGGTCTACTATACACATGCATGTACAAGTTTTTCTATGAATACAAGTTTTCACCTATGGTAAATCACAGTGGGGTATAATAAGTATATGTTTAACTATATGTGAAATTTTCAGCAGTTTTCCAGAATGGCTATAACATTTGAATCCCATCAGGAATATATGAGAGTTCTAGTTGTTTCACATCCTAACCAGCACCAGGATAGTTACAATGTGTTGTTGTTGTTGTTGTTGTGTGTGTTTCGCTTTTGTCTATAACTGCCCTAATAGATGTGTAGCAGTATCTTACCATGGATTTAATTTGCATTTCCCTAATGACTAATGCTATTGCACATCTTTTCATGTGCTATTTGCCTTCTGTATGCCCCCTTTGCAAATATCTATTCAAACATTTTGCATATTTTTAACATTGTTGTTTGTTTTGTTACTATTGTGACTTGATAATTTTGTCCTTATTGTTAAAATTTTATGTATTTCTCTCCAGCATATTACTACACAATTTTTAGGTATATCTGGATAGTTTTTTTTAAAATATTTTTTATTTATTTCAAAGAGGAAGGGAGAGGGAGAGAGAGAATCATTGTTTGGCTACTTCCTGCATCCCCCTTCCTGGGGATCAAGCCCACAACCCAGCCCGTGATCCAACCAGGAATTGAACTGTGACCTCCTGGTTCACAGGTCAACATCAACCACTGTGCCACACCAGCCAGGCTATGTGGATAATTTTTTATATATCCTGGATACATATTTTTTTTGTCAGATATCTGTTTGCAATTGTTTTGCCTGGTCTATAACTTGTCTTTCATGTTTCTATAATGCTTTTATAACAATATAATAATTTGTGAATAGACAGGGTTTTATTTTCAATTTGTATGTCTTATAGATTAATTTCATTCATTCATTTCACTGACTAGGAAATTCAGTATGATGTGTAAGAGTGGTTGCACATACTGGTTTTATTCATAATCTTTGGGAAAAACAATTTTTTTATCATTTGAAATATTTTTCAACTATTGTGTTTCTAGAGATAATCTACATCATATTGCAGAAGTTCTCTTCAATTTCTAATTTGCTGATTTTTTATCATATGTAGGTTGAATTTATTCAAATACTTTTTGAGCATTAATTGATATGATCATGTGTGTTTTTTCATATTTACTCTATAATATAGTAGTTTACATTGATTGATTTCCTAGATTTGCTCTAGCCTTGCATTCCCAGGATGAATTCCACTTGGCCATGGTTTATTAATCTTTTTATATATTGCTGGGTTAGATTTACTAGTATTTCAGTAAGAATTTTTGTGTCTATGTTTATGAGAAAACTTGATCTGTAGCGTTTTTGTTTGCTCATTTGTTCTCTGTACTGTTTATCTGATCTTGGGGTTAGGGTAACTATTGTCTTATACGATGACTTGGGAAGTGTTTCCTCCTCTTTCTCTTGGAAGAAATTGTGTATGCTTGCTGTTATTTATTTCCTCTTTTAATGTTCAGTAGAATTCACCAATGAAACAATCTAGGTTTGGAGATTTATTTTTTTGCAAATGTTTTTAATAATAACTTCAGTTTCTTTAATAGAATTACACTATTCTTGTTATCTATTTCTTCTAAGGTAACATTTGGTAATTTGTGATTCTTAAATCTAAGTTGTCATATTTATTTGCGTAGGGTTATTTGCTATATTACCTTATCATTTAAATATCTGTAACCTCTAATGATATCCCTCTTTAGTATTTTTTTAATTTTTATATTCATATGTTATATATTTTCTTTTTCTTTTTAATGTGGCTAAATGTTTATTAATTTAATTAAGTAATTTATTTATTTTAAATTGAATGTATTGGGGTGACATTGGTTAATAAAATTATATAGGTTTCAGGTGTCCTATTCTCTAATACATTATCTGTATATTTTATTGAGTGATTACCACCCCGAGTCTCCTTCATTCATCCCTGCTTTATCCTCTTCTATCTCCTCCCACACCTACTTCCCTCTAGCAATCACCATGCTGTTGTCTGTGTGCCCGGAGCCGGTCCATCCTTGCTGTTTCAAGGGACCTGGCATATATGGCATACGGTTCTTAATATGTTTGCTCACCTTCTTGGCGCTGTGTTTTAACCAAGGTCACCTCTCCGAGAAAGGTTGAATCCCCAGGTAGGGATTTTCCCCTGAAGTTAGGGAGGGAATAAAACCCCTCAACTAAGTGCCCGGCGGGTAATTAATCACTTTAACTATGAACAATCATGCTTAAGCTACATAATCTTTACTCCCTGGAATGGAGATAAGAAACACCCTAACCTTTGTAATAGAGATTGATAGGATTGAATCGACTGGTATAAATACAGATGTAACAAGACAGAAAGACTCAGAACTTTGGAGACAGAACCTGGGCACAGAACCTACACAGAACGTTCTCTAGAGACAGAAGAACTTCGCTGGAGATAACATGGCAAAAGATCCTGGACTGAACCTGACTACAGAAATTGGCAAGAGAACCTGACTAGAACCTGGTGACCGAACATGGCTGGAGATCTCAGACAGAACCTGGCTGGAGAACCTAGCGAGGGAACATGGCGACCAAACCTGGCTGGAGAAGTCCCTGTGTCATTCCTTCTTCGCCGACACCATCCACACCTTTGGGGACCCCTGGACCTGCTGGGGTGGGACCCCAGCATCTGGCACCCGAACAGGGACCCCTAGGTAAGCGCCCCGCACTCGGGACGGATAGGACTCCACCATAGGAAAAGAGGTCCGAAGCAGAACTTCTCTGGAGATCCAGACCAGAACTTGGCTGGAGATCCTGGCTAGTCTGCTGATCAACTGAACGCTGTCTCCATGTCATTCCTTTTTCGCCAACTCCGTCCACACCTTTGGGGACCCCTGGACCTGCTGGGGTGGGACCCCGGCATCTGTGTTCATGAGTCTTTCTTTTTTTTCTTTGTTTAGTCCCTTCACCTATATTGACCTTTTAAAAAATGGCCTTTGGTTCACTATTAATACCTGGACTTTACCCCAATGAGAGTGATTTCAGAATTGGGACTTCAGCATTGATTTTAAAAGTGTATTTGAAGATGAATAAAGGTGAAGGTCTAGAGACACAAGCAGGTCAGAGAGGAAATATGAAACAATATGTTAGAGCATGGAATGCATAGACAAATGGGTGTTGCAGTCACCCAGAATCATGGCAGGGCTTGGAATGAAGAAGGTAACCAAGAGCAAAACTGGATTCAATTTTTTTTATCAAATAAGGAAGGAATGAGGAATGGTTAACTCACATGGCAAGAACTTAAAAAGAGGACGTTTATATGAAGAAGCAATCATATGGGAGCTGCACTAGGACCCAGCAAAAGGCTACTGGCCCTGCTTTCCAACCTCAGATGCTCACGGAAGTGACTCTGGTGATGAATGTTATTGTGCATGAAAAAACGTGCTCTGAATACATTACCTTGGGTGAAGTATGGTGCATCCAGATGCATATTAAGACAGGCAGAGAGAGAGAGGGAGGGGGGGTTGTGTTTTTCAGTTTCAATGCAAAGAATTTCCTGGGGAGCTCTGAATTCCCTGATGAGCTCAGAGTTCCCAAGACCATTCAGGGGAAGCACCAGGGTCAAGTCATGAGGTAGAGGAAGAGGGGGTACTGTGGACAAACACCTTCATGTGGGAAACTGTTTATTGCCTTCACTATCTGATAAGCATAGACAGAGAACTCCCCGAAACCCCCCCCCCCAAGGCTGGGTGCCTTTGAAGCCCTAGCAAAGCTTGGAGCTAGGCGCCACCTCTGTTTGCCCAGACAGTGGTAGCTGAAACTACCCCCCATTTATTATTATGTAAATCCTTGCTGATGGGCTAGTCTGCTTGTTACTAGGGGGTCACTGCCTAAGGGCTATGCTATGGGTGCATCCCAGATCAATAAAAGCTTGGTGAGGCCTGAGCACGGAGGAAGTCCTTCGGGACTTGGCCGCCTGGTCCCCCAATATTGCAAAATTATCTCGTGTCTTTTTCTCTCATTTGTTGTGCGGCTCCTCTTTCAGATACCAAACCCTACTCCATGCAGAACGTGGAGGGAGTCTTACTCAACACCTCACTGTGCTTTCTATGGAGAAAAATGGCTGAGTCAGGCTCAGCAGGTTTAGGATTAGCAATTAGAATAGTTTTAGAAGCCTGTGGAACACAGGGGCTGCCTCTGGTTGCTTGATACCCAGATCTAGGGTGATAAGGGTGGGTGTATAGAGGTCCAGAGTATGAGAGTCCAACATGGGAGATAATTGGGGTTGTAGATTTAATGGGCTACTCAAAAATGGGAATTAACTAGCTACTAAACACAGTCTTAAAACTGGGTCAAGACAGCATTTTAAAAACTATATTGCAAAGCTGTAATACTTTCCCTGCACTAATCCCCAAACTGTAATAATCCCTGCACACGAATCCCATCCTTAATAAATCAATAGAAATGTGTTATAATAGCATAAGGGTTTTGACAAAACTATATTTTCTAAAGAAGAAAACCTGTATATTCCAGATTCTTATTTCAGTGTTTTTATAATAGGTATATTTTCATCCGTATGCACAAAACAAAAGAAATGTCACATTTTTTAATGTTTTAAATTAAGTAATATCTATCTCTGAGACCTCTCTTAGGAGTAAAAGTCCTTTCTTTGTTTGTTTGCTTTTTCTAGCTCCCATGGTCCATTATAAAGTAGAGAGAGCCAGCTCTTTCATTGTGGCTCTCAAGGCTATGATGCTTAATGCTCAGTGCTCAAGTATATGCCCAGACCCTGCTTTGACAGGTTCTTGTTATTACCTGTTCTATACAGAGTGAACATCATGGCCAATCCCAGAACCCACAGCCCCTCTGTCTTTTCAGGCTCTGAGCACCAGCCTTCTCCCAGACTGGCATCAGAATCTTCACAAAGCACCAAGACCCCCATTTCCCTGAAGATAATTCAACATTTTATTTCAAGCATGCCTGTAAATCAATGTCATTTTGAGGATTTACACATTTGTGTTTGCAACTTTTTTTTCCCTGTGATTCAGAAATACAAAAAGCTGTGAATTTCCCCCTGGGATAAAGAAACACTCTAAATATAATTAGACCTGGGAGATGGAAGGGGAAACTTGTACTTTTTATACATCCTAGGAGGAAGGAGAACTTTTTTTATTCATTTGTAAATAAGTCAAAGGAAGAAAAAGAAATGAGTAATGTTTTATTAAAGAAAATATTAAAATGAGAGTGCATTTCCTCAGCACAAACATTGAAACGGGGACATAAAGTTTACTTGGGATTTACAAAAGTTATTGCCAGGGTGCAAATTTACTTGTGGGGGTGGGGGTGGAAGGCGGAACTCTGAACAATGTATATTAATGCAACAACACAGACAATAGTGCAGTGAAAGCCTGGGGTGGGGGATGTTGGGGGCCAGGGCAGGCTAGAATGGTCAATGGGGAAAAAGGAGGCATCTGTAATACTTTCAACAATAAAAATACATTTAAAAAAACTAAGTTAATTTCTCCAAAAGAGGAACACTTAGTATTCTCAGCTTTTGTTTACCAGTATGCATTCATGTCATTGGTGCAAACTCATCCTATATAATAAAAGGCTAATACACAAATCGACCGAATGGTGGAACGACTGGTCACTATGACATGCACTGACCCACAGGGGGAACACCACTCAGCCAGAAGCTGGGCTCATGGCTAGCAAGCACAGTGGCAGTGGTGGGAGCCTCTCCTGCCTCTGCAGCAGTGCTAAGTATGTCCGACTGATGGCTCTCCCCATGGAGAGCGGGCCTAAGCCATCAGTCGGACATCCACTGAGGGCTCCCAGACTGTGAGAGGGCACAGGCTGGGCTGAGGGATCCCCTGATTGCATGAATTTTGGGCACCAGGCCTCTAGTAACTAAATAATTTACTTAGTTCAGATCACCATAGAACATTGGACTAGCTCTTTCATTAGCCAGTTTTCTTTCATGTTTGCCAAGAGGTTCTTGAAGAACCCATATGAAGGGCAGATACAAATTATTTATAACTAGCATTTTATTTGCACCGACATTTAAAACTAATATTTTAAAAGTATTAGTGATTTTCTATAGATGTGAATCGATTTGCTTTTGAAGAGGCACTTACTTTCCCTCCACATTAGCAGTATTTTTTATTTTAACTGCATTCAAAACTATGTGGCCTTATAGTTAGATATTGACACAACTAATTTCAGCCTGGTCAGTGTCTATGTAATCATATGTTTAAAATATGTTAGGTCCATATTAAGGAAGTTTCTTGGCATATCTATTTTGGGCACATTTTTATTTTCACTTTTTTGTTTGTTTGCTTTTGCTTACATCAGCTTATAATAAAAGCATTTATGAAATATTTTATTTTTCCAATTAGGAAACTTAACTTTATGTGCAAATCACAATATGATGTTTAAGTTGCCTATCAATTCTATCCAATGCAGAACACTTTATTTAAATATTTAATGCAATGTAGATTTAAAACAAAAAGTTGCTTAATCTTATAGAGTTAATCAAGCACTTTTCTTTTTGCCTGTATTTTCAACTCCTTTAGGAGTGACTTTCAGAGCCCTAAAATCCATGTTCACCAAATTATATAAAAAATATTTATCTAGAAATTTAGCACTTATTCACCTCAGACCCAGAGACACTGACTGCTCTCTCAAGAATGGTTTGTGGTTATAATTCTGGAAGAGGAAGAGATGGGGAATTTGTATGCTTTGCATTAAAAAAAAAATGTTTCATTTGCTTTAAAGACATACCTAGAATTACAAAAGCATCTCAGGGGAATTTTAGTGGCTGGGGAGTGGTAGGGAATACAGTGCATTTGGATAAAACAGTCCAATTGTTACCTCAAATAATCTGGAAGCAAATCAGATCACCTCAGTCACTATTTAAGGACAAGCACAATGAGCTGGGAGCCATATGGGAGAAAAGTGCTGCTGGAGCTCTGCTCACAGAATGAGTTTCTCACGTCAACAACAAGAGGTTTCACCATAAAATCTCTGAGCTGGAAGACTGACTTCCCGAATGCATTTTAAATGAATGCCCATTGGAGACATTTGCTGTGCAACGTACAGTAATTTGATATTCTTTGAAGCAGCCAACAGCAGAGAAGGAAGAGAAAGAAACGAATTTTAAGTCGTTGCTCATTCTAACTCACTTTGAACTTTATAAAGCCTATTTTTTTTTAGTAGTAACGGGGTCTACAATAGGAGATCAAACTTGGAAATCGCAGCTTGAAATGCTCATCCAGATGAAGTCATGCAGAAAATGAAATACATCTGGCAGAACACGGCTGTGGTCAGGGAAACAAGACAATGTCAAAGAAAAGGGCAACAAGGAGATAATCAGGACTCCCTTCTCTTTGTTCCTCCAGCTTTCTCTTCATCCCACAACCCAGCCTCTTGCTCCAAAGCAGGAATCCTAAGAGTGTATGAAAATAAAACAGATTTGAATTGAAATGGGCAGAGGATTCCGTGGGGCCTCATTGGTGGCTGGGTGAGCTCGGTTTAGCTGAACACATACATGCACAGGGTCAAGAAGTGAGGCAACTCTGGGATAATCAAACCCTGCCAGATGTGCATCTACCATAT